>NC_030430.2:16332726-16932726 GCF_001660625.3 Ictalurus punctatus
TCAGCTAAGTGAGTCACTCCAAACAGTAGAAGACTGATCTCTAGGCCACATACACTACCAGTCAAAAGTTTAGACGCACCCATTCTTTATTTTTATCCCCCCCCCAAATTGGGAACTATGGGAATTATGCTGTGATAAAAAATCCAAAATAAATCAAAATAATTTAATATTTTAGCATCTTCAAAGCAGATGCTCTTTTTGCCTAGAAGTTTCAGAGATGTATTCACAATTTATATTTTTGTCTACAACACCAATTTCAAACATTTAATCATACACCTTCAGATCAAAAGATTTTTAAGATCATGAGAAACATTTCAATCAAGTCACTCCAAACATTTGACCACTAGTGTACTGTCCAATATAATCTAATGTATTTCCTTTGCATATGTTCTGTGTAGCGGAGAAGAGTCCCAACCCTAGCTTGCTTAGCCTGTGTGGTTCTCTGGCACAGCTGGCCTGTGTGGAGCCAGTGAGGCTGCAGGCCTGGCTCACTCGCATGACCGCCTCACCACCCAAAGATTCAGACCAGCTGGACACCGTGCAGGAGAACCGGCAGCTGCTGCAACTCCTCACTTCTTACATTGTGCGAGACAACAGCCAGGTGGGTGAGGGCGTGTGCACTGTGCTGCTCAGTACCCTCATCCCCATGGCCACAGAGATGCTGGCAAGCGGAGACGGAGCCGGCTTTCCCGAACTCATGGTTATTATGGCCACGTTGGCCAGTGCTGGCCAGGGTGCAGGACATTTACAGTTGCACAGGGCTGCTATCGACTGGCTCAGTAGATGGTGAGTCATAAAAAAGGATCACAACTCCCCCTCAGCTTTCCTCTCCTTTAAGATTTCTCATAATTTCACCAAATACTCTCGATTTCTCTATATACCCCCAAAAAGTGTTTTTTTTTTCCCACTTTAGTCCCAGACGTTCTTGAATGTGCGTGGACACTCCAATTGAATTAACATGATTTTTTTTTTCTTTCAGTAAAAAATATTTATTTCAGAAGAACGTTGTGGAGAAAGTTACTGCCAATGTTTCACAAGGAAAAGTAAGCATAATAGATTGTAATATTTAATAACAATAGTAGTTTGTATGAAGTTTTAAGGACTCCTTGTTGGGAAGTTGTCTGAACTCTGCTGTAATTTTTGCAGCACGCCAGCATGTTGGAGTGTGCATGCCACATAATCTCATATCTGGCAGATGTGATGAATGCACTAAGGCAGAGCAGTGGTCAGGGCTCATCCCAGATGTTGATGGAGGGAGAGGAGAAAGCCATTGAGGTGGACTCAGACTGGGTGGAGGAACTGGCTGTGGAGGAGGAAGACTCTCAGGCTGAGGACTCGGTCAGGAAATTGTCTGCTGTCAGGGTCTATGAATTGGACGTCTTGGTATTAGAAGCCTAATTCTTGCTTCTGTTTGGGTTTTTGTTTTGTTTCCTAGGATGAGGATTCTCTTTGCAATAAGCTTTGTACCTTTACCATTACACAGAAGGAGTTCATGAACCAGCACTGGTAATGACGGAAGAACTAGCCATCTACTATATGTAACCCCCCCCCACTGATTTAAAACTGCAGCACTGGCCTTAATACTCTCCTTTCCCTATACAGGTATCATTGTCACACCTGTAAGATGGTGGATGGGGTAGGTGTGTGTACAGTGTGTGCCAAGGTCTGTCACAAAGACCATGAGATCTCCTATGCCAAATACGGCTCTTTCTTCTGTGACTGCGGGGCCAAGGAGGATGGCAGCTGCCAGGTGAGACCGAATACTTCAAGTCATCATGGGAAAAGAACAACAGCGGTAACTTTGGCTTGCAAATCAGTTATCATTGAAAGTCATGAGCTCATCCCATTTAATTTTTTTTCTTTCAGCCCATCAGGATTTTCAATATCGTTTTCATGAATCCTCATATTTCCTTCATGTTAACTTAGTTATACATTTAATTGGTGATTCAATAAACTATCATTTTAGCCGTACAATACATTTCCCTAGATATTTAAATATTCTTAGCTGTGGACATGTTAACATTAAACCATTACATCTCTCCTGCATGTCCCTTTAAGACTGGATTATACTTGCTTTTAAACACACACGTGTCCTGTGTCCGTTTGGAGCGTCACTGCTGTACGCTCTGAGAAATCGATGCTACGTGTCCGTGTGGTACAATGTCAGCATACACAGTGGCATCATACAACACCGTGTCCGCAAAGTAGTATCGTCTGAAATCACATTCTTGCGTATGCTTCTAAAGGTATCGAGTACTGACACCTAACCATTTTACCTATAATGGTTGGTGTTTACATTTTTAGAAACCTCACATCTAGATTTCAAACCCAATTAAAGGTTTCTCTTGCAGAACAATTTTCTGGATCTTCTAGATTATTAAATACTTTGGGAATATAAGGTGATGATTTTCGATTTGAGACGCAGATAATGAAAGTCATGATGACTGAGAAACCGCTCGTCAGGGAGTTTAACATAGCTGTGTGTGAATGCATGCTCAAAGTTTTACAGCTTTACTTAGAAACCTGACAGGATTCTGGATGTTTTAACTCTCGTGTCATCTAGTGGATGTCACTTTTTATTGACCATTTTAAATAATCTGCTTCTGTAACGTACGCAGATGAGCATGTGAGCAATACCGTTCGCGTTGCTGCTGCTTCTGTACGTGCGCACAAAGCCACGCGCCAATTATAATCCAGGCCTTAACGGCATTCCAAAGCATGCAAAACTAATCAGAATGTCTAATTACCTCTGACATGTCCTGTTAAAAATCAAGCTTGGTCTGTTAAGTCCTCTTGTACTCCATGGTACCCCATTTAACATGAACAGAAATAACTGTATAAAGTGTTTTAAATGCATGTTTGAACTTTGTTCCACATGTGTTTGTTGCCCAGGCTCTGGTGAAGAGAAGCCCCAGCAGTGGAATGAGCTCTACTATGAAGGAGTCCTCAGCTTTCCAGAGCGAGTTACGAATGCCCGAAAGTGCCATCCGGCATCAGAGTGCCTCACCCGCCGACAAAGGCAAAGTCACCATCTGTGATGGCAGGAGCAGCGATGAAGAGAAGCCCAAGAAAAGCAGTGTGTGCAAAAACATTGAAGGCTGCAGAGAGGACCTTCTAGCCCAAGTGGTAAGAGTGGTTGCTACGTGGGATCCTGTTACTTAGTGGTGGGTCTGGGGGGGTGAAATATCTTGTTGCTTCAAGTGGATTAAGTTGAATTCTAGATGCTTATTAATAGCAAAATGGTGCATCCTTTTTTATTTATCTTTTTTAAATATAAAGATTTCCAGTTCTAAAATTTATTTATGGTAAAAACAAATTACAATACAATATTAAAAATTTGAGATGCACCTGTAAATTATAACATCTCTAAATGCTATTTTAAAGTTTAAACCAATTTGAAGGAAAAACACAGCCTTCTTAACTTGATGACAGCCTTCTACAGTCTGCACTATCTTCAAACACTGTGCACATAAACACCAAGATGGACAGGTACCACTTAGCCGAGGACTGAGCTTGTAGCAAAAGGTTCTAATATCACTTCAGAGATACGGAATTGGTCCAGGATTGAAAATTCAGATGAACAAGTTTATGTAAAATGATTTGACGTCACTCCGTAAATGGAGAAGGAGCTCAGATTTGAGGAGAATACCCCAAGTTGACTTTTCAGTTGCAGAGGTATTTCATGTCATGAAAGACAAGGTCCCCATAATTTACTCTGTCGAGAAAGGAGCATTCACCAAGTCTTGCAAAATAGTAACTGTGCCACCTATAGCAAGTAATACAAACTATGTTTTTTATATATATATATATATATATATATATATATATATATATATATATATATATATATATATATATATATATATATATATATATATATAATATTTTATATATATATATTATATTTTATATATATATTTATATATATAACATAAACATACACATCCTTTATTTAAAAGAACCACCGTTTGCATGATTTGCTATCAGAGTGTCTGCTGGTCCTTAAAAAGTCTTAAAATATCTTAAGTTCCTTAATATAAAAATAAGGTCTTAATTAAGGCATTAAGATGTCTTAAATTCACGTTTCAAAGGTCTTAAAAATGCAACCGAACCGACACCATAGATGGATTTTATTTTCGCTTGTTGCTGTTTGAGATGGTAAAGCTGTGTGACTGTGTTGCACTCGGAGTGTGTGTGGCTCCGTTCACAATAACTTAATTTCTGTGTGTGCTGTGACTTTGAGTCGCTTATAACCTGCATGTAGGCAGAGGTTTACAGCATTTCACCTGATTGGTAATGAGAAGTGAATCTAAAAAAAACCCCAAAAAAACTGTTGCCAGCTAAAAGGAGGTATTCCTGCGGTTTTCCAACAAAATAAAAGCCTCAAGGTCTAACGCATAAAAGGCAGTTAAGTCAAATGTATTAATGTTTGTACCGACAAATAAAAATGTATTACCGGTAAGTATTGTTCAGTGCAAGAGTAATATTATAAACTAGCAAAGTTTCTTTTTTTCATTTGATTTTTTTTCTTCTTTACAAAAATTTCTGTGCATTTAGAACACTACTTGTTATATTACCCTGGCATTAAATTTCAAGTAAACTTAGTAAACACTGCTGCGAGGGGGTTACTAATACAGCTGCTGAGCGAGTGATGGTCTAAATCTTTTTCTCTTCTGACTGCCATTAGCCATCTAATATTTTTTTTCCCTCTCTTGGAAAGTCATGGGAAGGAAATACTGGATTTTTGTCGTTCACTGTTGGAGCAAATGGTAATACAAAAAGGATATTTGCTACAGTCTCTCTTCTACCTCCATAGAAGTTTACCCTGCTATAGTTTACTTAAACCCAGGAAAATATGTATATGCATGAACACAATCTATTATAGCTGTTGTATCGTGTAGCATGATTGAAGTGATGTGCAGGTCTTAAAATATTTTGGAAATGTCTTTATTGTATTAAAAAGTATAAATTTTTATAGTGCTGATACCTGCAGATACCCTGTGCTATAGGTGCTGTTACACCCCTAACCCTAAGTCCATTCTAATAAATAAAAACTTTATTGTAAGTGCAGTACTAAGAACAAAAAAAATGTAATGCGAGAGGCAATCATAAAGCGGGGAGAAATCTTTTTTTTCTTTTTTTTTTTTCTTCCTTTTTCCCCTCCCCCCCGGTCTCTTACTATGGCAACGCTATGCACTTTTTTTGTTTTGAGAAATGCTGCATCACTGGAATTTTGAGATGACTTAGTGGTGTTCTTTGTATTATACTTATAAATAAAATATGCTTATTTTCGTCTAGTATTTGGCATTGGTGTATTTTTATTTATTTATTTTAAGTGTTTGAACCATTTGCCTATTCCTCTTTTGTGTATCTCAGGCAACTTCGTCAACAGCTACCCTAGTGCTGGACCTGCTGAGCTTCCTAATGGATGCCATCCAGACCAATTTCCAGCAGGACTCGGCTGTGGGCAGCAGCAGCCGTGCTCAGCATGCTCTCAATGAACTGCATACCCAGGATAAGACTGTAGAGATGACTGACCAGCTCATGGTACAAACAACGTCCTAAGCACCATCAAGGAGTCTGAATGTTACAGACTTGAATTTCTTGACTGTTTTTCAGTACAAACACTACTGTCTGTATATAAGAGGAGTTGTTTTGTGTGTTTGTGGCTTGTCCAGGTTCCCACTCTGGGCTCTCAGGAGGGTGCATTTGAGAATGTAAGGATGAACTATAGTGGTGATCAGGGCCAGACCATTAGGCAGCTCATCAGTGCTCACGTTCTGCGTCGTGTGGCTATGTGTGTGCTGTCTTCTCCCCATGGACGCAGACAGCACCTTGCTGTCAGCCACGAGAAGGGCAAGGTAAGTTCACTGATGATGCCTTGGCTCTCAATTGAACTTCTTTGTGACTGATCAGTTGATGGAGGAAGAAAAAAATCATTGATGCACATACATTTATTATAACCATCTATAGAAATCCTTCAGCTGTTTAAATGTTTCAATTGTATTATGTAAATCCTTGTTTACAGCTGTGAAATGTTTTCATCAAGCTGTAAGTGTAACGTTTACGACTGTAATTTTTTTTCCCTCAAAGATTACAGTCTTGCAGCTGTCGGCCCTCCTGAAGCAGGCTGACTCCAGTAAGAGGAAACTGACTCTGACGCGTCTGGCCTCAGCACCTGTGCCTTTCACGGTCCTCAGCCTGACTGGAAACCCATGTAATGAAGACTACCTGGCTGTGTGTGGCCTCAAGGTAATGCAAGTCTGAAAATATATATGTTAATTGGAACTCTTTACATCTGTAAAATGGCTAAACTACATGCGTGTCTCCAATTTCTAGGACTGTCATGTGCTCACGTTCAGCAGTACAGGCTCTGTGTCAGATCATTTGGTACTGCACCCTCAGCTGGCAACTGGAAACTTCATAATCAAGGCCATCTGGCTGCCTGGATCTCAGACAGAACTAGCTATAATCACAGCTGACTTTGTTAAGGTGAACCATTCTCCTGATATTGATACTTCAGTCTTGAGGGGTTACTAGTTATAATCAGAGTATTTCAGACAAATGCTGCATGCTTTTGAAGGTTTTATAACTGATAGTTAATCCTTTCTTTCCAGATCTACGATTTATCTGTGGATGCCCTGAGCCCCATGTATTACTTCCTACTTCCAAGCTCAAAGATCAGAGACGCCACATTCCTGTTCAGTGAAGAGGGCAAAAACATAATTGTTATTATGTCTTCAGCTGGTTACATGTACACTCAGGTGATGGATGAAACCAGCAGCGCTCAGCACGGGCCTTTCTATGTTACCAATGTGTTGGAGATCAGCCACGAAGACTTAAAGGTGATTCAGCCTTTACTTTGTATACACAGAGATACAGATTCCTAAGCGTAGTTGCATGCTTGTAGTTAGAGGAAAGCGTTAAGGGTTTGTCGTGTTGGTTTGCCTCACAGGACAGCAACGGACAGGTGGCAGGAGGAGGCGTGTCTGTATACTACTCCCACGTGCTGCAGATGCTGTTCTTCAGTTACAGTCAGGGCAAGTCCTTTGCTGCCACAGTCAACCGCAGCAACATGGACACACAAAGACTATTCACCATAAACGTTAAAGCGTATGCCACTTTCCTTAGTATCTTTCTAGATATGATGTTTTAACTGTCAAGAAATTTCTTACAGTATTCGAGCCATCTTAACATTTTTTCTTTCGTGTAAAATACGGTCGTTTTTTTTTTCTTAAATAAAGGTCAAATGGAGGAAGTAAAACCTCTCCAGCTCTGTGTCAGTGGTCTGAGGTAATGAACCACCCAGGGCTAGTTTGCTGTGTGCAGCAGACCACAGGGATCCCGTTGGTCATCATGGTGAAGCCAGACACCTTCCTAATCCAGGAAATCAAAACTTTACCTGCCAAAGCCAAGGTTTGTCCTCGGTCTCAGCATGGCAGTAAATGTGTGTTTGATGATTTGTTTGTGATGATTCTGAAGGCTTATTCTGTGCTGCACAGATCCAGGACATGGTGGCCATTCGTCACACAGCCAGTAACGAGCAGCAGCGTACTACCATGATCCTGCTGTGTGAGGACGGCAGCCTCCGCATATACATGGCCAATGTCGAGAACACATCCTACTGGCTCCAGCCATCTCTGCAGCCCAGTGGTGTCATCAGTATCATGAAGCCTGTCCGGAAACGCAAAGCTGCTGCAGCTAGTGAGTTCACGCCACAGTACAGCTTACCGTAGCCTTAAATATTTTTAACCATAGTAATGTCTAAACTGATCATTATTTAAACCTTATTATTTATTTATCCTTATTATTCAGCCAATTTAGAAATAAAATGGTTTTAACACACATCTGTAAGCACTTTTCTCTGTACGTTATACAAGTGTGTATTTGTAAGATTGCACCCCAGTCACATTAACTGACTGTACTTTAAAATGTCTTTAAAATTTAATGCCCCAATTTAGAAAAAAAAATCTTACTTTTAGTAAATTAGCTAACTTTAGCAAAGTTCATCTGTACTGTAGCTGATGTAGTTTAATTGGGGGAAGCCGAAAATTGTGATCCTGTTAAGGTTAATTGTTCAGCCCTAAAACATTAGTTCATACAAACATAATTGTTCATTAATAGTGGGGAAAGAAATAAGTTCAACTCCTTCTTTTCCCAACTATGTTAAATCTTGGACTTTGTCACGCTTGCAGCTACACGCACATCCAGCCAGGTGACATTTCCTGTGGATTTCTTCGAACACAATCAGCAGCTCACAGAAGTGGAGTTTGGAGGCAATGACTTGCTGCAAGTCTATAACGGGCAGCAGATCAAACACCGCCTCAACTCCTCTGGGATGTATGTGGCCAACACCAAGGTAAACAAACAAACAAGTAAATAAATGAATAAAGAATTTATAATGATGCTGCATTACTGTTAGCATGTTTACAAAGCTAGTGTGTTTTTCCTCAGCCTGGTGGATTTACAGTGGAGGTGGTCAACAATAACAGCTCTATGGTGATGACTGGTATGAGGGTACAGGTTGGTACTCAGGCCATAGAAAGAGCTCCATCGTACATCGAGATCTTCGGCCGCACGATGCAGATGAACTTGACTCGCTCCCGCTGGTTCGATCTGCCCTTCACGCGGGAAGAGGCCCTACAGGCTGACAAGAAGCTCTCCATTTTCAGTAAACGCTTTTCTGCACTGTATTCTGTGGTACTGGAGGACTGCGATGTCAACCTGCATTATTTGATGTCCCTTCTCCCCCTCCCAATTTGTGTCTGACCTTCACAGTTGGTGCATCTGTAGACCCTACAGGAGTAACAATGCTAGATTCCATTAAGATCTACGGCAAAACCAAAGAGCAGTTTGGGTGGCCTGATGAACCCCCTGAGGACTTCCCTTCTGCCTCAGTCAACAACGTGTGCAGCCCCAACTTGAACCAAGGCAATGGCACTGGAGACAATGATATAACCACACCCACTTCCACCAGCGGTACAGTACTGGAGAGGTGAGGCTAACCTGCTCGTGACCTCTGCTGCTTACCCCTAATTCAAATCATAATCAGTACCTCAGTACAGCCTACACAGCTATGAACCTGAATCTAAAATTCTTTATTTTTTTTCCTTTAATTTCATTTCTCTATATGTAAATTGTCTTGTCTTCATGTTAATATATTTTGCCTAAATTTGCTTTAATACGACGCAAGAAGGAGGGCAGGGAGATGTGGCGTGGAGGAGTGTGTGGTGTGCCCAGTGCATGGCTACCTTCATAATGACTTGTGCTTTGCATGCTTTACATGTCTTCTGTTACATACAGATCATTTTTTTACTTGTTTCTTTCTGTGATCCTCACACATATTTCTTTTTCTTTGCTCCCAAAAACAATAAAATAAAGTTGTGAAACTGAGTCCTTATCAACATTGGACCGGTTAGTAAACCGCCCTTTTTTTCTGCTTGTTTGCATGGTGTGCGTGTGAGTGTGTGTCAGCACATACAAGGCAAAAACAAAGCAGTTCTTGCTATGCTAAACTTGCTATGGCTAAGGAAAAAAATGCAAGCAATTTTCACTTTCATGACATCTCATAATATTGCTTACTTTATTATGTGCTTTTAGCTGGGTGTATTTTTGGTGCAGTGATGTGCTAGACATGTTTGATTGTTAGTTAGTTATTTGCTTTGAATTGGGTGGTTTTAAAGCTTTTTTTTTTTTTTTAGGTCACTTTACTCTGACCACCTGTTTTTTTTTGTTTCGTTTTGTTTTTTCCCCTTAGGTTGGTGGTTAGCTCTCTTGAAGCTGTAGAGAGCTGCTATGCAATTGGTTCAGCCAGTGAGAAGGTGAGTAAAATTTGGTACCCTTGTTGGCACTTTAAGAACTAATAAGGAATTTGCAAAAAGAATTACGAAATTAATGTTTACATTTTTTTTTCACTTATTTAGGAGAAAAATAAAGCCCCAGCTCTGGAGTTAGCCACTCTTCTATTGTCCATGCCGACTCCTGCTGGAGTCCAGCAGCAGACCAAAGGCCTTCTGGCCAGTCTGCACACTAGCCGCACAGCCTACCATAACCACAAGGTACTGACCCAAGTTACCCACCTGTAGATAATCAAGGCATCTCCTGTTTCCTTATTAATCACATAATGAGTACAAGTTGCTGTTTAATTGTGGAGTCTCCTGTTTGCAGGATCAGTCTCTGCTTAGTAATGCAGTCCAGTGTTTAAATAGCTGCAGTAAGGAAAGCAAGGATTTGGACCCTGAAGTATTCCAGCGGCTTGTGATAACTGCCCGCTCCATCGCCATCATGAGACCCAACAACCTGGTGCATTTCACAGAGTGCAAAATGCCTCATCCAGAATCTGGTACACAACAACAAATGTTATTAAAATTGTATTACAATAGTAGTGTTCTAAATGTAGAACACTACAGGTATATCTTAATATTGCTCCTGCAAATATCCTGTTGTTTTCCTGTTCTTTTGTGCTGCATTAACTCTCATCGTCTCAGATCTGAGTGAGGATGGACTGAGGCAAGCAGACACTGAAGGCTGTAGTTTCATTATGCAACTTGTTAATAACTTCTGGAAGCTCCATGCTCTCAAACCCAAGAATGCCTTCCTTGCTCCAGCCTGCTTGCCTGGTAAATAGATGCATCTCAGTATTCAAGACCGTATTTAGTTCATATTTACAGAGACTGCGCGATATAACTTTTCTTTTCTCTCTTGGCCTTTTTGAGGACTAACCCATATTGAAGCCACAGTAAATGCACTCGTGGACATCATTCATGGCTATTGCACTTGTGAGCTGGACTACATTAATGTGGCCTCTAAAATCTACATGCAGATGCTGCTCTGCCCTGTAAGGTCTAGATTTGGTTTGATGCTGTTGCACTTTACATATTTTGTTACCTGAAACATGTTAAATTGCTCCATCTATAATCTGAGCATTCTGTAGGTAACTAATATTTACAATCATTTCAGGACACCTCTGTGAGCTTCGCCTGTAAACAGGCACTGATAAGAGTACTGCGACCCAGGAATAAACGTAGGCATGTGACCCTGCCCTCTCCACCACGCTCCAACACACCCATGGGTAAGTGCTATAATAGGAATTTTTTTAACCTCCAAAATTTGCATAAAACCCGAATATACAAAGAGGATGTAATAGACTCAAAACGTGCTGCCTTTGTCATCAGCGTTCCCTTTTTGTATTTGTCTTCACTAGTAGTATTCTTCTTCTGGGTGGTTGAATGATTGTAGGATTTAGGATTTATATGGCGTCATCATTGTAACCAGCAGATTAGATTAAATTAGATTTTGGAAATGTCTGATTAGTTTTTGTTCATCAATAGCTTTCTTTCTATTTAAGGTATATTTTAAGGCAAACATATTTGTAATTAAACTCTGAACAACTTGATTAGTTTTAGATAGTTGGTAGTGGAGGAATTTCGGTTGACGATGTTGGTATCAAGTACTACTTGTTTTCTAATGTGATGACTTCATTCCCAGTGTCTCATCTGCTAAAATCACAGAACAGGGACATGAACATTCTTAATCTCCGTGCCTTATAGTGTAACAACATTTGAACATGGATAAATTACCTTCTAATCTCTCAGGTGATAAAGATGATGAAGATGATGATGATGCTGATGACAAAATGCAGCCCTCTGGTATGACTGGAGGAGACAGCGGCAGGCAGGAGAGCCAAGAACAAAGTGAGGTGGATCACGGCGATTTTGAGATGGTGGTGAGTTTTGCCCAAATATCGGCCCTCTTGGGTTCTTAGTCTAGTTGCATTATTAATGTCGTTAATATAATTATGTAAAAGGCATTTATTATGTAATGCTCTACTTATTATTTTTTTTCTTTCTCCTTTTTCTTCTCTCTCGTTTCATCTGTGCTGTGCAGTCCGAGTCCATGGTTTTGGAGACCGCAGAGAACGTGAACAATGGGAACCCGTCCCCTCTAGAGGCTTTGCTGGCCGGGGCCGAGGGCTTTCCTCCAATGCTGGACATCCCTCCTGATGCTGATGATGAGACCATGGTTGAGCTAGCCATAGCTCTCAGTCTTCAACAGGATCAGCAAGGTTAAAATCTGAAACTTACAATTGTTCCAACAGACTGGTTTAGGAGTACAGGAATTCTCCTATCCTGGTGTATGTGGGAGATGATATTTCTGTGTTTTACTGAAGTTGGTCTTATCAAAAAAGGTGGAAAAATTGCAATATTTACCTACATGTAAAATGGCCTGTAGGTAAATGTTGTGCTACATCGCAGCTTTGTTTGTGATGTGTGTCTGCATATGTTACTGTTACAGGTAGCAGCAGCAGTGCTCTGGGTCTACAGAGTCTGGGCCTTTCTGGTCAAGCTCCAAGCTCCTCCTCTCTGGATGCAGGCACCTTATCAGACACAACTGCATCAGGTAACTGCACCTGCTTTTCCTCAGCTGTACTTTTCTTGAGCACATTCGTAGCAAAGTAAAATCCTTCATTTTATAGTAAGAATTTCTCGTAAGATACTCAAAAAATTTCATAATCCGACTTTTGGTGAACTCCTGCCCCTGCACATTTAGCTTTTCCCCCCCTAATTGAATTCTGCTCATCAGCTAGACTGAGCTAGGTTGATCTGGGTGAGTTAGAGAAGGTAAAATAGCACAGTGTGCAGGGTAGGGGTTACTCCAGGACCAGGATTATGAAGCTCTGGTTTAGAACTTTTTAGATGTAGACCCTTATACATACACTCAGCTCATTTCTTAGCTGCACTAATTGGTATTTTATTAGGTAACTTAATTATAACTTATGTATGTGGGAACATGGTCTCTTTCTACTGATGAACAGGGAAGAGGGGAATACAGTCAGTAATTGTATACTTGCAGAAAGCACCTATATTATATAGGGCTGCACGATTATGGCCAAAATGATAATCCTGATTATTTTGATCAGTATTGAGATCTCGATTATTTATCATGGTTATTCATTGATTTTAGGGACAAAATATTTTTATTGTACTTACTCATTTAAACAAACAGACTGCTGCTTTAGCCTCCATGTTGTGCTACATTCCTGCTAATGTACAAATCTTTGCATCAAATTAGACTGGTCCTTAAAGTGCATTGTCTCATAGAAGCAAAATATAAATAAAATTGTACCCTAAATATAGGATTAGTAAAAATATAAAAATGCCATCAACCAAATGAAAATATGTATTAAATATAACAATATGCAACTAAATGAAAACAATTCAGGCGTATGCAGAAAAGGCAATAAGTGTTTACAGGAGGAGAGACGCAAGACAATTTCTTTTAGGAGATTACAAAAATTTAGGAGCACAGTTGAAGTTTAGTGTTTTTTTTTGTTTGTTTGTTTGTTTGTTTGTTTTTAAAGAGATGGGAGTGTTAATGTGCCACAATATAACAAACAAGTAGGCATGAGAACTTGTCAATTATGACAGAATTTAGGAACATAGTGCGTGATCAATAAAAGATGGCAGTTGTGAGATCGGGAAGTTGAGAGAAGCAGATGATGTTCAGTGTTATTCGTCATCATAATGGCTTCTCTGCAGTATTTCCACACTTGTTTGGTTGCCTGAGGAGATGGAAAGCATTGTGAAAGTAACTGTTGCAGTTACTGGTAACTGGTGTAGTTGCATTTTGGTGTAGATGCAGTAACTGGTGTAGTTGCATTTTGGACTTTCTGTAGTTTTTATTCCGATTGTATTATACAACTCCGAACAGGTCACTCGCACTGGAGCGAATAATTATTTAGTCACAGTCGGACAAAGTACTTCAGTCGCAAATACGACAAAAATGGTCGCACTGTAGAGGCCTGAGTTTAACTGCAAAGTTTTTTCCCGTTTGGTGTGATGAGGTTTAATGTCCGACAACCTCTGTATTGCCATTTAGCATCATGCTAGCTAGTGTCATGATTTCCCCTCGCGCAAGCGCTGGAGCTCGCAGAGAAACTGGCAGCTCAAGCGCCAAAATGCTAATACCGTTTCCGGGTTTTGGCACTACAAAATGACGTCAGCTCTGCGCTGCTCTATGTGTTTGGCTGTAAGTGTAGGAAGCGCTTGATTTTAGTGGAGAAAACAGCGGAATTTTCTATGAGTGGAGGACGAACTTTAAACGTCAATATCGCAGTCGATCATGTTCATTTAATCGTGGGCAGTCAAAATCGCGATCAATATCCTATTAATTGTGCAGCCCTAATATTATATGTACTTGTTACAACTGACCATAAGTGTAGATACGGGTTAGTTATAACTAATGAATTAGCAGCTGGTTGTATAGTAAACAGTGGCATCCTTGTAATTGCTTGTATGTCTTTGCCTGTACCTTAGAAAACCCCCTTGCAAAGCCTGCTGTCTTTTTCCTGTAACAGCTCTGGTTATACTTTCAGCCCCAGCCTCGGACGATGAGGGGAGCACAGCGGCCACAGACGGCTCCACGCTGCGCACCTCTCCCGCCGAGCACGGGGGCAGTGTGGGCTCTGAGAGTGGAGGCAGCGCCATTGACTCAGTTGCTGGAGAACATAACGGTGAGGGAGATTTTTGGTTAGCAGAGTGTGAGGGGCTGGATATATTACAACTTTATAACAGTTTAAGTAGTCTCTGCCTCAGTCAGTCTATAGATTGCATAGAGATTGTACACTGTAACTATTAAAGTCTTGGTGGTTACAGTCTTATTATCTCTGTGGGTGGATTTTTGCCACCGCTGTCCGTCAGCGGTTTGATAGGGGGGAAGCAAAATTCAGTCACTGGGTTGAAACAATTTTTTGCGGTTCATACCGTCCCGTCTTTTAAGTTCAAGATTTTCATCTTATGCAGTTTTAGTGGCACGTAGTTGAGAGTCCTGTATTTTCTGACAAACTACTTTTCTGGAAATCTTTGTATGATTTAAATATCAATATTTGTTTTTCTTGGAGCACTTTGTCTGTACAATCACCTTACTCTTCGCGTACAACAAAAATATTACATGGTTAGCAGTTTGGCATTGCAAACAAATGCAGAAGGTAGATAATTCTCGGCAACATTGAAATACTAAACTTGCCAGACTTTATAGTCATCACTAGTGTTGCTTTTGGCTTAAATGACTGAGCTGTTTGTTCTTCAGTCGTTGTAGTCTAACATGGGCTCTAATTAGGATTATACTGTCTGAAAAATCTGTTTTTTTTCTTTTTTGGTAGTGTCTGGGCGCAGCAGTGCTTACGGAGACACCACAGTGGAGGGCCACCATGCAGGGCCAGGCAGTGTGAGCTCCAGCACTGGAGCCATCAGCACCACCACAGCCCAGCAGGAGGGAGACGGCTCTGAAGGAGAAGGAGAAAACGAGGGGGATCTTCACACTAGCAATAGGTCTGCCCTTTGTATTACACGAAGCAGCACTGCACTAAAATGTATTACACGTTTAATATACAGAGCAGATGGCTGTATGTTTTACATAAGTTACAGTTTCAGCTGTTAATCTACTGTATGTTGGAAATTCTGTTTGTTGTTCATTGTTTAGGCTGCACATGGTACGGTTAATGCTCTTAGAGCGGCTCCTGCAACATCTGCCTCAGCTGCACAGTGTGGGTGGAGTACGTGCCATTCCCTACATGCAGGTGATTCTCATGCTGACCGCTGACCTGGATGGAGAGGATGAGAAGGACAAGGGAGCGCTAGATGACCTACTGACCCAGCTCATTGGTGAGCTTGGGATGCACAAAAAGGTCAGTAGAAGGTTTTTTTTTTTTTCTTTTACTTTTTCTTCCCCTGCTTTCCTTTTTTTCCCCACATGGTGGGAAGCATGGTGCATTTATATTGACCATATTCCCCAATCATTACCAGGTATTAACTATGAACTTTTCATGTTTCCATTCAGGATGTCTCAAAGAAGAATGAGCGCAGCCCTATAAATGAAGTGCATCTAGTCATCATGAGGCTCCTTAGTGTCTTCATGTCACGTACAAAGTCTGGCTCCAAGCCTTCCTCTGAGGTATCCTAGCAACTCGTATTTATTTATTTAAATAACATTTAGTACATGTTTCTACAAATAACATATTTCATTCTGTTTTGTTTGTTGCCCTTATGTACTACCTTTTTAGGGTCTTTGTATAACCTGTCAAAGATTCATTGTATTCAACACTAATCAGTATTTTTGCAATAACCTATACAGTATAGATTTATATTTACTAGGGCTGCAAATAACGATTATTTTCATAATTGATTACTTTTCCGATTATATTTTTTCGATTAATCGGATTGGACGGGGTAAACTTTCAGTATACTTTTGTTTATTTGAAATAAAATCCACAAACTGAGTGTTGCTTCACACTAAAAATTTACACAACTGTTTGTCCAAAACAGAAAAGAACCCAATACACACACACACCAGAATATATTTTAGAATTTCAGAATATTTTTCATTTAGGACTGTAGTTTAATTCGGTGCTTTTTGTGCATCCATAAAAATAATGCATAAATACTATAAAATAAATTTCATGCATGTATGCATAAACTTTTCTCATAGTATTTATGCATTATTTTTATGGATGCACAAAAAGCACCGAATTAAACTAGTCCTAAATTAATAATAAAAACTCACTCACTGCACCTTGTGGTTTCTGTTACTTGCTGCCTTTAGACATATTATTTTACTTTTGATCATCATGTTTTAATTAGACATTACAGATCTTGCTTGCACTGTATATCAGTGCTTCTACACCGCGCGTGATCAGCAACCTGGCCCTGTTACTAACATCACTTCCATTATAATAAACGACAGAATTTACACTGCAAGCGGGCAAATACCGCATATAATGACTAAGCTTAAATTAAACTAAAATTAAAACCTTTTAAGCAGCTTGCACCAGTTTCCCCTGCCCCTTACACACAGTGGAGCATTTTGGATATAAACATAAGTTTGTCCTCGTGGATCAGTTTGACTTCCATGGTGTTTAAAATTCCCCCTGCCTTAGAGGACTTGGAGGTTACACACTTTCTTCCTCAGTCACGTGACGATTTTGCCTCCGTCTGATGGTGACTGAGGTCATGTTGGGAATAAGAGGTCACGCTGACAGAAAGGAAACTGAAGAAAGTCATTGTCTGTGACTCGGGTGTCTGCTAATGTTAGCATGCGTATGATGTCATGCGCCGTTGTCTAGGAAGTGGCTTATACTTCCGGTTAGTAAAAAGAAAACAGCTAGTGTTATTTTTGAGATATTACCTTTCTAAAATCCACACACTAGACAGTAGTGCATAGTGTAAGTGTACAGTACTTCATTTGGGACACAACTTTAGTATTTACTCTCCGAAGCTTGTTTTCGGAACAGAAGTAACGTAAGGAGTAAATCGCCACGTGCAGACCAACCAATCGATAATGAGATTCGTTGACAACGATTATAGATTATAGATTAGTTGTTGCAGCTCTAATATTTACACTTAATAACATAAACCTAACACCCAAATCTACTACAAACTGGATTTTTTTTTCAGAACATTTATTCCACACTATTAAGTGGCACTTCCAAAAAAAAAATTATCGATGTTCACGATTGTTTTTTTTGTTTTTGCTTTTTATCCTGCAGTCTTCCTCACTCATTTCTAATGCAACGGCAACTGCTTTGTTGAGTCTGGGAGCGATAGACTACTGTCTGCATGTGCTTAAGTCTTTGCTAGAGTTTTGGAAAACCCAGCAGGGAGAGGAGGAACCAGCAGCTGCTAGTCAGCTCCTCAAACCCCACACATCCTCTTCTCCGCCTGACATGAGCCCATTCTTCCTGAGGCAGTATGTCAAGGTAATACAGATTTAGTTTTTTTTTTTTTCTTCACGAATAATCCGATGATGGTCTGTCTGATTTCAGCAGCTACCAGATTATGTAAGCGTTCATATAAGTTGAGGTTTGTGCTAAAACATAGTTAGAATGGAAAACAAACATGTTGTGCCGCTTCCTCAGGGTCATGCTGCTGATGTTTTTGAAGCATACTCCCAGCTACTCACTGAAATGGTGCTACGGCTGCCCTACCAGATCAAGAAGATTGCTGACACAAACCCCCGCATTCCACCCCCCATCTTTGACCACTGTTGGTTTTACTTCCTATCTGAGGTAAGTCAGTCTTATCCTCCCTAGCTTATACACTAAAGTATGCAGAGACCTGACCATCACACCCATGTCGGACTTCCCCAACCTGGGAACTTTCCCAGTGCCCAATCTCACTAATGCTCTTTTGATTTAATGGGCAAATCCCCACAACCACACTCCAGATCTAGTGGAAAGAAGAGTGGAGGTTCTCATAAGAGCAAACATGGACTAAATCTGGAATGGGATATTCAACAAGCACATATGGGTTTGATGGTCAGGTGTCCATATAGTGTACAATACTGGCCTGCATATTCAAGTTTTGTGTGCTTAGATTTAATGGGGACCCATTTGAACTTTTATGTCCTGCCCTTCTGCAGTACCTGATGATCCAACAGACTCCATTTGTGAGGAGGCAGGTGAGGAAGTTGCTGCTGTTTATCTGCGGTTCAAAGGAGAAGTATCGCCAATTGAGAGATCTCCATACGTTAGACTCTCATGTTCGCAGCATCAAAAAGCTTCTGGAAGAGCAGGGCATCTTCCTCAGGGGAGGCATCGTCACAGCAACCTCTGGCTCTGCGCTACAATATGACACACTCATCAATCTAGTGAGTGGGGCCCTTGGAACGCTGTGTATGACTGTGTGTCTATTTTCTAGTGTGACAATGCTTAGGAGTTAACACTTTTGATGGTTTGTCTGTTTGCTTTAGATGGAGCACTTGAAAGCTTGTGCTGAAATAGCAACTCAGAGAACAATCAACTGGCAAAAGTTCTGTATCAAGGATGATTGTAAGTCTTAGGGGATTTTTTCTTCATATTTTTAAATATTGAGTAATGAAAGACTTAGCGGTATAATGTGCACAAGTAAAACAACATGAATGGGCTTGCTGCTTCTATACACTACCAGTCAAAAGTTTGGAGACACTTAAAAAATCTTTTGATTTGAAGGTGTATGATTAAATGTTTTAAATCAGTATTGTAGACAAAAATATAATTGTGCCAACATATTAATTTGTTTCATTAGAAAACTAACATTTTACTTACAAAAAATATTTTATTAAATGGACGACTTGGAGTGAAATATTCCCAAAAAAACAGCCAGTAAGTGTCCAGCGTAGGTGGGAACTCCTTTAATACTGTTTAAAAAGCATCTCGGGGAGATTCCTCAAGAAATTGGTTGAGAAAATGCCAAGAATACATTTCTGAAAATTTTAGGCAAAAAGGACGACTACTTTGGACACTGGAAACTACTTCCAGAAATGCTAAATAAATGTCTCCTCACAGAAAACATCCATATTGTAAAAATGTGCCTTTTATTTATTTTCTAATTTAAAAAGAAAATAAATAAAATGTACCTTTTTTTAAGATGTGTCCTTTTGGTTGATTACAATGTTGAAGTGCTGCTGCATTTGTCTTTCTTGGCAGCTGTGCTGTACTTCCTACTGCAAGTGAGTTTCCTGGTGGATGAGGGTGTCTCCCCAGTGCTGCTTCAGCTGCTCTCCTGTGCACTGTGTGGTAGTAAAGTTCTGGCTGCCTCCTCCTCTGGAGGCTCTTCGGGTGCTGGAGCCTCCCAGTCCTCCCAGAGCAAGTCCTCTAGCAAGAAGAGCAAAAAGGAGGACAAAGAGAAGGATAAAGAAGGTGATCACTAATTCTCCCAAGAACAAATTTTAACTCTGTTTTGTGTAATGATGCGTTTCATTGTATTTGGGACTTGGTAAGATATAATTGTTGTGCAATGAAGTGGTAAAGTTGAGATTTACGATCAGGAACAAAATCTACCATGCAGATATAAACAAGTTAAAAATGACAAACAGTAAGCTTTATTCCCTCTACCTCAGTTTTTCAGTTATTGTAGCAGAGAAGTATTTGGTTTTCATTTGTACCGCAATTCGGGTTCCTGTTCCAGTGCCCTACTATCCCTCTTGCTAATGTAGTAGAAATTTGAAAGTTGTCAAATAAAATTTCCAGTTAAAGTATACACTGTTAGTCGCATTTCTGCGGACATGCATGTTTTTTAAAGCGGAGAAAGTGGAGTATGTTTAGATCAGAAGCCTGGAGTGTCAACTAGGAAATGCCAAGTACAACATAATTCTGTAAATAGGAAGCATGTCTTCACATTGCGTTTCTCTTTTGTCACTACTGGATTGTTTTGCTTCAGCATTTTGTTTTTCTCCCTTGCATCTTGTTTTGCCCTGTACAGGTGAAGGAGCGGGCAGTCAGGAGGATCAGCTGTGCAGTGCTCTGGTTAGTCAGCTCAACAAATTTGCAGACAAAGAAACTTTGATTCAGTTCCTGCGCTGCTTCTTGCTGGAGTCCAACTCTTCCTCTGTGCGCTGGCAAGCCCACTGCCTGGCTCTGCACATCTACAGGTACATAGCATATGTAACACACATACTCTCACTTCACTGTACTGCTTTGCTTGATCGTTCTCTCGTGAAATTTCATTGTAATGTTTGCTGCATTTGATAGAAGTCTGTTAATTCCCAGCAAATGTCTTCCTTATAGGAATTCTACCAAAGCCCACCAAGAGTTACTGCTGGACCTGACTTGGGCTATCTGGCCTGAGCTCCCTGCCTATGGCCGTAAAGCTGCTCAGTTTGTGGACCTGTTGGGCTATTTCTCACTCAAAACCCCTCAAACAGAAAAGAAGGTGGATTTCACTAATAATACCAATGCAGATGTGTGTTTTCTTATTGCAACATGCAAATAATGACATTCTTACTGATAAATACACTTGTGGTTTTTTTTGTTGTTGTTTTTTTGCTGCTGCTGAAATAAATTTCTCTTAATATTTAAAAAAAAAAAATTTGGTTCCTCATAGCTGAAGGAATACTCTCAAAAAGCTGTGGAGATTTTGAGGGCACAAAACCACATACTTACTAATCATCCCAACTCAAATATTTACAAGTAAGTAGTCAGGATAGTTTGTCCATCTGTGCATTGTAAATATCAATATCTGTCTTAAGTATACACATCACCGGTTGTTTTATAAAAAACACCTGCTCATTTATGCAGTTATGTTTCATTCCTCCTGATCGCCAGAGACGGCGCTACATTAGTGGATGATTGCAGCACCAGCCAGATAGGTAGAGAAAATAAGTCACGTGGTGACGTGAGCTGAGCAGAGGTGATATAAGCCACTGCAGCTCAGCACTCCACCTCAAATGCTGGCCCCAAACGTTTTTGTGAAGCATCCAGAATGCTCTCTCTCTCTCTCTCTCTCTCTCTCTCTCTCAAGAATTTCTTTCCTTAGAGGAAAGGGCAGTAAAGGTGGTTCACCCCCTGGTTCAGAGGGACTGGTTCTACTTCACATATTTTCTGTTTCCAAAATGGGATGGAGGTTTTCATCCAATCTTCAGATTTGAGGAGAGACAAGTTTATAAAGAAGCTCCCCTTCCGGATGTTGTGCACAGCCGTGGTTCTTCGGTCGGTGATGGAGGGAGATTGGTTCAAGAGTGTCGACCTGATGGATGCATACTTTCATGTTCCTTTTGCTGTGCATCACAGGAAGTTCTTCAAAACTACACTTCAGCTTCAGAAACCAGACTTACCAGTTCAGGGTCCTACCCTTTGGTTTTTCTCTAGCCCCTCGAGTGTTTACGAGGTGTATAAAGGCTGCCATGTCACCCCTGTGGTCACAGGGGTTGTGGATTCTGCTGTATCTGGATGATTTTTTGCTTTGCACTCAGATGAGGGACCAGGCTGTGCACGATTGCCAGCTGCTACTAGACAGTGTTGCCAAGTTGAGAGCCCATTGTCTCCCACGCAGTCCATTACGTTAATTGTGGTGACGATCGATTCATACTTCAGTCTAGACCCATTCAGTCATCATCATCGGCAGATCGTAGTGACTCGCTGTTGTGTACATGCCCTTTGGCTGGACTGCACCAGCTTTTTTGACAGCAGGCATTCTGTTGGATATTGTTAATCATTGTCGGGATGTGGTAACCGATGCATCCCTCAACGGTTGAGGAGCAGTTTGGAACCACAGGGGTGTCTGTGGCGAATGGTAAAGGGAGCGGTCTATGGATCACATCAACCTACTGGAGATGCATGTGGTTTTTCTGGTCCTGAGACACTTCCTCCTGGTCCTGACAGGCCGTCATGTGCTTGTGACAGCACTCGGACAACACTTGGACGGTTTTCAATCTGAATCACCAAGGGGGCATGAGGTCAGAGGGCTTGCTACGGCTCGCTCACGATATCCTTACCTGGTCCCTCCCATGGTTTGCATCACGAAGGTTGTTTATCTACCAGGGATTGCCAGTCAGGCTGCAGATGCTCTGTCCAGAAATTGGCTTCATCCGGGCGAGTGGAGGCTCCACCTGGATGTAGTTCAGGACATTTTTTGCAGGAATTCAGTATTGCGGAAGTTGTAGAACGCTACTCTCTGCCCGTTGTGGTTTGACCAGATGGAAACGTCCAGTCCGCTGGGGAAGCACGCACGGTCACACGATTGGCTGGATTTCTCCTGTATGCCTTTCTTCCAATTCCTCTGCTGTGAGAGACACTTCACAGAATTGCTCAAGGCAGACACAGGGTGCTGCTTTCCTTCAGGAGAGATCTATCGTCTCAGATGGACAGACGTATTTGGCATCTGAACCTGGCTCGCCTACAGTTATGGATTTGGCCTCTGGTGCCAACTCCCTCTTAGCAGACTGTGAGCCTTCAGTCGTTCACGTTGTTCTCAACGCAAGGGCTGCTTCTACGTGAGCGTTTGTGCCTATCGATGGGAGTCTTTTTGAACATGGTGCAAGACTCGTGGGGGTGACCCTATAAGATGTGCAGTCTCTGTAGTTTTGGGATTCCTACAAGGTATTTTGGACAGTGGTAGGGCAGCCTCCACCTTAAAGGTTTATGTAGCGGCTACCTCTGTGCACCATTCGCCTGTAGACGGCTTGTCTTTGGGCTCCCATAACGTGGCTTGCAGTTTCTCGGGTGCAAGGTGCAAGGTGCCTCAACCTGGCTCATTTTCCCCGTTGTAGAGTTTACCTCCGGTTTTGGAGTCCCTTTGCCAATCTCCCAATGGAAAGGGCAGGTCTTAGGTGGAAGTCATTAAAGGTGGCTTTTCTTTTGGCTGGGGCATCTACGAAAAGGGTCTGTGAGCTTCATGCTCTGTGAGTCGGTCCTTCATGAGTTGGAAACCGGAGGATACCACTGTTTGTCTTCTGGCCCGATCCAGCTTTCCTTCCTAAGGTACTCCTGCGCCAGCTCATTAATTAGTCCATTGAGCTGTGTTCCTTCTAGCCGACGAGCCTTAAGCAGCGTTCTCTGCTCCTATTCCCCATACGGGCCTTGAGGTGCTATGTAGGGGCTGCGGCGCAGTTAAGACATTCGGAACAGTTGTTTGTCTGTTATCAAGGTGTTAAGAAGGGTGCTCCTCTGTCTAAACAGAGACTGTCATGGTGGGTAGTTACTTGCCATTCCACCAGGACTTGTTTAATCTTCATGGGCTGCCTTCAAGGGTGTCTCTCTTAGTGACGTCTGTGCTGTGGCGATGTGGTCCTCTCCCTGTACCTTTGCGAGCTTCTATGTCAGCATTGCTTCATCCGACGATGTGGTCTCTGCTTCGGTAGTGACCCCTGCTCTTTACTGGTGAGTTACTCCTTTGTGACTCTTCTGGTCTGAGTCATCCATTACTGTAGCGCCATGTCTCGCGGTCATCCGGAATTCACAGAACCACGGTTACATCCGTATCCAGCGTTGCCCAATCAGCTAATCATGTGGCATCAGCACAATGCATAAAATCATGCAGATACAGGTCAAGAGCTTCAGTTAATGCTCACATCAAACATCAGAATGAAGAAAAAATGTGAGCTGTCACTTTAACCATAGCATGGTTGTTGGTGTCAGATGAGCTGGTTTGAATATTTCAGACACTGCTGACCTCTTGGGATTTTCACACACAAGAAATCTCTATCGTTGTGAGAACACCGAATGGTGAGGAAAAACATTCTGTGAATGTGTCTGCAGGCTGAAACTCCTTGTTGATGATAGAGCTCAGAGAAGAATGCGTTGTCATTGCGCTGCTGCCACATGATTGGCTGATTAGATAACTGCATGAATGTGCTGGTGTACTGGTGTTCCTAATAAAGTGGAGGATGAAGGTATATAATGTGTGTTATGTGTAATTTCTCACAATAGCCAGGAACAGTGATTTATTTATTTTTTTTCTTCTTTTTTCCCCCTACTTTTTAAGTACTCTTTCTGGCCTGGTGGAATTTGATGGATTTTATCTTGAAAGTGATCCCTGCTTAGTATGCAACAATCCTGAAGTGTCCTTCTCTGTAAGTCAGGAATTGCATTTGAGTTTATGTAAACTTTTTAAATAGTACAGTCTATTAAGTCTGATGATGTATATTGCTTATTCACTACTGTCTGTGCTGGGGATTTTTTTTTTTTTGGACAGAACATCAAACTGTCCTCTATCAAAGTGGACACCCGTTATACAACCACACAGCAAGTGGTGAAGCTGATTGGCAGCCACACTATCAGCAAAGTCACTGTGAAGATTGGAGACCTCAAAAGAACAAAAATGGTGCGCACTATTAATCTGTACTACAACAACAGGACTGTTCAGGCCATCGTGGAGCTAAAGAATAAGTAAGCATGGCTATTTATTTATTTATTTATTTATTTATTTATTTATTTATTTGATTGAACATTTTCTGTAGTCAAATAATGTGATATATGTTTTGTTAGTATAATTTGTCACATAATGTCTTTTCTCCATTGTAGGCCTGCCCGCTGGCACAAGGCTAAGAGGGTGCAGTTGACCCCTGGACAGACAGAAGTGAAGATTGACTTGCCGCTCCCCATCGTGGCCTCCAATTTAATGATCGAGTTCTCAGACTTCTATGAGAACTACCAGGCATCTACAGAGACCCTACAGTGCCCACGCTGCAGCGCATCTGTACCTGCTAACCCAGGAGTGTGTGGCAACTGTGGAGAAAATGTCTACCAGTGTCACAAGTGCAGGTACAGAGGTCCTACATAAAGCACCCTTTATTTTGTTTTATTTTATTTTATTTTATTTTATTTATTTATTTATATGAAAACTGTATGTTTAACATAGTTTTTTTTTTTTCTTCTTCCTTTTATAGATCAATTAATTATGATGAGAAGGACCCCTTCCTGTGCAATGCTTGTGGCTTCTGTAAATATGCACGCTTTGATTTCATGCTCTATGCAAAGCCCTGCTGTGCTGTGGATCCTATTGAGAACGAGGAAGACAGGAAAAAGGCAACACACTTTTCTTTGCACAAATAATGCGTTTCTTTCATTTTCAAATTGGGAAGAACAATAATAATTGCCTTTTTTTTTTCTTTCTTTCTTCTTTGTACTATATAGGCTGTAACCAACATCAACACTCTGCTCGACAAAGCTGACCGTGTGTATCACCAACTCATGGGCCATCGGCCACAGCTAGAGAGTCTGCTGTCGAAGGTGAACGAGGCTGCACCAGAGAAACCTCAGGTCAGTCAGCATGTCATCACCAGTACTCCTCAAGAAGCTCAGTCAGTGCGTTTATATGGACAACAATAATCCACTATTAACTCGATTAAGACAATACTCTGATTAAGAAACTACCATGTAAACAGCTATTTTTAATTACCTTAATCCGATTAAGGTCATACTTGAAATAAACACAAATTGAATTAAGAGATGTGGAGTACTCCTGTTTTAGTCGCATTATCGAGGTGTATTACAGACATGTAAACACCTTAATCACATTATTAACGTCGTGTGAGTTTTCACCACATTTTGCAACAGGACACGTACACACACGGCAGTGCTCAACCGTTTTATGGCAAACGAGAGCACGGCTTCGTCCCAAACTGTGTACTTGGCCACTATAGGCCTGTAGCAGGTGAAATACATGTATCTCGGCTACTATACAGTAGGAAAGTACGCGGTTGGGGACGCAGCCCATGGCTTCACGCAGTCGTCTATTAGTATGTATAGCATGACAAATAATTAACCGCACTGGAAGCGTTCGTAAAAATTTAAAATAAAAATAAAAACACCCAAAACTATATCTACGGTAGCATAACGAAGACGAACTGTATGTTAATACATCAAATTCTGGTGGGAACGTCGGATGGCGTGGCGCAGTGACGTAATGACGTGTGCCGTTAATCTAATTATGTTCTATAACGTGTAAAACGGGTACGTGAAAGGAGTATTCTAAAAGCGACTCATGTAAACACCTTAATCACATTATTATCTTACTCAGAGTAAGGTAAATAATAATATTACTGCTGTCCATGTAAACGTAATCAATGTAACTTGCGTGCCTTTCTATCAGACCTGGCATTTTGCCATTATATGATGTACTGTGTTATTGAAAAACTTTAAGTAATGCTGTAATGATGGGTTGTCTATCAGGATGACACGGGTGCAGGAGCAGGCCTGGGCAGCTCTACAGCTAGTGTGAACAGGTACATTCAGCAGCTGGCTCAGGAATACAGCGGGGATTGTAAAACCTCATTTGATGAGCTCTCCAAGATCATACAGGTAGGAGAAAATCTATTATTCTATGTACATGCATAACCACAATAACCTTCCTTTTGCCATTCATTTTTTATTATTCTCAAGTTTATGTAATTTCATTAAACCTGATTAAATTGAGTGTGTAGACTGTTGCAAAAATTGTCCCTGGTCACTGCGGAAATGGGGAGGCTGAAGTATTTATTTAAAAAAAAAAATTAAATAAATAGGTGTAGCTTGAATATATGACCGGGGCAGGTGCTTGAGCAGGCGAAATGGGAATTTCCAGTTTTCCTGTTCATAGAATCTAGGGGGGGGGAGTGACGTTTTATGGACCTCCCACACCCAGCATTTTTAATATTCAATACGGCAAACATTATATATATACATTTTATTGTCTTTAAACAGGCTTTGGACAACTGTGAGACAATGGACACAGAGAGAAAACAGTGAGAAAGGAATAGAGAAGTTGATTGTGCTGATTTTTTGTGTTATCCACCCCTTGCAGAAAGTGCTTGCGTCTCGTAAAGAGCTGCTGGAGTATGACTTACAGCAGCGAGAGGCAGTTACCAAGTCTTCACGCAGCAGCACCCAACCCACTTTTACTGCCAGTCAATACCGGGCCCTCTCTGTGCTTGGTTGCGGTCACACATCTTCCACCAAGTGCTATGGCTGTGCATCTGCAGTCACGGGTCACTGCATTACTCTCCTGCGTGCTCTGGCCACCAACACCGCCATCAGACAAATTCTGGTACTTCAGGGCCTCATTCGAGAGCTGTTTGAATACAACCTTCGCCGTGGCACCAGTGCCATGAGAGAGGAAGTTCGTCAACTCATCTGCCTCCTCACAAGGTACAGTCCTGTGCACGAATATGCCTAGTTTGTATCCTTTGGAAAACGGTTACTATTTGCTTGTTAGATGTTCAACCCTTAAGGATTTGTGTTGACGTTAATAGTTTCTACTGATCATTTAATTTAGAGATCACCCTGAGGCCACTCAGCAGATGAATGACCTCATCATTGTGAAGGTGTCAGCGGCCTTGAAGGGGCACTGGGCAAACCCAGACCTGGTATGAACCTCTTCTTTTTCATGTATTCTGAGTAGCTTTCCGTAGGATTTCTAGTTTTAGAGTGTACTGTGATTATTCTTCATACACAGTTTGGGGGGGGAGACTGCATACCTTACACTGAATCCCCTAATCTCACCCTATACCAATTTTCAGTTTTAAAAGTAATTATTTATTTATTTTTAATGTGACTGCATCTTATCTGTAAGCAAGTCAATTACAGTTCTGAAGACTACACATGCAAATCTTAACATTTGCTGGAGAAATTGTTTGTGATGGTTGTGTCAATCCCCCCCCCCTCTCATATAGGTCAGTAGTCTGCAGTATGAAATGCTGCTCCTCACTGACTCCATAGCGAAGGAAGGAGGTTGTTGGGAGCTGAGGCTCCGCTGTGGTGAGTGCTCTCATTATTGCACTATAGTAGTGGACAGCCAGTATTCCACTACTAATATATTTTAACAGACATCTTTTTAGTTGTACACTGCTAATTGTTAACTCATTAATTGATGAATCACTAAAGCAGCCTTTTTTGCTGTCCACAGCCCTAAGTCTGTTCCTAATGGCAGTCAATATAAAGACTCCGGTAGTGGTGGAAAACATTACTCTGATGTGCCTGCGAATCTTACAGAAGCTCATAAAACCCCCTTCGCCCACTAGCAAGAAAAACAAGGTACTGTCGAATACTTTGAAAATGACTTTGATCATATTTCTATATTTATTTCTTCTCATTAATGTGATAAATCTTCTGTGATAGGATGCTGCTGTTGAATCTCTGACGACGGTCAAACCATATTGCAATGAGATACATGCCCAGGCCCAGCTCTGGCTCAAGAAGGATCCTAAAGCAGCATACGAGGCCTGGAAAAAGTGCCTTCCTGCTAGATGTGAGTGTCGTTCATTTAGGCTGAAATTTATTAGGACCATGCCAAATTTTATTTATTTTATATGAGCTAGAAGACTAGAAACCATAAAAAATAATAATGCATGTGTGCTCTTGTCCCTTTTAGGCCAAGAGACTGCCTCTAAGCCTTTAAACAAGGCGGAGATTAGGAGGCAATACCTGATGGAAAAGTATGTCTGGAAATGGAAACAGTTCATGAGGTCTAG
The DNA here is from genome assembly GCF_001660625.3 of Ictalurus punctatus. Classification (NCBI taxonomy): domain Eukaryota; kingdom Metazoa; phylum Chordata; class Actinopteri; order Siluriformes; family Ictaluridae; genus Ictalurus; species Ictalurus punctatus. Next base: position 16,361,425 of record NC_030430.2, read on the forward strand.
ATCAGAGGGCCTGTTTCCTCGCCTGCTTAAGCTAGGACACAATAATTGGCTGAGACAGGTAAAACTTCTCTGAAACACTTTGTCCATCATGCTGGTGCATCTTGATCTGTAATTAAGTCACCAGTGCTTAGTAAGACACTCTTATGGAATCAATTATTTTCTCAGGTGCTCTTCACCCCAGCCACTCAGGCAGCGCGACAAGCTGCGTGCACCATCGTAGAGGCCCTGACAACTATTCCCAGCCGCAAACAGCAGGTCCTGGACCTTCTCACAAGGTAGAGTGGGCATTACCTATCCAGAAAGAGAGAGAGAGATTGTATTTTACAAATCTTTCTCAATTAATTTTCAGTGGATAATCTAACCTGGATACTGTAGTCTTGACCTAATAGTAATTCCTGTTGTAATCATAAAGAGTGTCCTTTGACCCAGGATTGTTAATCACAGTATGCTCATGCTCATTCTTTCTCTTATACTCATCCTTTCAATACATTTAATATTATTTCAATTGGTATACGGAGTGGACATAGTTTACAGAGAAATGATTAATAACCCCAGCAACACCCAGAACAAGTTGGGTTCCCTTACTTTTTAGTCTGGGGCTTGTGCCATAACCCCGTACAGGGCCTAGCCTCTGTGACTTGCTAAATAGGGATCTAAACTTGAAATCAGATTTGGCATGGCATTTATTTGCTAGATCATAGGTATGGTCTATCTTCAGGTGTGTATGTGTACACACACACACACACACACATATATATATATATATATATATATATATATATATATATATGTGTGTGTGTGTGTGTGTGTGTATATATATGTGTGTATATATACATACATACATAAAACTTGGTGGAACTTGTGTCCTTTAGTTATCTGGATGAGCTGAGTGTTGCAGGAGAATGTGCTGCTGAGTACCTGGCTTTGTACCAGAAGCTCATCAAGCCTGCTCACTGGAAGGTGTACCTGGCAGCCCGTGGTGTTCTCCCTTACATCGGCAACCTTATCAACAAGGTAACAACTGCTAAACTTTGCTTACCAGTACATCGTCTAGTCCATATTGTCAGATCTATTCATCTAACGTTTTCCCTTTTCATTTCTTCAGGAAATTGCCCATCTCCTTGCCTTAGAAGAAGCAACATTGAGCACAGACCTGCAGCAAGGCTATGCACTCAAGAGTCTCACTGGTAAGGAAGAAAAGTTTACAGAATTCTTTGGTTTTACGTATGGAGTAGGAATGCTTTTACTTATGCTGAAGTAGGACCTGGACTTATCTTCTATAATTGTCTCCCTAGGCCTGTTGTCCTCCTTCGTGGAAGTGGAGTCTATTAAACGGCACTTTAAGAGCCGGCTGGTGGGCACCGTGCTGAATGGATACCTCTGCCTGAGGAAGCTAGTGGTTCAGAGAACTAAACTGATTGATGAAACTCAGGACATGCTGCTGGAAATGCTGGAGGACATGACCACAGGTACTTGTCCATAACACTTGGCTCAGTCTTTCAGGTTGCTGGATTGTAGGATGCCTGCATGCTAAAGGTTGTATTATATTTGCAGGGACAGAGTCTGAAACAAAGGCTTTCATGGCAGTGTGCATTGAGACGGCGAAACGATACAACCTTGATGATTACCGCACTCCTGTCTTCATCTTCGAGAGGCTTTGTAGCATCATTTATCCTGTGTGTGGCTTTTTTTCTTTCGTTTTTTATATAAAGTGTGAGACTCTGTGTGGACATTTCCCTTTTCATCAAAGAGCCTTGCTAATGCAGCTTTTCTCTCTTTCTCAGGAGGAGAATGAGGTGACTGAATTCTTTGTGACTCTGGAGAAGGATCCTCAGCAGGAGGACTTTCTACAGGGCCGCATGCCAGGAAACCCCTACAGTAGTAACGAGCCTGGCATCGGTCCACTCATGAGGGACATCAAGAACAAGATCTGTCAAGACTGTGATCTTGTGGCGCTATTAGAGGATGACAGTGGCATGGAGGTAGCTAATGCAGACACAAACTTGGAGAAAGGATTGGTTTTTTTTTTTGCTGGTGTCTTCAATGACAATTGCATGCCCTTTTTTTTTCCTTTTTTTTAATGGTTATGCTTTGTCTGTTTAGCTTCTTGTAAACAACAAGATCATCAGCTTGGACCTGTCTGTGGCTGAGGTTTACAAGAAGGTCTGGTGCCCAACCAATGAGGTAAAGTCAAAGCATTTTACACGGTTTCATTTTTCATTCTTTGATTGCTTTTGTTTTGGAGGGAAAAAAAGGCTAACATTGTACCTGTTTCCAAGGGTGAACCAATGAGAATAATTTACCGCATGAGAGGCCTTCTGGGCGATGCCACAGAGGAGTTTATTGAGTCTTTGGATTCTACCACAGGTATGTGAACATTAGTAACTGCCTTAATTAAGACCTTCCATAAGCTTGATGTTACAAACTGATTAATTCCTCCAATTACAGATGAAGAAGAGGATGATGAGGAGGTGTATAAAATGGCTGGGGTTATGGCACAGTGTGGAGGATTAGAGTGTATGCTAAACAGACTGTCTGGAATCAAGGACTTCAAACAGGGCAGGCATCTACTCACAGTAAGTCAGAATGTATTTGTTTTTTGCCCTCTGTTTAACTTATTCTGCTTTCCAAATACTGTATGCTGCATATAATAAAATGTAATATTTGAAAGATATTGAAAACTTTTGATCTCACTGTTTTAGGTCCTGTTGAAGCTGTTTAGTTACTGTGTGAAAGTAAAAATCAACAGACAGCAGCTGGTTAAGCCAGAAATGAACACACTTAATGTTATGCTGGGCACGCTGAACCTGGTGGGTAATGCACATACTGCTTGCTTGAACACTTGAGACTAGTATAAATGTACGCAGGTTTTAAACTCACCATTTTGAATTTTGGGTTTGTACCTGTCAGGCGCTGGTAGCTGAGCAGGAGAGTAAGGACAGTGGAGGGGCATCTATAGCAGAGCAGGTCCTCAGCATTATGGAGATCATTCTGGACGAGGCCAATGCTGAGACTCTGTCTGAGGACAAAGTGAGCCATATTTTATCTGTCCCATACACACGAGATTTAAGTCAGTGGTCATTCCCAATCTCTTGCTGTGTAGAGTTGTTTCAAGTATGTAATCTAACTGCGCTCATATTTGTGCCATAGAGTAACCTGCTTTTGACTGGTGATAAGGATCAGCTGGTGATGCTGCTGGACCAGATCAACACTACTTTTGTACGTTCCAACCCCAGTGTTCTACAGGGTCTCCTCCGCATCATTCCCTACCTCTCCTTTGGAGAACTGGAGAAAATGCACATCTTGGTGGAACGCTTCAAGCCTTGCTGCAGTTTTGACAAGTACAGCAATCATTTGTGTTTATTAATATTTTACTTGTGATGTATTAAAGCACGTTCAATTTGTGGGGCTGAAAAAAATAGTTTGGACATACCATCAATACTTCTTCCCTGTTTGTTTGTTTTTTAGGTATGATGAGGAGCACAATGCAGACGATAAGGTCTTCCTAGACTGTTTCTGTAAAATTGCAGCAGGGATTAAAAACAACAGCAATGGCCATCAGCTGAAAGACCTAATCCTCCAGAAGGGCATCACCCAATGTGCTTTGGACTACATGAAGAAACATATCCCCAGTGCCAAAAAGTATGGCCATTTTTACCTCACTTCTCAGGGCTGTTTATTAACTTTCTGCACTGGTGCTAGAAGAGTTGCAAGTTTACCAGTTGAGACTTTGTAGAAGTGGGAGAAAATGTCCAAAATCATTTCGGTAAAAGGTGTTTGTGGCAGGATTCGTCATTTTAACTATACAATTAATAGCAGAAACAGGATGTGGAAGGTCAACGACCATGAGCACTTGACAACGCACTCGAGTTAGGGACTTGGACTTGAGTTAGCTTGAGTCACAGTGCCCCACTCACAACTGTGAATGATGTCTAACCCACCTGGATTAAAACGTTTAACTAGGATCATCAGCCCTTGCACATTAAAGTGTGTGTGTGTGGTGGGGGGGCTTGCATGTTCTCTCCGTTTCCTCCGGGTACTCCAGTTTCCTCCTCCAGTCCAAAGACGTGCATTGTAGGCTGATTAGCTTCTCTATATTGTCCATAGTGTGTGATTTTGCTCATAGTCCCCTGAGATAGATTATTCATGCTTTTTGTTTTACAATTGGAAAAAAAAAAACCCAAAATGGCCAGTTTCTAAAACTATATCCAAAATGTGAGTAAACTGAAAGCAGTTCTTCTGATCCTCATGATATCATGAAAACAAGTATTAAGTCACCAGTATAATCACAGCTACTCAAATGTTGGTTAGTGTTGTACATTTGCATAGACTTACACTCAGCCATGACACTATTGGAAGTTAAAACTTCCAAAACCTCAAAAAACTGTCACTCTAGAGATTATTAAAAACAATTAAAAATTGTTAACTTGGATCCTGATTAAAAACACAAAACAGATTCTCTGTTATGCAAATGTTTGAGTATGTTGCAGTAAGACTTGAGATTGAGATTACCAATAAACCCTTGTTCATTTAAACATTAGAAATCTGTATCATTGTTTGGTATGGGTATTAAAATGGAAGGGAAACTGTATCCAAAATACATGTTGTCGTTAGGCAGACTGTATTGTCGTCTTGGTTAAGATCAGCCCTGATATGACATGTTTAAGTGCAATAACATGCCTACATCCAACATTCCTAGATGAATACTTGATACTTGACTTGGACTTGTGACGTGACTGTGTAGTTTTAGCACAGTAGAATTTTGCACAAATATTTTTATGCTCTATAGCCCTGCTTCTACTGCCTGTAGTTCTTAATTTCTTTTATATAGCCCTTGCTAACCTACTGTATGTATTACAGTTTGGATGCAGATGTTTGGAAGAAGTTCCTTGCTCGACCAGCCCTTCCCTTTATCCTCAGACTGTTGCGTGGTCTGGCCACCCAGCATCCCCCTACACAGGTATAGTGATTATTTTTTTCTTCTTCTTTCCCTCTTACTCAAGTATAGTTCTGCTGTTGTTCTCTTATTTCACTTTTAGTAAGATGGTGTGGGATCTCACCATATGTTTTCTCTTGTGTTCTTTAGATGCTGATTGGAACAGACTCGATAAGTAATTTGCACAAGCTGGAGCAAGTGTCAAGTGATGAGGGAATAGGCACTCTGGCTGAGAACCTTCTGGAAGCTTTGAGGGAGCATGCCGAAGTGAACCTGAAAATTGACGCAGCCCGAAGGGAGACTCGAGCAGAGAAGAAACGGATGGCTATGGCGATGAGGCAGAAAGCTCTGGGCACATTAGGAATGACTGTGAGTCTCAAAGCATAGGCCCACCCATGCTTAGTATTGTTGCAGCTATAAAAAAAAAAAAAAAAAAAAAATATGGAAACAATTCTGGTTATCAGGAAAGGTTTCAAGTTAAAGCAGACCTTCTTTAATTTATAATTCCGAAATGAAATGCACTTTTTTGGACATGCACTCTGCATCCGTACGTGTACCCTCATCTCTGAGTTATGGATGTTTTGTTTTAGACCAACGAGAAGGGGCAGGTTGTGACGAAGACGTCCTTATTGAAGCAGATGGAGGAGCTTATAGAGGAGCCAGGTCTAACCTGCTGTATCTGCCGAGAAGGTTACAAGTTTCAGGTACCTATGCTGAACTCTCATTTGTGGTTATACACTACCGGTCAAAAGTTTAGAAACACTCATTTTTATTTATTTATTTTCCCCCCACATTTTAGAACATTTAATAAACTCATCAAAACTCTGGAGTAATACAAATGGAACTATGGGAATTATGTTGTGATAAAAAATACAAAATAAATCAAAGATATTTAATATTTTGGCATCTTCAAAGTAGACCCCCTTTTTACCTAGAATTTCAAGAAATGTATTCTTGGCATTTTCTTAACCAATTTCTTGAATCTCCCTGAGATACTTTTTAAACAATATTAAAGGAGTTCCCACCTTTGATGCATACTTATATTGGCTGCTTTTCAGAATATTTCACTCCAAGTCATCCATTTTTTTAATGAAAGAAATATGTATACAATTATTAAATTAATAAATGTATACAATTATATTTTTGTCTGCAACACTGATTTCAAATATTTAATCATACACCTTCAGATCAAAAGGATTTTAAGATCATGAGAAACATTTCTCCAAACTTTTGACCAGTAGTGTAATTGTATGTTTATGTATCACGAAACATCACTCTGTCTTGCCTGTGTAAAGTAACCAGTGTTTTTCTACACAGCCTACGAAGGTCCTGGGTATCTACACGTTTACGAAGCGTGTGGCTCTAGAGGAGTTTGAGAACAAACCCCGCAAGCAGCAGGGCTATAGCACTGTCTCGCACTTTAACATAGTCCACTATGACTGCCACCTTGCTGCTGTCCGGTACACACACAAACTTATTTGTCTCTCTTATCGTCTTATTTAAGACTTTGGCCTGACCCTTCTCTCTAATCTTTGCATCAGGCTTGCTCGAGGGCGTGAGGAGTGGGAAAGTGCCGCTCTACAGAATGCCAACACCAAGTGCAATGGGCTCTTGCCTGTGTGGGGGCCACACGTACCTGAATCAGCATTTGCCACTTGTCTGGCAAGGTACGTCACTTTCTTTTTTTTTTTTTTGGCATCTGAGTCTGTTGCTCTGATTTTTCTGAATTACATATTGAGTTGTTGTGTTTATTATTATATTGGCTTGCAGGCACAACACATATCTGCAGGAATGCACGGGGCAAAGAGAGCCCACGTACCAGCTCAATATCCACGACACCAAGCTGCTGTTCTTGCGCTTTGCAATGGAGCAGTCTTTCAGCGTGGACACAGGGGGAGGAGGCCGCGAGAGCAACATTCACCTCATTCCCTACATCATCCACACTGTTCTCTATGTCCTCAACACGTATGCATTTGGGATTGGGATGCACAGAACCATTTTAAGCTGACATCAAGCACCGTTTTTGCTGTAGTGTAGAAATTCCACTCTTTGTTTTTCAGTACGAGGGCCACATCACGAGAGGAGAAGAACTTGCAGAGCTTCTTAGAGCAGCCGTGTGATAAGTGGGTGGAGAGCTCCTATGAAGTGGACGGGCCACACTACTTCACTGTGCTGGCCATGCACATCCTTCCTCCTGAGCGCTGGAGAACCACACGAGTTGATTTCTTACGCCGGCTGCTCGTCACTGCACACGCACGAAAAGTCTCACCAGGGGGCGCCAACAAGTAAGAAAAGGATATATATGACCTGGCTTAAAATAAGGGACTTTATTTAAAATTTTTTAGCATGTCTTATGTTGCTGCTGTTTTGTCATACCACAGATTTGCATTTAATATAAGCAGTTATCCTTCCGTGTATTGAAATTGAAGATCTAATTAAATTTAACAGTATATTTAAACTTTTGAACCCACTATGTTTGGCATGGACAGTGTATTGACTTTGCCTAAATTACATCATCAGGCTTCTAGTTTCACAATGACTGATTGCATTAGCTCTTTGTTTTTTTTTGTTTTTTAAGAATTCTGCAAGAGTTGTAAGGTGAGCCATACATTGTTTGACATACTGATGTAATTGATGTAATTACCCACTTGTTTTTATTCACAGACTCTCTGACAAAACAGTGAAGGAATATGCAGTGTATCGCTCCCCACTTCTCTTCTGGGGCCTGGTGGACCTCATCTATGACATGTTCAGGGTATGAATACCTAAGTATTATTTGTACATCAGTCTGTATTATCCTATGGATGGAAAAGGCAACATGGAGTTTTTTTCCTTTCTTTCTTCAATACATTCATAGAAAATTTACTCTTAATGTATTCTAAATTAATATTTCTCTATGAATATAACAGAAAGTGCCCACCAGTAACACAGAGGGAGGCTGGTCCTTCTCACTAGCAGAGTATGTGCGGCACAATGACATGCCAATCTACGAGGCTTCAGAAAGGGTGCTGCGAGCTTTCCAGGATGAGCTCATGCCTGCTGATTCTTTCGCAGAATTCCTGGATGTTGTAGGTAAGGGGGAAGACATTATACACACATTCACTCCTGTAGGCTGGTTGATTGCTTCAGTTACAAGGTTGGTTTAAATGGGTTATTTGGTTGAGTATTTATAGGTTGCACAGTAATAATTTTGTACAATTTGGAAATTGATTATTACAATATTGCAGTTATTATTAAAACAATTAGTCAGGATCAAAAAGTTCATTGCACTTTTAAGATGTCAGAAGAGAGCACTTTTTTTCCAAGTTGTAAATTTTAAGAATAATAAATCTGAATAAAAGGCTGCTTCTTAGTGAAATTGTTCAACACCCAATTTATGTGACTAAGACAGTACGCAACCAAGCAGACACTTTAATGCATCAGATGTAATGAAAAATGTCACGATGTGTTCGCTAATAATGACTCGTTTTAATTGAGCTCTATAATGTCAGTTATGCTTAAGTGACACAGAAAGATAAAAATCGTGATTTTAAAATGTAATTTGTTGGACATCATGTCATGACACACAAGCTTAAATTACAATAATTCCTTTTTTCCTTGAATTTGTTTTTTAAATATTCTGTTATGAACATTTATTTTTCCTTGAAATAAACTCCTGAGTTCATGTTGGAAAATGTTTTTGATTCAAGGGCAAATTGGAGCATTCATTACGGACAGATAAGTCAAACAGTAAACTGATCATTGGTTTCAGTGACGAGATTACAGTAGCAAAACAGTCCTTGTATGACTTTGTCTTGGTTTTTCGTGATCTGGTACGTTTTTCTTGAGGTAGATTTTTGGATTCCGGATAAGATACTCTATATAGAAGAGAAGATTCCGAGAGCTGTCAATACAGTATCCTGCCCTTACAGATGTATCATAGTGAACTAAGTAGCAATATGTCCTTGTACTTTCTGATGAGCACATTTTGACGATGTTCTGGCTCTTTGCAGCGCTTCTCTCAGACATCCCAGACCCTGATGGTTTCCTGCAGGACCTGTTGAACTCTGTGCCCTGATGGTATCCAACCAGTCCCCTCCCTGGGTGTGTGTCCAGCCTGCTCAGCACAGGTGTTGCTTAAACATGGAGCCTGTCTTCTACCCAGACATAACTACTGCAACTCCACAGGGACACCTTGCAATTAAGCTCTGGGCTCCCATATCAGCTCACCCCCATTCATTCACCACCACCTCCTGATATTCACGCGGGTTTGTTCTTCTACAGCGTCTTCAACTATAACGCTCATAAATTGGAAAATTATATATGTAGTCTGACAAGTAATGCATTTATTACGAATGTTTCTGTAACATCTAATAACACTGAAACATCCTATGACCATGCTGTTTTGATCCAACTTGTTGCAGGTGCTTTGTTCAAGTAATTGTTTGGGAATTTAATGACAGTGTGAAACAACTTGTGGCTTTTATTTATCCCTTTTGATTTTTCTTTTTTTTTTTTTCCTTGAGTTAACTTCCAGAGTGGTGAAGAGCAGCAGCTTCACAGAAGTGTGAATTGATCTCCTAGTGTCATGCACTTTGTATCTGGACATTTTGCGGTGTTCAGTGATTTGATTGTAATTTGCGAGAAAGACAAGGCCTTCCTATTTGGTTGAACATGCTTGTGTGAGGTTTCTCTCCTTGTGTAAGTGTTGGAGAATGCGAGTTGTTTATGTATGCCTGTTGAATTTGAATGCTTTTGTAATGGGGTTTTACCTTTCACAATGAAACTTTCGAGATAAAAGAATAAAAAGGCCTGCATCTTTACATTGGAAGCATTTTCTTTTCTTTTTGCTTTGTTTTCCTGGTTGGGTTTTTGTTTCTGATTTCCAGTTTACAACACTAGATTTATTTTTCTTTGTGGGCTAATTGTTTGTGTGACTTATTTTTCATATCCCTACCCAAACGTAAACCAAAATGTGCTGCAGACAAGATTTTCCCAAAGCACGTTTGTTTTTAAGCAAGGTGCCACCGAAAGCAGTCTTGGTGACAAATAAATTCGTAATATATCTCTATGTATACACAGTATATATACACCTGTAAAGGGTGATCTTGTACTCTGAGCTGAATGCATGGTGTGGAGTTTAAAAAAAAAATAAAATAAAAGAATCCATTTAGTGTTTATTCACCTATTCCCGCTGCTACAATGTTCAACTGTTGCTGAATGTCCGCTTTTTGAATTATCTCAAATGAATAAAACTATAAGAATCCCACACATGACTCTCCTTGTCATCTGAGTAAATACTGGAATGGAAATTTATTGGAAAATTAAACAAGGCACCTAGGGGTGCAATGGTATAAACTGGTCTGGTCATACAAACTAATGATTTTTAACTGTCATAGTTAAACTATCTCTTAGTCATAGAATGATCAAGAAAAGAAATCAAATAGGCACTCACTCATTAATTTAAAGATAATTTATTGAGGATAAATTCATAGGTGTTGTGTTTTGCCACTCCTAACTGCCAGGAATGAAATAAATACAGCTCACAGCCATCTTTCCCATTCGTCTTTCCTTATACATCATGTACAACTTGGAGAGCTCTCTATGCCCAGAGCTACAAATAGCCTGTCCTCCAGGGTAGACTTTTATTTCCTATCATCTTGTCAGCTGTGGTGAGTGTAATTTTCATACCTTTTAGTGTGGCTGCAAGCTTTGACCTGAGTTTCCTTGTTAGCTTGCTAGCCTTTTTTAGCATCATTCTGCGTGCTGTCTTCCCTCTGTTGCCCTCTTGTTCTCCAAGCAACTTGCCTATCAATACTGCAGCAGATACTCTTACAAGAGTTGCATTTTATATCCAGAAGTGGCTTCCTGGGAATGGTTTGGCAAGGTGCAGGTGGGTCAACTTGTATTCAATCTAAGATTCTCCTTAATGTCCCTGATGAAAAATCCAGCTTAGATTAACCAGCTGTCTGCTGCCTAAACACAGGTTTAGCTGGCACAGGCACAACTGGAAAACATCTTTGCCAGTTGGTAAGTGCTGGTAGACTAAAGAAAAATGTCAAACATTTTTGGACCAATTTACTCAAGTAATAAGGGAGCTAGCACATTTACCTCACATCTCCAGGGTTGTGGATTAGAATCCTGCCTCTGCTCTGTGTGTGGCATTTGCATGTTCTCCCTGTGCTCTGGTGGTTTCCTCTGGGTATTCCAGTTTCCTTCACCAGTCCAAAGACATGTGTTGTAGGCTGATTGGCATCTGTAAATTGTAGTGTGTGAATGGGTGTGTGTGTGTGTGTAATTGTGCCTTGTGATGGTTGGCACCCTGTACAGGGTGTCCCCTGGCTCATGCCCCAAGACCCGTGGGAAAGGCTCCAGGCTACCCGCGACCCAGTGTATGATAAGTGTTACAGAAAATTGACGGATGGATGGATGGATGGATGGATGGATAAGGGAGCTGGAAAATAACTTGCCAGCTGCAAAGACAATTTAACAACTTCGATTTTTCCTGGTGGATTGTCGCTGGAGATTTCAGAGGACCACTGCCAGCAAATAAAAGCTGTATTATAGCATTAATAAGGGCAAAGGTACAAAATATGGTAAATATGTCTTCATAATTAAGCAGAATAATAAAATGTGTAAAAGAAATCATCACATGTGTGTGACTCCATGTGTGTTCCTGCTGAAAATATCGACAGAACCCTTCATAGAATTTGTAATGATTTGGATGAGGAATTGTATTAGTGGATACCATTAAAGACCAGTAATGGTAATGATTTTAATGCTCAACTGATGGTTTGTAATGCTATTTGTAGTGTAAACCATTAGAAATTTCTGTAATGGTTTCTATTGTTTTAATTGATTTAACGACATTTTACAGTGTAGAACCTGTCATAACACAAGCCGTCGTCTTTTATGAGAAACAAAACAAAAATATTGAAATGAACACAGAAATATGTAAGTAAAAGCTTTGAAGAATCATTTTAGAGTCAGAAAAAATAAGTTTTGCACATCCCTGCCTCCCTCTCAGGGTTAGCATGTAGCTACACTGTCACAGCATCTCTGGAGACTCAACGCGTTTTAGCACACCGTTCACTTCCTGCTCAGTGGCTCCAATGATTTATTTTTTTTTTTAAAAAATGTATTTGAGATGTATAAATCTTGTTATTTGCTCCCCCCATACTGTGTGTGCGAATAGGGCGTAGTGTGTGTATCTAGCCTCCTCCTCCTCCTGCCATTTCCCGTTCGGAGAAGCTTATTTAGCGGCTCGGAATGGGAGTCTCACTAGCGAGAGGTTTTCCAGGGGCACATAACTGGCGTGACTCCATAGCGGGCAGTCAGGGAAAGTGATGTAATAGCTTTGTTAACCGTTAAAATAATCTTCTGTGGAATATAGTTGCCCGGTGAAGCAGTAGGCGATGTCTTTTTATTTGTATGACATTAGATAAAGGGAAGGGAAGGGAAGGGAGTGTGCACCTTGCGCTTTATGAGATGACGCGAGTGGTTTTGTTTGAATGAAACACTACTCAAGGATGGATGATTTCCCTCATCTTTTTCCAGACCAAAGCCCTCCGTTTCACATGGAAACGCCGTTACCTCGTATTATCGGTGCCTCTGCGGCGACGGGAGCCGGCTCAGGGGTGAGCAGCGCCTTACGGAGTGACTTAGGCTCCAATATTCATGTTTTGAAAACGCTGAATCTCCGCTTCCGCTGTTTCCTCGCTAAAGTGCATGAGCTGGAGCGCAGGAACAAAGTGTTAGAGACTCAGCTGCAGCATGCTCAGGATGAGTCCCGGTACAGGAGCTTTTTAAGACGGGAGCAAGCTGCCCAAACGGACTGTGAGCTTCCGTTTGCAGGCCCGCTAGCCGAGGCGAGGCTCCCCGGGAGAATCTGGAGTTACTCCCAGAGCAGGAGGTATGGAGGTCGGCTGGAGCTCCATCATGGGCCGGAAGGTTCATGGACGCACCCGGTTGGAGTCGGAGTCCAGATCGACACCATCACCCCTGAGCTGAGGGCCATCTACAACGTGTTAGCCAAAGTGAAACGAGAGAGAGACGAATACAGAAGGAGGCAAGTTTATTTCAGGTTCTAACTGACCAAGATTTAAAACAATCATACACACACACTTCTCTCAAATAGAGCCAGGAGTGTGATCTTTTTGCATCACAAGAAGTTTACATCAGGTACAGCTAATATTTTGTTCCATAAATTCACAAAAATACTGTAATAAATAAATAAATATTTAAAAATAATAATAAATACTCTGCTGTCATGGATATCAAACACAACACAGGTTTATCCACAAAATAAAATTTGTTAAATATAGGTTTGCAACGATTATTGGCACCCTTTTAGTCAATACTTTGTGCTATCTCCCTTTGCCAAGATAACAGTGCTGAGTCTTCTATAATGCCTGATGAGGTTGGATAATACATGGCAAGGGATCTGAGACTATTCCTCCATACAGAATCTCTCCAGATCCTTCACATATCGAGGTCCACACTGGTGGATTCTCCTCTTCAGTTCACCACACAGGTTTTCTATGGGTTTCAGGGGACTGGGATGGCCATGGCAGGACCTTGATTTTTTGGTCAGTAAATAATTTTTGTGTTGATTTTGATGTATGTTTTGGATCATTGTCCTGCTGGAAGATCCAACCACGGCCCATTTTAAGCTTTCTGGCAAAGACAGTCAGGTTTTCATTTAATATCTGTGGATATTTGATAGAGTCCATGATGCCATGAATTCTAACAAAATGTCCAGGTCCTCTGGCAGAAAAACAGCCCCAAACATTAAAGAGCCACCACCATATTTAACTGTGAGCATGAGGTACTTTTCCATATGGCTGCCGCTCTGTGTGCACCAAAACCACCTCTGGTGTTTATTACCAAAAAGCTCTATTTTGGTTTCATCTGACCATAGAACCCGATCCCATTTGAAGTTCCAGTAGTGTCTGACAAACTGAAGACGCTTGAATTTTTTTTTTTGGATGAGAGTAGAGGCTTTTTTATTGAAACCCTTCCAAACAACTTGTGGTGATGTAGGTGATTTCGGATTGTAGTTTTGGAGACTTTATGACCCCAAGACACAACTAACTTCTGCAATTCTCCAGCTGTGATCCTTGGAGATTTTTTGGCCACTCGAACCGTCCTCTTCGCAGTGCATTGAAACAATATAGACACACATCCTCTTCCAGGTTGATTAAACAATTTCCAGTTGACTGGAACTTCTTAATTATTGCCCTGATGGTGGAAATGGGCATTTTCAATGCTTGTGCTATTTTCTTCTAGCAACTTCCCATTTTGTGAAGCTCAACAACCTTTTGCCGCACATCACAGCTATATTCCTTGGTCTTACCCATTTTTATGAATGACTAAGGGAATTTGGCCTATGTGTTACTTCATATTTATACCCCTCTGAAACAGGAAGTCATGGTTGAACAATTTCCTGTTCCTAGTCACCCAGGTGTACTAAAAAATGTAAAAGATCAATGGGAATATACTTGAAATATATTTTTCTCATACGAGTTCATAAGGGTGCCAATAATTGTTGCACACCTATATTTAACAACTTTTTTATATATATATAAACCTGCTTATTTTTAAATTATTTGATATCCATGAGAGCAGAGTATTTTTGTGAATTTATTGAAAAAAGATCAAAAGTTTAAACAGTAAAGACAATTTTTCCCAGCCTTCTATGCTCATATTTACCAAGAGTGCCAATATTAGTGGAGGGCACTGTATATACTGTGTGTGCGTGTTTGCGTGTGTGTGTGTGAGTGTATATACAAAAAACAATTCAACTGTGTTAAAAGTGAAATGTTGGTGCAATAAGACAACAATGCTTAACATTCATTCATCTTCAGTAACTGTTTGATCCTGTTCAGAGTCACTGTGAACTCTGAGTCTATCCCAGCAACACTGTGTGAACGTAATACACCCTGAATTGGATGTTAGTTCATAACAGGGCATCATATATATACACATTCACTATATATACACAATTTAGACTCCCCAAGCCACCTACCAGCATGTTTTTAGGAATGGAAAGAAACCAGAGAACCTGAAGGAGACCTGTAGATGCAATGAGAACATGCATGGAAACTCTAAACAGACAGTAACCAAAGCTCAGGATCAAACCAGGCACCCAGGAGCTATGAGAGAGAAATGCTTCCTGCTGTGCTAATGAGCCGCTCATAATTTAAAACTCATCAATAAAATCAACAAACAATAAAAGCCTATTTGTTAGCAGCGAAACTATTTCCGGTCCAGCATACCGTAGTTATGGACTTTATTTATTTATTTATTTATTTATTTACTTATTTAAAATATGTCTGATGTCTGTGAAGAAGACACAGATCCATTTAGTGTGTTAGATCTCACAGATGTTTCTTTCATTATAGTAACAAAAATTTTCAAATTAAGTATGTGGACAAAATCTACTACGTATCATTTGTAATATAAAGTGCATCTCTCACTCTTTAATAACTTGTATACCCACCATTTGCCTTTTAACCGAGTGTCTGGATCTTCTCAGCTGTAAAATATTTGCCCATCTGTTCTTCTTGACTGCTCTGTTCACATGTCACATACTGACTTCTTTTAGTCAGTTCTGGAGACCAAGCGAACGATGACACAGCTAACTATTTTCTGTTCTGTATTCCATTAATTTATGCAAATTAATAGTAAAATACAGATACATATTCCTTTTTAAATCCATGAATGTATCCTGAGGTATGCTAATGCTTTCACGTAGCTATATGTGTGTTTTATAGTTCTTAACTGTGGCTGGAGAACAAAGAAAATTCACTGGGTCTTCCCCTAGTGAATGAAAAGAGCCACTGCATTTGTTCATTCATTGGGGAATGTATTGTGAGAAAGGCTTACTGTATCTTTAAGGCATTTCCTGTCTAGCCTGGTGCTTTATATGACTAAATAACTTGGACAAAGGGCCAGACAGATCACATGCCATTTTTTATTTGTGTTTAAATCTGAGTTAATACTTTTTTATTTTATTTTAAAGGGTTTATACAATCCTTTTATTGTCAATGTTGAGTGTAGTATTTTGTCCCTTTTTTCAATCAAAAACAGATGACTTGTATAGTCAGGGTTATGTGAGTAGAAAAGCTGAAGTGATCATGTTATGTGACACTAACAGCTGTATAACACAGTAGTAATAGCCTGAGCATGTGAGATATTAATGGCAGAGCTATAAAGTCCACAGTGATCCATTTCCAGGAATAGAAGTTTTCCGGTTGTTCTTAAGACTTCCGTCCTTTGAGCCTTCAGCTAAATATTGATAATAAAATATGTAGGTAGATTCTTTCAAATCGAGGCTGCTGAACATTAACTCTTGAAGCTGGATAGCAACGTTAGCAGGTTATGTTAATTGAGATGTATTTGCCAGCTTTACTTCTAATTATCGCCCTAATATTAACAACTATTTTTTAATTTTTATTTTAGAAAAGGTCATTTTCTTACATGGTCTTAGCACCACTGTCTTTAAATCCCTTTGATTGGAAACACATTTATCTGCACTCACACTGTAGCACATATCGGCACTGTGCCACTGTACTCAATTCTCATCCTCTAGCAGCTAGCCTGCATTTGTATCCCACCATTAATCACAGAAGTGGGTCAGTCTATCGCACTTTGCGCTACTGGCCAGATTCCTGCGGAGGGAAATCACCATCAAGTTGCTGAAGTACTGCTGGTCAAGAATGCCAGCATTTCAATATATGTATAAAATGTGTGTGCTGAAATGATTTTTCCACCCTTTTTTTTTTTATCTCTGTGTATTTGTTATGGGTTCATGTTAAAAGAATTTTTAAATTAAAATTCTTAAAGAATTTGATCAGCCAGAAGTCTTTTTATTTTTAGTTTAAAAAAAAAGGTTTTATTTATATAATTATGCAACAATTATGCTGTTGAGCGTGATTCTGGTTAATCAGGAGGTGTTGATTAACAGCGTGATTGTGAGCGTGATATTGCTTTTATACTGCAATTTTATAAATAAAAAATTAATATCAAGTAACTGATATTTAGGACACAAATAATTTGTTTATTTTTGCTCCACGAATAGAAATAGATCTCGAAGAAGCCACACTCCCTGAAAGCCCATCGGCTAGCTAGCTTGCAGTGATGTGTACATTCCTGTTAAAGGTGCAAACATTGAAATAGGCTTCCCTTTTTCCTTTTCATCTTCATCTGACGAGCTTTCATGTTTTAAGTCAGAAGTTACGTTAATGTAAAGTGTATCGTTTGTCCTGTAAGGTGACAATCTCGCTAACTCTATTGCAGTAACAATTTCAGTTGGACTGTTGCTAGAGTCGGAATTTTACACTGCGAACACAGACCAGTGGAGTGATACAAACAGTGAAATGTCCCATTATGGTTATAGTAAATATAAGCACCCTTGGAAAGCCAGTCATCCAATCAGATTAGTGGACCTGAACTAACTGTTGTATAATTTTTTTTATAACAGTACAGTTCCAGCTGTGAAGTATATATTAATGTTCGTTCAAATCCATTATTGTTTCTATAGTAACAACTTGCACTCCTGGGCAAAAAAAAAGGGTCATGCCCGAAATGGCCAAATATTAAGCTTTTAATGGTCTTAATAATACATCATTGGTCAGAAGATTTTAGAAAATTAAAATGTCATTGTTGATATGGTGAAGGATATGGTTTGGTTCTGTTGCAGGAAAGTCTTCAGCACTGTAGAATATACTTTGTGGCTTTGTGGTTTCTATGTAACATGACAAGCTGCGTTTGTTTGTTTTTTTTATTTGTCTTAACTTCAAGAAAGACAGCGGGAGAATTCCTTACTTTATTTAAAAAAAATTTAGAACTTGCAAGGCCATTCTGACATGCTTATTGCACATGATTTTCATTCTTAGAAATCACATTAAAATTATGAGGAAAAAACATGGCTTTGGTCCAGTCGTGAAGGTGATCTCCAAGATTAAAGGTAGCCAAGGTACTTTGTTTGTTGTAATATAGATACAGTAGGTTTGTATTAGCATATTCTTTTTATTAGAATGTGTAAAGTTCAATGTATGTTTATAAAGAGCAGTCCATTCTTGAAATAGTTACGTCATTCCAAGCCCTGTCTGCTCTGGTTATATCTTTGTTCCTCTCCCATACCATCCCATCCTCCCACTCCTCTTGCTCCATGGAATGCTTTATCCTCCTGATTGGATTTAGTCTTTGGTAGATCTGTACAATCTGTCCCCATTTCACAACATTGTCTTTTTGCTTTCTTTTTTCTTTTTTTTCTTTTTTTTTTACCTTCTCTAACTTGCTGTTTCTTAATTAACCTATAAAGCATTTGAAAATATGCATGCGAGCATGGCGGTCCAGTTCTTAATCAATTCGGTGTACCCCTGGGAAGGGGCGTTATTCATTCCTTTGCTTTGGCACTTTAATTTAGCACAGGCAGTAGCTCTGTGATTCACAATCGAGCTATAAAGGTCTGTGTTCATGAAGGCTGGGCCTGCTGGGTCATAAGGCACACACAGCTCTGGAGGATTGCATCCTCATCCTGCCATATGCTATGTTGACCATTATGAGTCAGCTTGCAAGGAGGTGGCTGGACTCTGCCGGACAGGCAATGTGTCAGACACCGTATTGTGTGGAGGTGAGAATCAGTGTAAGATCATTTCCCTGGGGAATGTCAGGGAAATGGTGGAATTGGGGAAAACTCTGCATTGTATCTTGTCATCTTGGTCTCTGGGATGTTTGTCTATTTTTGCTTCCTCTTTATATCCAGTCCTTTTGTTTAAAGACTAATTAACCTAAATATGAATACAAACTATTCCTTCAATTTTGTCCAGGAGTTCTCAAGATATTATGTTGTAGGCTATATCTTGTATGACCAAAAAAAAGATATGATATAATCCTGCATAAAGCTAGATTAATTAAGGTGTTATGAATAGTTTTTGTCTATTACAGTAATGCTGGCAGTAGGGTGTAGTCTGTCTAAATACTGATGTGAATCTAGGCGAGTTTGATCTTCTCATAATTTGGAAACAGATGTGCATTTCTAAAAGCTCATAGGGTCTATAAATGCAGTCCATGTACTTTGGCCAACTATCCATTTTTTTTTCCTCGCACATTTTCCACCACATTCAACATTTAGGCAGATCTTCTTGATTTAGTATTTTAACTGTAGAACTCCAGGAGTCATGTGGGTAACGTGCTTCATCTGTGGGTTAGAAGTTCAGGAACTTCTTAACAATCTTTGCTTTTTGAAACTGTTTTTCCAACCAAAATATTCCATGTAATTTGGCCTATAATGGTTCAGCTAAATCTAGCCAACAAGACTAGATGTTCCAACTATGTAGACGTGCAACCCAGTGTGGTGAAAACCAAAAAACGCCTGTAATATTGCCGTTTTTAGCAACTGTTCGTGTTTAAATGGAAATCTATGTTGAAAAGAGAGCAAATTTGTTACTAGTTTTAACCTGGCACTCTGATTTCTTTTTTTTTCTTCCCAGAACCTTGAAGTTTGCAATCTCATTGGTTCTTCACATGTCTATGTACACACATTTGCATATACTAATTTTGAACAAGAAAAAAACTTTTTTGGAGCACTGTAACACAAGGAACTGGAGCAAGATCTATTTAGTAGACTGAAAACATTCACAACACCTCATCTTTAAATGTTACTGTTGAGTTTTTTTCAAAACAGATAGTGGCAAGTAAACATAGTAATCTCATTTGTTTACTTGCAGGCTAATGGAAAAGGTCTGTTTGGTTGTTTGCACTGTGAGACAAGTAGCTGGTTTCTGTGAAAGTTGGCTAGGTTTATTGATGCATTGTACTGGACCCTCTTGCGAAAGCTAAAAGTCTGGCTTGTGAGACTATGCGACAACCTAAAGTAGACCCAGTGCAGTTTGATTATTTATTAATCCCCAGGTTTAGTAGGTGTGTTAGAGCAGGGAAATGTCTAGGACTAGGATAATTACAATTAATGTATTAATCATAATTAATGTATAATTTGAACAGGAGTTCTCAGACAGTTGAAAACAACTGTGTGTTATGTGCTGCATGTCCAAAGATCAACAATAGAAGATAATCTGGTAGATTTCAGAGTGGTTAGTCAGTGTCTTGATGACTTTTGCCTTGTGCAAGCTCTGTCCTGCTTTAGGCATGCCTGGTTATTATGCTAAATTATGTTAGCAGGAAAGAAGAATCATATCCCTGCTTTACTCATCTCCATGTGTCATAAAAGTCAGTGATCCCAATGACTCCTACCAGTTATTCCCAGAGATGACGCTCTCTTTTTTTTTTTTTGTCCTCTGTGTTCTTCCCGTTATGCTGCGAGCCTGCACATGATTTGAGTTTCCTCAAAGGCCTATTCATGAATGAATTCAGTGGAGCTGAGGCTGTCTTTTAGGAACGTTTGGTGCAGTAATTAAGCAATAGATTCTACCCCCAGTTCAAACCCCAGCACCGCCAAGCTGCCACTGTTGAGCCCTTAAGCAAAGCCCTTAACCATTAACTGCTCAGATGTATAAATGTAAATATAATCTGCGACTACATTGGTCATAGGTTCACTGAAACTGAACAGTTAAAGTTAGGAAAAACATCTAGTCTTTTTCTGATCTTCAACTGTCCATTTTAAGTGAACCTGTGCCCACTGTAGTGCAAACCCCTTTTCTTTCCTGACTGTTGTCCATCCGCCACATGGTTTGGTGTTTTGTATGTTCTGAAATGTCTTTCTTCTCACCACGGTTGTAAAGAGTCATTATTTGAGTTTCCATAGCCTTCCTGTCAAACCAGTCTGACCATTCTCCTTGGACTTCTTGTTAATAATGCTTTTGCAAGTGCAGAACTGCCAATTGCTAGATTTTGCAGTTGCTTTTTGTTTTTCGCACCATTCTGTGTAAATTCTTGTGTAAATTTTTGCCTGTGAAAATCCCAGGAGATCGGTAGATTCTGAAATACTCAAACCAGACTGTCTGGCACCAAGAGTCACACCACTGTCACAACTTACTGAGATTAAATTCGTTCCCCATTCTGATGTCTGATATGAAGCTCTTGGCCTGTGTCTGCATGGTGTTATGCATTGCGCTGCTGCCACATGATCGGCGGATTGGATAATTGAGGGAATGAGCTACTTAATTCCATATGTAGCTGCCATGTTTTTTCCATCTGCCTTGTTTACTTTTGTTTCTTGTTTCTCTTCACATAGATTTAAAAAAAAATAAAAATTTAAAAAACATGCAGCATGTGTAGTGTATGTTCATCATATGTGATATATACACAGTGTAATGTGGACTTTAGGGTGTAGCCTGTCTAAATATTGATCTGAGTTCAGCTTCGTCTTCTCTTATTCTGGCAACAGATGTTTGTAAAGGCCCCTAGGGATTTTGATTGGCACTCAGTCCATGTGTTTCACTGATGCGTTCCCCTTCGGTTTCCCTATTACATACTGTTCGTAGTCGTGCAAAAAGCAGCATATTGCACATGAAGAGAAACGGTGAATAACATCTTTATCAGGGTTTCACACATCAGACAGTGTATGTAGATTGTAACACTTGTTTATTAATAGGGATGCACAAAACCCAAAATGAGTATCATTATCAAGTTGGGTATTGGTCTGAAATTTTGAAACTTGGTAGCACATTGGATGTAATATACTTTACACAGATCATCCTGTTTTTAAAGTTTAAGGCTCTTCATGTATCGTGTTGCCTTCTTGAGCATCAGTGAATGTTTGCACCTTTTGTAATAGTTTTGTATGAGCCCCTCAATTGTCCTAAGGGGTCAAATATGCAGAAGCTTCTGGAAAAGTAAAGAATGTGCAAGACCTATAGGATTTTTCTGAACAGTGAGCAGTTTAATCACTCAGGACAAACAACTGACTCATAAACAACTATCACAAACCATCAAAAGTCATTGATCATCCAGGTAACAACACACAGCATTAAGAATCAAGTGCATGTAAACTTTTGATCTTCGTAATTTTTGTAAATTCGGTTATTATTGTGTGTTGTGAACTATATGTAAACATCTGTTATGTGAAACAGCTTATTCAGGACAGTACTCAATAAAATAAAAAAGCAATTTCAATGATTCCTCTTATTAAAAAAATATTAACATTTAGTTTCTGCAAGGGGTATGTAAATGTATGTGCACTGTATATGTACATATTTCTGTATATGTAGTTAAAATTTATAAAAAATATAAAATTTCAAAACCTATTTAACATTACCTATTAATTTTTTTTTGTTGAACTTATGTATTCTACGTACATGAAAATTCTGCCCTTATTTTGTATGGATTTATGTTTCAGTGTGTGTATGTATGTATGTATGTATGTGTATGTATGTGTATATATATATATATATATATATATATATATATATATATATATATATATATATATATATATATATATATATATATATATATATATATATATATATATATATATATAATATCTCAAAGAAAATATAAAAATTTGACTATGTAAAAGGTTTTCTCAGGCCACCACAGAAATAGCAGAATGCATTCAGGCTTATAATTAGTTTCCTCGTTCTCAGAACACACTAATATCAGTATAGTGTAGTAAAAGAAGAGTAAAAGAAAATATTTACTACCTACTATTACCACAGGAGATTATATTGGGGTTTTTACTTAGAATGTTCATGATGATCCTTAGTAACAAAAAACACAACCACATGACATAAAAGAGTGCAATACATAACACAACACTGTAAGAAAAGTAGTAGTCAAAAGAGAAAGAATTGATGTCTATCTTTATGTATGTGTTAAATAAGGACATGTACATCATATTACGGTCATTACCAATATTACATAAAATGTTATCACCACTACTACACATTTATCTGTTCTCAATTCTTGAGAATTGACCTTTAGGAATTTCTTTTATTATTATGTTGCATTCCGTGAAACTTCAGCTTGTTTCTTGAGTTCTTTTGAAACGAGAATAAAATGTTGCCGGCCTTGGCACAAGAGAACGAATTTTAACATGATTGCTATCTGCACTGAAGTAAAAAATGCTGGCAGTGACATAATGCTGCTCCACACACCTGGACTGTCTGTTTTTGATTCAACATTACAACTTTAGGTCAATATGTTGCAGTATAAGTGAGTTTGGATTTTAAATATGGAGGTGTTCCTGTAGAACTCGGAGGAAATTCTTAAATTTAGTAAAGTATTTATTTTTGTATTTACTGATTGCTAACTCCACATAGTTTTTAAAGGTTGTGTGTCAGTCCTTGCGGCTCAGATAAGAATTCCTCAGTTCAGTGTTCCATGTCAAAAGCTGTGAGGAAAAAATACAAAGTCCAACAGCCATTATGGTTTACCTCAGAGGATACAACTTTCCGTTCCTTGTCCATATTTTGGCAAATAAAAGACTGAAAGCATGTAGTAGGATTTACTGTTTATCTATTATGTGAGAAAAGACTGAGAAAAGTCACAGGAAAACTGCTCTAAAGCCTTCCTATTGTTTACGTATATTTTTCCAATTATTATATGTAGCTGTGAGTAAATCTTTAATTTATTCTACATGCAATTAATTACAATAAATGCTAAGGTGTTAATATTAAACCATGATGTTTTTTTGTATGATGGAATCTGGTGCCAGTCTAAGTTCTTTTGTCACAAGATTAACTGGGATTGAGCAGGTTATGCTCTTCATAATGCTTTGTTTAACCACAAACCAGGCTCATGGTTGTGCTTTTATCATTCTTTAGTTTGGAAGAACAAACTGGTTGAACAATGAACTTTGGGGTAGCTGGCTTAGTGCCCACTTCTTTTATCACATATTTGGGTTTGAGATCAAAAGCTGAATGAGACAATAGATCAGAATTTCAGCTTTCATTCCCTCATATTTACATCTAGATGTTTTCTAGCTCTTTTCTTGGATTTAAAAAGACTTGCTTTTCTCCCATAGACAGCTTTCTGGTCTTCATGTTGGTTTATCCTTTTTAACAACAAAGACAGTCTTCACAGGCGAAACCTAGGGCATAAACCAAGAGTAGATATTCAAAGCCAATAATAATTTAAACCATCATTACACAGGGCAAACCTGAGCAGCAAGAAGCACTGGTCAGTCACATGTTCCAGAAGATGCCATGTTCGCAGTTGTTTAACACATCTAGAAGTAAATATGTGGAAATATATTTAAATATATGTAGAAATACTTTCAGAGGGAAACTGTGCATGTTCATCTGTTAGCTAGTTGAAATTAAAATGCATTAGCTAGCTTCATTAGTTAGTCTGGATCGAATAAAGTTGCATTACAGAAGCGCAAGTTTCGTTTCACTTCGGAAAAGCCCTTCTTGTACAGCTGCAAGTACATTTTACTTTTCATTTTGTCAGAATCTTTCATTGTCAATGACCAGTAGCAGCTTATTGATCGAGAACAGCATGCTTAGTAAGAGCTTTTAATTTCACTCACCTAGGTTTGTCTGTAGACATTTTTGCTTGACTAGACAGAATTCGAGGAAAAGA
The DNA here is from genome assembly GCF_001660625.3 of Ictalurus punctatus. NCBI lineage: Eukaryota > Metazoa > Chordata > Actinopteri > Siluriformes > Ictaluridae > Ictalurus > Ictalurus punctatus. The sequence continues at coordinate 16,385,831 of NC_030430.2, forward strand.
CAGCACTCCCTACGCTGAGTTTTATGTTTAGGATATATCGATATAATATCGGCATCGTGATAAATGATTACGCAATGCACTTTTCTGAGCTATCGTTGGTATGGTGATGTGTTTTTAATGTTTTAGTAATTACAAATTAAATGTTGCTGAATGGATGCCATTGATTTGCTCTTCGTTGTCTTTGTAGGCATTAGTCAAAGGCAAGTATCGTCAAAGTCAGCTTAACAGTCTTTGTTTATTTTACTACTGTTTTGCGGACAGTTTGTTAGTAAAATTTTATGCCGTGATACGCATCGTGTTGCACATCGCAGAAATGTCGTAGTGAGTATCGTGATATGATATTTTTGTCATATCATATCGCTCAGCCCTAACTTTTATTGTAGGAAGATGCTGTAGTGCCTTCTTTATTATTGTTATTTTTGTTTGTGTTTCCTTTGATTGCCATTATTAATCATGAAAGTCATCCAGATTGCTGTAATTTTGTATCTGTATGTTAGCAGGACAACGTACACTAGGTTTACGATGTATCACCTGGTATCGAGGCATATTTTCCAAGTAGGAGTAAATGAGCAAGGTTATCAGACCAGTACCAGTATTGGTATCGATGCGTCCTTATGACATACCATCTGATAAACCTCCCAATGGATTAAAGGTGAATAAAGCTATTGGTTTAGTCCTCCACTGTGTCGCACACAGTGTTTCAGTGATGTCAGCCAGTCTGTGCGTTGGCAGCGTATTATCTCAGTCTTTTAGTGTTAATTATAGTGATTACTCAAGATAGCAATCAGAAGGCGCTGTTCTGGTTCAATCTTCACTTATCCTGTTAAGTGAATAATGACGTTTTCTATTCCTATAAAATAAAAATAAAATAAATTAAACCAATGATATATGGTTTGAATATAAATCAGCTATGTGGGGTTTCCCTTAAACTGTCTGTTGTATTGAGAAGTAAATACAATTGGCACGAAAGAGCTCTTAAGAAGTTCACTGATATGAAAGTGTTTGTTCCGCTTATTTAGGCGTACAGTTTTTGTTTACTGGTTCCATGCATTGTTCTCTTTCCCCAAAACTATTCTTCCTGCTTATATGGTATTGCTAACAAGCCTTTAGGCGATTACACTTCTACAGAAATGGATTGTTTTTTTGTAATATGATATGCACCAGCAGTAATGCTTTGTCATTTTTGTAGTCAGGTGTTTTTAACGAAATGGCAGAAATGACATGAAAAGATGTAGATGCACACTTGAATTTTATTAATTAATTAATTTTTGTTTTGTTTCGTGTCTAAGCTTGTTGTATTGCTCAGTCTGAACTGAGATTGTTTCAAGGCAGTAAAACTGCAGGGCTGGAGTGAGTGGGTCAGAGGAAATGAGTGGAGTCATTTTCTCATTCCCTTGGGCAGTAGTTTAATCAGCTACACTGGAGTTACCCCTCAATCTGAATGTCTCGGCGTTTAAAAATCTGTAATTTTTTGTTCTACAAACTAGCAGTAGTGTCTAGTCTTTCAAATGATGAATCCATGCAAATTCTTAATGTACTGTCTGTCGCAGCACCTTAAACTGGTTGTATGTTTTTATTTAATCAAAATGAGTCCGCTGACATATAACATTTAATATATTGTCATACATTGAATCGTTTGAAACGGAGCATCCATGTAACAAATGGACTTCTCTGAACTTGACTCCTCGTAAAATTATGATATTATATTACACCAGTTTAAACCAGTTTAAGAAAACTACATATTCTAATTAAAACATGGTAAGGTTTGTTATAAGTTAAGTCGAAGCCTTTTACATAAAACCTGTACTGTGCAAAAGACTTAGACACACTATTTTCTTTGTACAAATTTTGTTATAGATGTTTAATTTATGAGGTCTGCATTATTGAGTCAGGACAAAAACATTTTCTATTTCCAAACATTAATTTTCTCACAAAAAAAGTTACAGAAATATTAGTATATGTCAGTAAGGAAAGCAACATATTATGTGATGTAATAGATTCCTTTTGAGATAAAAAAAAACAAACAAACAACCAAACAACTAAAACTAATGAAAGCTGTTCGGATTGGACGAGATAAACAACCAAAGAAAGTCTTCAGAAGAGCTGTGGCAGATTCTACAAGATGTTCAGTAAAACTTACCAGCCAGTGTCCTAATAAAACTACACACATTGTACCTCAGACTACTATTTTTTTAAATTATTTTTTTTAAAGCAAAATGTTGTGATGCCAAATATTGACTTTGTTTAGTTTATTACTGTTAATGGCTCTGTATATTGTGTTTTTATTTTTGAAGGCATCTTTGCTTTACAGCATTACTTTGCATGTGCAATGACTTTTACACAGTGCTGTATATAAAAAAAAAAGTATTTAAACACAAATTGTACAACTTGCGTAATATAACCTGTGTGTTCCTGGCCAATCATGCATGTTCAGAATGAGGGTTTCTATATAGGTCTTAATGAAACAGAGCATTCATGCAAACCACAAATTTTTTGTTCCAAATAATGCAGATCAATCTATAGCAGTTGTATTCAATTAAAATTTGTGAAGATCCAGTTACATGTCATACATCCAGCAATTCCTTGCTTACAAAGGTTCATTAATGATTAATTTATGGCTGTAAATTTTACATTGTTTTTCTTTGTAAATGGTTCTTCATGGACTCTGGACAGATTAAAAAAATTAATAACTGCATTCATGCATACATGCATATCCTCTTTAAATGTTCTGACTTAGTCGTCGACTTTTCTTTAAACAAGCCAACAGTTCACTAATCAGCCCAGAGAGTGTAAATAAAATGAATAATTCTATGAAAATATATGCAACACACGTCCCTTTCTGATTTAAAGTCTCTAGCCCTGTATCTATCCTCTGGGCTAATGAGCTGACTTCAGCTAAATAATTTGGGTTTGCAACAGACATTGAGCTAGTTCATGTTTAAAAATACTAGACTCTCTGAACTACAGCCAGTTATTTATTTGTCTTTTTATGTTAATCGGCTCTGCGACAGTATTTTATCAAGTACTCAAATTGGTCCACTGAAATTCTTTGCTGCATCCATACCTGTTCCACCTGTCGATGGCGATATATAGTTCCTGCCACATGAACGTGTTATGCTTTGCAATATATTAAAACATATCACAATTGATGTAAGTAATTTTATTCCCGATATAGTATTTTGTCGTTGTCCCACTGCAGTACTGTCTAAAACAAAATACCATCTTGTTTTCAATATATTGGAAATATACTGAAAACTTTTTGGCTTTCCTAAACTACTCTCCTAAGCCAAAGTACATTCTGGCTGCATAAGACAAATGGCAATAAGTGTGCAATGCCTGGAATATGACAGGAATGAAGGGTATCCTGCTGGAAGGGAGGGGGAGCGAGAGAGAGATGGAGCAAGGATATGTGTGGAGGAGGTGTATTATGTCCACATGGCATGACTGGGGAATGCCTTTGTCTGGAAAAGACCTGGTGCAACATGAAAAATTCCTCCCTGATAAGGAAAAGGGTTTCAATTTCATTACCTGAGAGTCCTAAACCTTGTAAACAAAACTATAAAGAAGAACATTTCTGTCATTAAAGGGTTTGTAAAGGCGCAGTGAACGTTCTCACACACAAGGCAGTGGTAGTGCATTAAATACTCAGTTTGTGAGTCTGTGGCCTGAGAGACAGCACTGTTTGTGTACACGCTATGGCAATGTCCACTAACTACCCAGAATGAATTACTCAGGAACAAACCAAGGTTCAAACACTGTAGCATTCGTTGCATGACACCCAACGTGACAACCCTAAACAAAGCAGGTCGGCTTAGCGAACCTCTTCACTGGATTGTGTTAAACGTCTCCCATTTGAACGTTTGGCTTGTGTGCTCTGTTGTCTCTACCATCACCATAGTGACTTTAAGGAAGACGCTATAAAGGCAAGACATTAAGGATAATTATGTGGTACTCAATCTCCTCTTTGAATGTTTTAAATACTCTATGAAGACTTTTAACAGTTTATGCGTCATCATCCTCTTCATAATGAGCAATACTTGTATCGTGTATATTCATTCAACCTAATTCCATCTGCAATTATATGACGTTTTCTGTCTTTACTGATGAAGTGAGATGACATGATCTTTGTCTGGACTGAGGAATTTATTGACCAGATGTCTGTGCTGTGTGTTCCAGATGGGAGGAGGAGTTGTCTAACTGCCAGCAAATGGGGGCCATGGTGGAGACTTTACAACAAGTGAGAGCTCAGCCCTGCCAAACAGTGCTCAGCTCTTTATCTTATGCTCATTGTGGTTTTACTGAGGGCTGTATTCTCAGTTAAAAAGAGATATCAGTAGATACACAGGAAATGTTATTCCTATTCAGACTTGATGCTAAGCTGGGGGTTGCTTTTACAGGCTGCCTATTCAGATTAATGTAATGACCTGCCTGCAGTTCACATCTGCAATGTTGTCAGGTTTTTTCCCCCAATTGCATAGAGAGCACTCTGTAGGCAAGAATTAAATTAATGTCTAAGAATTTTTAACTTGGTCATGAAGAATCCTAGTCATACTAATCATATTAATTTGACATCCCTGCCATTTGTTTTTCTCAAATCAGCAATCTGAGATCAACCTACAGTGGTGCTTGAAAGTTTGTGAACCCTTTAGAATTTTCGATATACCTGCATAAATATGACCTAAAGCATCATCAGATTTTCACGCAAGTCCTAAAAGAAGACAAAGAGAACCTAATTAAACAAATGAAACAAAAATATTAAACTTGGTCATTTAGTTATTGAGGAAAATGATCCAATATTACATATTTGTGCATTCAGGCTGGAAAAGGTTACAAAACCATCTCTAAAGAGTTTGGACTCCACCAATTCACAGTCAATAGATTGTGTACAAATGGAGGAAATTTAAGTTCATTGGTTAAAGAAGAATAAAGTTAAAGTTTTGGAAAGTCCTGACCTTAATCCAGTAGAAATGTTGTGGAAGGACATGAAGCAAGCAGTTCCTGTAGAAACTGACCATCACCCCAGTGTTGAAGCTGTTCTGTACTGAGGAACGGGCTAAAATTCCTCCAAGCTGATGTGCAGAACTGATCAACAGTTACCGCAAACGTTTAGTTGCAGTTATTGCTGCACAAGGGGCTCACACCAGATACAAAAAGCAAAGGTTCACATAATTTCCTCCATAAATAAATGACCAAGTGCAATATTTGTGTCTCATTTATTTAATTGGGTTCTTTTTATCTACTCTGGTGATGTTTTAGGTCATATTCATGGAGAAATATAGAAAATTCAAAGAGGTTTCACAAACTTTCAAGCATCAATGTACATCCTAGTTAGTTATCAAACTATAAATGTAAACTTATATCTGAATAGCATACAGCAGATCTGAATAATTGAGAAGCAACTCAGACCAGAAAAAGTTATTTTTGGCACGATGAATTTGAAATGCTCACCACAGAAATCTCCAGAATGCATGAAGCTCTGAGAGGGACCAAAAAAAACCCTCTGCTGCTGAGATTGGAAGACCGTGTAGATGATTCAAACAATTTTGAATTGTCATATTTATGCACTTATTGTTGCCGTTCCATATTTCTGGAGTGTATTTACATTCTGTAAAACATGAATTTCCGGATGAGGTATTGTGTTATAAAAAAACAATTGTAAGGTAGTTGTGCTGGAGTTAATATTACTCAAAAGATGAGACTCGTCTCGAGTACCTGAACTGCCCGAACAGCTCTTAAGCACTTCTAAATACAGCTTTTGGATGTGCTTATGGTAGAGATACAGCTCCATTATGTCTGCATGGCCCACAATTAACACTGCCCTCCAAATAAATATCAATGTACTGCTCAGTTATGCAAGAGACCATTTCTAAAAAAAAAAAAAATTTATACAACCCCAATTCCGAAAAAGTTAGGACAGTATGGAAAATGCAAAAAATAAAAAGAGTCATTTGAAAATTCAATTCACCCTGAACTACATTGAAAACACATTAACACATTATTTGTTTTACTATTTATTTTTGAAAATATACACTCATTTCAAATCTGATTACTGCAACACAATACAAAAAAGTTGGGACAGTCAACTGTTTACGACTGTGTAACATCACCTTTTCTTTTAATAACGCTTATTAAGTGTTTGGGCGCTGAAGACAGCAGTTGATTAAGTGTAGCATACAGAATTTTCCCCCCATTCATCCATTTTGCATTTCTTTAGCTGCGCAACGGTACGGGGCCTTCACTGCCTTATTTTGTACTTCATAATGCGCCACACATTCTCAATTCTGTGTTTTGTCTGTGTTAAATGTTGACTTGTCAGACCACAAAACACGATTCCACTGTGCTGCTGTCCATCTCAGGTGAGATTGAGCCCAGAGAAGTTGGCGGCGCTTCTGGACAGTGTTGATGTATGGCTTTTTGATTTGCATATTAAAGCCTTAACTTGTATCTATGGATGCAGCGGCGAATGGTGTTGACTGACAAAGGTTTACCAAAGTCAGGATATCCATTACAGACTCATGACTGTTTTTAAAACAGTGACGTCTGAGGGATCATACAGTAGATCACACGTAGTCAGAAGGGGTTCCAACTTTTTTGGAACATGTTGCATGCATCGATATTGAAATAAAGGTTTACTTTCAAAAAACTATGCAGTTGATTAGGTAAAACATCAAATACCTTGTCTTTATACATTTCTTTGTTTAAATACAAGTCAAACTACATTTACAAATCACTCCTCTTTGTTTTTATTAGCATTTTCCATACTGTCCCAACTTTTTCAGAATTGGGGTTGTAGAAAATTAGCTGTTTTGTGCCTCATTAGTTTAGCCTTTTAACGCATTTGCTCACCGTGCTGGTATTGAATGTAGAAGAAATGTTAGTGTGGAAAAACATTTGGTTTGACTGGCTTCCTTTTTGACGTGTCCCCTACAGAGTGCGCAGGATTCTGAGGCCCTACGGAAAGAACTGAGTGAGAAAGTGGAACAGCTTAAAGCTGAATTGGTCGTCTATAAGAGTCTCATGACTGATGTAAGTAATTATTTTTCATTTGTTGCTGCTTATTGAACATTCCGGCAAGCATTGAAGCCAAACTTCCATGGGGCAGTGCTAGCTCAGCAGTTAAGCTGTTGGATTACTGATCAAAAGGTTGTGAATTCAAATGGTGGTGGGCGGTTAAGGCTCTGGGGTACTGAGGGTACTGGGGTTGGGGGTTCAAGCCCCAGCACTGCCAAGCTGCCACCGTTGAGCCCTTGAGCAAGGTCCTTAATCCACTCTGCTCCAGGGGCGCTGTATCATGGCTGACCCTGCACTCTGACCCCAGCTTCCTAAAATGCTATGTGTGTGTGTGTGTGTGTGTGTGTGTGTGTGTGTGTGTGATCAATAAAGACTCATTAAATCCCAACACTGCCAAGCTGTCACTCAAGACCCTTGAATCTGAAGTGCTCAGTTGTATAAATGTGATGCATGTAAATTGCTCTGGATAAGGGAATCTGCCAAATATTGTGAATGTAAATGTAGCATTTATTTGACAAGTTGCATATGGATTTTTATTTCTTGGTGTAGGTGAAAGAAAATCTCCAAATCTAAAGAAGAAAGAACAAATATACTAAACAAAATATTTTTAAGAAATACTCGATTTTTAGTGAGCCATACTGTATGTGTAGTTCTATTAAAATAGCTACATTATGTACAGATCAAGCTGCATACACATTAATATTAATATTACACATTATAGGATAAGTATTTGTTGTGTCTAAGGTTATATCCAACTACTTGGTTGGTCACATGGAGAGGTTATCTAAAGAGTTCTCATGTATGAGAGTCATGTCCTGGGTAAGAAACTGCTCAAATAACGGTTAATTCCAGTCTTTATGGCTCTTACTATGCGTCTTCGCTGGGAAGAAAGCCTCTGGAAGAGAGAGTGACTGGGGTGAGAGAGTTCAGGCACGATTTTCCCAGCTTTCTCATCCTAAATGAGTACTGGTCTGTCAAGGGAGTCTGCAGCCAATGATTTTCTCATTACAAATAACAGCTTTGTGTTGTATACTTTCTACTTAGAGTGATGATGCAAAATTAAACCAGACAGAAGTGGAGAATGTGATTACTAATTCTGTTATGACTGCACATTAAAAAGCCACAGATTTGCTTAGATAATTAAGCAAGAAGAGCAAGCACAAAACTGTCCTGCAGTACCTACAGATTTACATAATGCACAGATGAAATGAGAAAATTTGGTTATAGAACATGGTTGGACAACATGGCGGTAAGTAAGTACTTATAAAGGGTATTTAAACCAAAGTGCTATACATACTGTTGCTATAAGCATAAAAAGAAAAGAAAAAATAACCACACACAAAATAGACACAATCTCGCCTTCAGGGTGTCTGGATTGATCCAGAGTAGAGGTCAACTGATACCGATAACGAAGTTGGGCAATACCTGCCGATTAATCAACCAATTAATAATTAGTTTTTAAAATTGATACTGAATGAAAACATAACACTGAAAGTAAAATATTGCTGAACTTTATTACAAAAATAAACCGTGCTGACTGTACCATGAAAATGTACTGTACTTTTTTTTTAAATGAAATAAATATACGAACTATTAATAAATATTAATGTAAATAAAAGATTAACATACAAACTGAACCAAAAAGTAACAATCCAAAGAACAAATAAAAATACGAGACTCCCAAAATGAATCAAAAAACACTTCAAATAACAACAAAATTTGTCAGTGATGTATAATGACATCACTATACATTCTCAGGCACCCCTGCAACGGACGCAACCGGGAAAAACTATCGGTGTGGAGTTTTGCAGATCGGTTATCGGTGCTGATTAATCGGCAAAACTGACCAATCGGTTGACCTCTCCATCCATCCATCCATCCATCTTCTACCGCTTACTCCTTCTTCACGGTCGCGGGGGAACCTGGAGCCTATTCCAGGGATCATCGGGCACAAGGCGGGGTACACCCTGGACAGGGTGCCAGTCCATCGCAGGGCACACTCACATACACACTCACACACCCATTCATACACTACGGACACTTTAGACATGCCAATCAGCCTACCACGCATGTCTTTGGATTGGGGGAGGAAACCGGAGTCCCCGGAGGAAACCCCTGCAGCACGGGGAGAACATGCAAACTCCGCACACACATGGCCCCGGCGGGAATCGAACCCCGGACCCTGGAGGTGTGAGGCGAACGTGCTCAATCGGTTGACCTCTACCTTCCAAATCATTAAATGTAACTATAAACGGATCCATTGTAAATGGCATGTCGCTCTTTAATAAATAAAATATTGTAATTATTAGCTATGGTATACGAGAAGTAGAACGATTCAGGATGTACAATTTCAAGGTTTTTCCTCGGTCAGAACTGGTCTGCAAGAGTACCTACCCAAACCATCCATTCAGTGCATGGACACAAATATCAACACACCCAGTATCTATCTAACATTAGTTCGTAACAACAATAAACCTGACGTTATCAAATCTGTTAACAACAGTTTTATTTGTTTCTCATTGTTTTATAGATTGCTACTTTTTTGTGAAAAATATAGACCTGGCAAAACATAAAAATAACATAATGCAAGACTAGTTTGTTAGCTCGTGTTAAGCAGCTAATTAAAGCAACTAAGCCTCTATTAGGGAACTAGATAGCTCTACCTAGAAATGTTTTATCAGTTGTTACTGTTTTTTTTTTTTTTTTTTCTTTTTGGGGGATTACTAGTTATTAGGACAAATATAATATACATTTAGTAATAGTGGTCAAATTGATGCAGTAGGAACACGAGCGCTCATTCCTAATTCATATGCAACCTGTTTATCATACAAGGCTGGCCTGTGGGGAAAAAGCCAGAGGTGGGTAGAGTAGCCAACATCACATTTTACTCAAGTAAAACTACTTCTAAAGATAATTACTCAAGTAACAGTAAAAGTAAAAATGAACAGAAGATAGAGTGTGTGGAGAGTGTATGGGATAAGTACAGTTAAACTTACTCTTAAAAGTAAATTTATTTCAAAAAGTTACTCAAGTAAATGTAGCACCTTACTAACCATCTCTGGAAAAAGCAACATAAGTCACAAGTCTAAGCAAGGAGCTCTCAAATAGCAGTAGCAATAGCAGTACATGCATTACACAAAAAGGAGACAGTGAATTTCCTCATTTGTTATCTGAGGGGAAATTTCACTGTGGTGACCACCACAAAATGTTCTATGGAGGAAAAACAGTGAATTATAGGAAAGAGGAATAAACCACTTTGTGACATGCTGTTATAGGAAATAATCAACTTGAAGTTCCTTACTAAATATATGTTAGATTTTTTTCATGACTTATATGTAACCGATCTTAAAAAAATCTTGTTTTGTATTTTTCAGGAAATGTCAGATTTGGACACCAAAATTCAAGAGAAAGCCATGAAGGTGGACATGGACATTTGTAGACGCATTGACATCACAGCGAAACTGTGCGACGTGGCCCAGCAGAGGAACTCGGAAGACATGAGCAAGATGTTTCATGTCAGTCCTTCTAGAGCTCCTGCAGACCACAAAGGAGTATGGATGCTTTCACTGCTGTACACATAGTGTTAAGCCAAGTTGTTCTTTATTTCCGAGCTTGATGAAATGCAGATTTAATCATTTTCCTGGTCTATGATTTGTGTTAAGTCAATACACTGCTTATTTTGTGTTCTCTGTTACACTACTGCTTTTCTTAATTTAATTTTGAACGACCACTGGATGGAAGGTCTGTTAACAACATAACAGCATGATTGCGGAGTAAGATGATGAAGCCCATTTTAACTGATTGCCAGACCACTAAACTATAACGTCAAGGACATTAGTGTGCTTTATTTATTTAGTTTTACTGTTTACTGTTTGAAAATGTAATTACGTTTCGTGTGTGTGTGTGTATTAAAGGCGTCTGCAGCATGTAAAAAGAAGGAGCGTAAGGCTGTGTCTGACGATGAGAATGCTGAGGTGGAGGCAGACAGCGAGCACTCTGAGAAGGAAGTTGCTGGATCTTTGAACATTACAGATGAAATGAAGCGCATGCTCAGTCAGCTGTGAGTGCCATTCTGTACATAATCCTACAAGAAGTCTGAATGGTTTCTTCATGGGCTTCTTTTACTTCACATGTCATGTCCATGTTACGTTATATTACATTAGTCCACTGTCAAGTGGGCTAATAACACATCAAAATCTCAAAATTGTGAATTCACAATTCAGTGTCTTTGACTGTGGCACGGTTGTTGGTGCCAGATGGACTAGTTTGAGTATTTCAGAAACTGGGAATTTCACATAAAACATTCTCCAGGTTTTACACAGAATTGTACGAAAAATATAGAGTGAGCGGCTGTTATGTGGGCAGAAACACCTTGCTGATGACTTGCTGATAGTGATTAATTCAAATAACCACTCTTTACAGACATGGTGAGCAAAAAAAGTAACCCGGAAAGCAGAACATGTCGAAATTTGAGGTGGATGATCTTTAACAGCAGAAGACCACATTGGGATTGGTTAAAAACAGGAATCTGAGGCACAGGCTCACTGACACTAGACAGTTGAAGATTGAACATTTTTCAAATCTTTGCTTGCTAATGAAGAATTACATATAATTGACGCATTTTATCAGTAGCTGAGTTTATGGCCCTGAGTTTATTGCCCTGTTTCCTCCCCTATTGGAATAACAGAGATGAATTATTTTTCCAGTCTTTCAGTTGAATTACACTCCACAAGACGATTTTCATTTAAAACAAAGATTCATAAATTCATTATGTGGACCAAGTTATCAGACTAGTCCTGGTCCGTGGGTCTATGTTTAATACCCCTGATCTATTTTGTACATGGAGTTTAGTGCAGAAGTTCGCTTCCTCTTTAAAACCAAAGAAATTAATTTATAGCAATAAAATATTAGCTTTCTAATGTTAAGCTTTACAGATGATCCTTCATGATCACAAGTAGCAAAATGGCTAATTAGTATACGCCAATATGTTAATAGCAGAAAGTCCTACACAGATAGAAAGTTCACATATTTGCATTTCCCTTTCTAAACATGATGTACTTGTTTTTTAATAACGTAGTTCACTAATCTTTGCATTTATAACATTTCGTGTCCTCCGAAACAACTTGTAGAACCTCTCAGTTGCTCCTGTATATTATTTTAACGTCCGTCTGTCCAAGATACTCGTTAGTGTGATATCTCAAGAACAAGTGGTTGAAGGTTTGAAGGATTTATATGGGGTTATTTCTGTAACCAGCAGATGAACTGAATATATTTTGAAATGGATCCAAGCAGGTTCAAGGTCATAGCCTGAAACAGTTTTTCTTCAACAGCTTTCATCCCATTTCTGAACAGGAACCTTGTTGATATTTGAAAATCCTGCCAGATGTCATGCACTGTCATTTTTTTATGAGATCCAGTCTGGTGAGCAAGAAGGTCGCAGTAAAGCTTTGTCATTCTGGGTGATGCAAACATTTTGCTCTTAGCTGTAAATAATTACTCAATTCTAATGCCATACTGCCACCTTGTGGTCACATTATGGTAACCATTTTGGTAATCTGGAAGTTGCTTGCACACAATTTTGGAGCCCTTTGAAATGGTGATGGAGCCTGCTTTGGATTTCCTTTCACTTTCCTCTCCCACTCCACCTGTGTTTGTAGAATTAGCTCAGATAACTGCTCTGTCGCCAGGCGGGAGACGTTCGAGTTTGACGATGACTGTGACAGTCTGGCCTGGGAGGAGACTGAAGAGACTCTGCTCCTGTGGGAGGACTTTACCAACAACTCCACCGCTGCTGCTGCCGGTGCACACTCTAGCGCTGCCTGTGCTGCCGAGTGCCACGGAGAAACACACGAGCCGGTGAACTAGCACAGCTTCATCTACAAACACTGAACATGAGCAACTTTTCTAGAATAGCAAAACATTTGTGTTGGTGCTGTGGCTTTGGTTGTGTTACCTGTTTGACTGTTTCTGGTTCTTTCAGGATGGAAGTCTGGGCAGTCTGATAAACAAGACTGAGTCACTCTTTAAAACGAGAGAGCAGGAGTACCAAGATTCAATTGGACAGATCGAGGTAAGTAGCAGTTTAGAGTTACATTTAAACAGTTCCTGTTCTTATTGTTAATTTGTCGTTATTGTCCTCAAAGCTGGAGCTGGCCACAGCCAAGAGTGACATGACCAGACACCTGCAGGAGTACATGGAGATGTGCAGTATGAAGCGAGGACTGGATGTGCAGATGGAGACCTGTCGCAGACTCCTCCAGAGCTCAGCAGCCACTGGCAGGTGTGCACTGTAGATACAAGTATAAAAAACAAACTGTAATGCCCCCTAGGTCTTTCTGTATAAGACCGTTTGCCTAATTGTATGTGTATACAGCACATAAAATATTGTATACTGTAAATTAGTTATTTTAGTTACAGTTACGTAGTGCTTTTCTAGACACTCAAAGCACGTTACATAGTATTGAGGGGAGGATCTCCTCAACCCAGTAGTGTGTATCATCCGGCTGGATGCAGTGATCCGCCTGTGATGCAGCCATAGTGCGCCAGAACGCCCACCACACCACACTGAGTAGGCACTACTAAGTGTCTGTCGTTAACCGATCGCAGATTGCGTGAGGGAATGTAAGCCTTCGGGAGAGTGTTGAGGTAGGGGGTGCTGTTCCAGACAAGGTCTTGTACATAAGCATCAAGGCCTTGAATTTGATACAGGTGGCTACAGGAAGCCAGTAGAGGGAGATGAAGAGGGGTGTGAAATGGGTCCTTTTGGGCTGGTTGAAGATGAGATGTGCTGCTGCATTGTGAATCATCTGAAGGGGTTTGGTGGAGCTGGCTGGGAGGCCCAAGAGTAGTGCGTTGTAGTAGTCCGGTTTTGATATGACAAGAGCCTGGACTAATAGATCCCAAAGATAAATGTTTAGTTGAGGTCAAGGCTCGGGTCACTCAAGATCATCCACATCAACCTTGGCAAACCATGTCTTTATGGACCTCATTTTGTTATGTCGCATAATGAAACAGGTTTGGGCCTTTTAGTTGCAGTGGAGGGAAATCTACAAGTTCTAGATAATTGTGTGCTTACACCTTTGTGGCAACATTTTGGGGAAGTTTTATTGTCAGGTGTCCACAAACCTTGGGCCAGAATGTGTATTAGTTCAACAATCAAAATTTACATATAGTATTTGACTTTATTCCCCTAGCCTAAAGACTGCTATTTTGGATTTTGTACAAACATTCTCTTTTGTTTGACTGTTACTTCTTTTATCTTTTTATACCCTTTTCTAGCTCTGTGAAAGGCTAATATTGAATATTTTTAGGTGTTGTGTGAGCCATTTTCCTATTTTACTCATTCTCACTGACTCTTAAATTGACTGCTTACAGCAAGCTCACTACTTGTGTAAAAATGTGAGACTGTGTAAACATTTTAAGCTTCAGATAAGACCTAACAAAATAAACATGTTGACTGTTTTAAGTTTTCAGACACCTTAGTGAGACACTTTCAAATAATTTAAAAAGATCACATCAAAGGCGATTTTCAGGCCTGCTAATAAAGCATAATTGCTGACTTAGACTCCGTTGCTGTAATATTTTGGGCATTTTGTAATGGGTTTTTTATTAGCAATCATATTTCAGTCAGGATTTTTCTAAATTAACGTAGTATTCTGTTTTATAGAGTAAAACATGTTTTCATTTAAAAACCAAGGGGAAACCTTCACTCCAAATAGTATACATGTATAATACGTATAAAGTATCAGACCCTGGCTTGAGAATAAGCTTTTTAGACATGCAAGTAAAATCAAAAGAATCATCTTTTAAACATTTTCTTTCTACAGAATCTCTTTCCCTTTTCAAGCGTCGCAAAAATTCCATTCCTTATTCACAGCTAATGAGACTTAAAGATATTTGGAGGGTGAAGAATGAATTTCTCCCCCCAAAAAAAGAGTACGGAAATGTGTGGTTATTTTTAGAAGACATTCATAGACTACACCCTGGCCCATATTACCACTATTGAGAGAACAGACACACTGACCTCTACACAATCCACTGCTAAGACCAAGAGAATTCCTTTGGGGCTCACTTATCATCTTATTAATATATATGCACGTAATAATGCCCCCAAATTGTGGGGCAATGTTCTGGGCTATTTTATGTTGATTCATGATATAAAATGCCACTAAAGTCCATTTAAGTTCCAGGTTGTAACATTACAAATGTCTGGTTGCTCTCTGCTACAGATACTCACCATTCTTAAACTCTGGAGCAAGCAGTGACTCAGGAAATGTAGAAGACCTGCAAGATGAACTGGACAGGGATGGAGAGAAGGACAGAGACATTGTTGGAAAGAGCGATGGAGAGACAGACGTACACGGAGAGGTCAGTTGATGATCCTCCGCATCACATTGCTCTTCTTCTACAGTGGCACAGGGGGTAGAATCTCTGACCCAGTCTTCCATGGTGTGCGTCTCTGTGGATCTCCGAGTCGGTGCTACATGTGCTGTCCCAAATTGGGATTAAATCAGTTTTAAAGATACTATCTACTGCAACTGTCTTTTTCTTCAGCACTGCCATGGCATTGCTCCATCTCCTCCTGTCCTCTTTCTCAATGGCTTGTACATCTACACTATACACAACATCTTTCAACATTCTTACCCTTTTTTATAATCTGCTTCAGAAATAATCACGAAATCCATTTACCAGTTTTTATTCATCATATTACAACAGAATTGTTTTGTTGGTCATATGATGATGTCATAAAGGAGCCTAGAATTAACAATAACATTTGCTCAGACTCTTGTCACTTGATCACTAGAAAATACCGTGTTTTATACATTTTAGGGAAGCATTGCTCTGAAATCTGAAATATTGCAGATAATCACATTGACACAATATGTAAGCCAGGCAGTATGAGCTTCTACACTAGGGTTAGACAACATTGCACAATTGTGCACAGAGCACTATGCAATAAGCTGCTTTGGAATTGCAGTTAACTGTTTGTTTCTTTGTTTGTTTGTTTGTTTTCAGGGATATACTTGGTATTTGTGAAAAAGTGCCCTGTTCTTATTTTACCTGTAATGCAGAAGGTTCAGTGTTCAGAGAAAACTGATGCCAAACAGTAGAAAACCAAAACCCTTGTGCCTGCAACTCTGTTTTACACAATAACCGTTGCCTTATTGTTTTTTCGTTTGTTTTTTTCTTTAGCTGGGCTTTTTAAAAAATGATTTAAAAATTGAACAAAGTTAATAGCAAATAGAAGAAAACATTGTGAAATGTGCAAAATCAAAACAATGCATCTGTTGGACAGCAGTGAAGTAAAAATGTGATTATTATTATCATCATCATTATGTTTGTTGATTTGTGGAGTTTTTCTGTGTGCATATTTTCTGTATCTTTATAAAGGTTTTGTTTAGCGTTTAATATAATCATTATGTGGAGACTTTTAATCACTGATCTTTCTTTTTTTATGGAAAAGAGTCATTCCTTATGTTTTATCTTCTGATTAATGGTCACTTAATAAATCATTATTTATACACGGCTTTTACTTTTTATTGCCCTTCTTTTCGATTATTTATTGTCATGTATGCTTATAGTGTGGCGTAGCATAATCTAAAGAATTACATGAACTATATTTTGTTTTCTAATAAGTTAAATAATGTTGAGTAGTGTATGGGATTCAGGGTCACACCTTTTCTGCAGCCCATATTCATAAATCTTTATAACTTTGCTTATAAGCATTTGTAAGTTGGTGATGATTCCATGTAAGCATCTGTATAAGCTCTAATATTGCCTGATATCTAAATATCTAATAATATGCTAGCCTATAAATAATTCCTTAAAAACTTTAAATCATGCTGTAACATGTTACCATTCGTTATAATGCCATGTGGTGTACCACATAATTGTAATAATTATTAACAATAATAAAAACATTATAAACATTTTAAAACTCAGCACGGCATACTTGAGGTAAGGTAATACTACATTTTGTGAACAAACTTTGATGCTAGTTTGACAGAGCTTAATAACAATATCGGAAATGGTTGCCAAGGTGTTGCTAGCTGGTTGCTATGCTATCCCAGGTGGATGCTAGGGTGTTGTAAAGAGATTGCTATGGTATTTCATGTGGTTGCTAGGCAGTTGCTATGATATTCCCAGTGGTTGCTAGAGTGTTGCTATTTTGTAGCTATGGTATTCCAGGTGGTTGTTAGGGTGTTGCTTGGTGGTTGCTATGATATTTTTGGTGGTTACTAGGGTGTTGCTAGTTGGTTGCTATTATATTCTAAGTGGTTGCTAGGTGGTTGCTATGGTATCCCGAGTGGTTGAAAGGGTGTCGCTAGGTGGTTGCTATGGTATTCCTGGTGGTTTCTAAAGTATCGCAAGATGGTTAGAATGATATTGCAGGTAGTTGCTAGGGTGTTGCTAGCTGGTTGCTATGATATATATCAGGTGGTTGCTAGGGTGTTGCTGAAAGGTTGCTATGGTATTTCATATGGTTGATAGGCTGCTGCTAGGTGACTGCTATGTATTTCCATGTGGTTGCTGTGTGTTTGCTAGGTGGTTGCTACGCAAGCCCAGGTTGATAGCATGTAACTAGAAGGTTGCTGTGGAATCTCAGCTGATTGCTAGCATATTAATTGGCTCCTGCCTATTCCCTAGGGTTGCTAAGGTGTTAGAAGGTGGAGCAATGCAGATTTCCTTCTCATCAGTATATCTTAAGTAACAGTGACCATCAAACTTTTCCCTGTGTATTCCTGTGGGGAGAAAAATGCAATTTGGGGCATTGCATCTTGGCAACTGAATGAATATGAATATAGAATATAGTGGAAGACAAGGGGTTGATGGAAGCATTTCAAATTGCATCCTCTGATACTACCTAAAAGTTTATGTGTAATAAATTCTATGTTGAATAAAATAATATATTTCTTTGTAAAGCTACTTTTTGTAATATTTATTCAATGCTTTTCTCATCTAACACAACGATGATTTTAAATGATCTTTTGGGGGGTAATTGCTCAGCCAAAATTAATTAATTAATTGCGATCGATGACACGTAATTAATTTGATTTTTAAAAATGTAGCGATTGACAGCCCTAATTATAACGTCATCAATTAATTATCTTATCAATGATCGTTTATTGCACGTTATTAGAGTTAAAATGCTTACAAGAAATCATCACCAATTTACGAACAATTATAAGTGGAGTTATAATGAATTATAATTATGGGCTTCACAGAAAGGAACACTGATAATAAACTGGACATTTTGACAATTATGAATGATTTATATAAATTTTTTTGTTTTTCTTTGCAATAAGTATTCCATGGCCTGTCGTAGTTTTTGGTTTTGGTTTTTGGTCACTTGAAAATTAAGTCATTAAGGAGACATGATAATGGTTCGTCAGGCTCAATCATCTCTTTTACATGAATTTGCCTCTCCCACATCCAGGCAGATATAGTGTCAAGTGATGATAGTCTGTTGTTTATCCTATATTGTGAAAATGCACTGGCACTCAGGCAAATTGACCTGCAGTGGTTGAATGATGATACATTGAGCTGCAATTCAATCCCCTTCAGTCAATTGAATTTGGAAAAAGGATTCAATTAGGACAGTATATCTCTGAGGTCCTAATTACACTATGGCAGGAAAAACACAAATCTCATATTCTCACATTCATATTCAAAATATCCATATCCAAGACTCATATTCCAGATTTGATGTACCTGACTGCATCTGTCTGTTTCCATTGTCTATTAAACAGTCTACACAAGAAAGTGTGGAGAAAATAGTTCTACCTTAGACCCCAGTAAATAAATAACTAAGCACAATGATTTTCACCTAAGACCTGAGTATATTTGATAAATTAAGCATTAGAAATTACCATTCACGACTATTCTGTTGAATTATTAGTAGTCAGTACTCAGTAGTTTAGGGTGTCATCAGGTACTAGGATGTCCGCAGGGAAATCGATTTTGGTTATTTGACAGTGGTATCAGTCCCTTTTCCCTTACACTGGCTTAATGAATGTACTATTTCTTCAACATGTAAACACAATGGTAAGAAACAAATGGGCTAATGCAAATCCAGTGTTTCAGTGACAATAACACTTTTGCGCATGCAAATCCTCATCCATCAGACAGTAGAAAGGGGGAATGTGGGCTGCAGGGAAGAAGAGAATGAGTGTGATCTCTAAAGAGCACAGTATGGGAGAACTCTTGTTTGAGACTCTGCTGTTGGTGTGTTTGTGGAGCTGCTGTTATGCCACTGTACTCCAGTTTAACGGAAATGTTACCATCTATGGCATGTTTCCTCTCCATAATGTAGATGCTACCGTCTCGACTCTACCTCAACTGGCTGACTGTAACCGGTATGACTTATATATGCATACTTCTTACAGAAACAATCTGCTCCTAATAAAAAGTTGTGTTTAATTTAATGAGCTGCTATGGCTTTTGCAGAGGAGCTGCCAACATCCATGGCTACTACTTGCTGCAGGCTCTGCGCTATGCTGTAGAGGAGATCAACAACGACAGTCAGCTCCTGCCTGGTATCACACTAGGCTATCAGACATATGATATTTGCTCGCTTCAAGCTAGTATTCTGGGCACGGTGACTCTTGCAGCTCAGCAGTATAACAGAGTGAAAGTGAAGCCTCAAGCGATTGCCCTCATCGGACCCGACAGCAGCAGCTACAGCTTCATTCCAGCTGCTGCACTCGGTGCCTTTCTGATGCCTGAGGTACTGCACACCCATGCTTACTTGTAATGTCTGTATATAACAAGAAAAGTTCACCACATTACCTTTTTTAAAAAAAATATTTATTAATACATTTGTATTAAAATACTTTTATTTGCCAGAGCCATATCACCCTGCAGCCCTGCAGTGGTTTCCCACTGAAACTAAGCAGGGTTGAGCCTGGCCAGTAAGGGAGACCTCCTGGGGAAAACTAAGGTTGCTGCAGGAAGTGGTATTAGTGAGGCCAGCAGGGGGTGCTCACCATGTGGTCTGTGTGGGGTCCTAATGCCCCAGCATAGTGACACTATCCTGTAAAAACAGCACTGTCTTTCGGATGAGATGTTAAACCGAGGTCCTACTCTGTGTGGTCATTAAAAATTCGGGACACTTATCGTAAAAGAGTAGGGGTATAACTTGGTGTCCTGGCGAAATTCCCCCATTGGCCCTTATCTATCATGGCCCCCTAATAATCTCTACCCCTGAGTTGGTTACATCACTCTCTCCTCTCCACTAGTGTCTGGGTGTTCTGGCACACTATGGCTGCTGTCGCATCATCCAGGTGGATGCTACACAATGGTGGTGGTTGAGGAAATCCCCCATACAATGTAAAAGACACTCAAAAGCGCTTTGAGTGTCTAGAAAAGCACTATATAAATCTAAGGAATTATTATTATTATTATTATTTTTTTTTTTTCTCATACAGAGCATTAAACAGACTTAGTCCCCCCCAGCAAGGCCAATTCTGCAAGGCACCTTTTGCATCAGACCACCCAATTTGTAGGTGAGCAAAAATATTGGAACATGTGACTGACAGGTGGTTCTTGTTACCCAGGTGTGTCATGTTAGATTGACTGTTTAGCTTTGAGCATCTACTCTTGGTTTAAGCCTTCAGTTTCACCTGTGAAGACTGCATTTGTTGTTAAAAAGGATAAGCTAACATCAAGATCAGAGACGTCTATGAGAGAAAGGCAAGCCATTTTGAATCTGAGGAAAGAGGGGAAATCAATCAGCGGCATTGCACAAACATTGACAATAAAAAAGAGGAGACTGAAGGGACACATCTAGCTGTAAATACCAGGAAATAAAAGGTGAAATCCAAAACTCTCATCCTATACACAGTACATCTTATGATCTCAAACACAAATGTCTTTCGTGTGTAGCACGAACAAATGAATTGGACTCGCTGTTCCAATAGTTTTGGAGGGGACTGTATTTTAGTGACTAAAATACGAGCAAAATAGGCAATTATGAAAACCTAAGAAAACTGATGGAGCCCCACAAAGAATTGCAAAAACAGACTTTGCAAACACTGCAAAAGTACCAACAGCTATAATTTAGGAGCCTGGAGCAGAGAATCTGGTGAAGCTAATTACAGTGGGTGAAACGAAATAGTAATGCTGAAGAGGGTGTTGTGGGAAGCCATAATGCTCAAAACAAAGATAAGCCTTGATATTGTATTACTTGTTTTGTGTCACTAATTTTGATTTTTTGCATTTATACGTTAAAACTAACAAACGCACTAGTGTCATTTTTGCTCCTTAAATTTCACAGATCTCATATGAAGCTTCAGATGAACTGCTAAGCAACAAACAGATGTACCCATCTTTCTTTCGCACCATCCCCAGTGATAAAAACCAGGTGAAAGCTATGCTCGAGATTCTCGTGAGATACAACTGGACCTGGATAGCCCTTCTCGGCAGTGACAATTCATATGGCTTGCAGGGGATGTTGAGCCTGTCGCAGCAAGCATCAGATTTTAATATCTGCATCGCATATCAAGCAGTGATTCCAAGACTCAAAAATGACACACAGCAGCAGATACGAAACATTGTCAAGAATATCATCAAAACCAAAGTGAATACCATAGTAGTCTTTTCCAGCAAGAGAATTGCCAAAGGGTTTTTCTTATTTGTAATAGAGCAGAATGTGACAGGGAAAGTGTGGATCGGGTCTGAGGACTGGTCAGTGGCAACCTTAGTGTATAATATCCCTGGAATCAGTACTATTGGAACTGTCTTGGGTGTGTCTGTAAAATATACACCTTTTAATGGGTTCGAAGATTTTGTGAACCAGGCCATAACTAAGCTTAGAAACATCAGTGTTGAAAACACTGAAATGAATGTCCCATGCTTACAGAATACTGAATTGTACAAAATGGCATCTGCACAATATTCTCTGGCGGAATATGATATTACCTCTTCGTTTAACGTGTATCGGGCGGTATATGCAGTGGCTTATGCATTGCACCAGGCTCTCAGGTGTGATTCTGAAAAATGTCAGAACACTGAAATTCAGCCATGGCAGGTCAGTGTTTTATCTATGTTTAATTCAGGAATCTGTTTTTAAATCAGAGATTGGTGTTCAAATTATAGTTCAGTTTTATATTAAACTCTATTTATCATAACTTTCTAAGACACCCTACATCATTTAGCTATTCCCTTTTCTCTTTTTTCAGCTCTTCCAATATTTAAAACAAGTACGGATTTCTATCAGAAACACAACATTATTTTTTGATGCGCATGGAAACCCACCAGCAGGATACGACATTATCACATGGATATGGCTTAATAAAACATGGTCTCTTAGAATGGTGGGATCATTTATTTCAGAGCCCCCTACTCTTCAAATGCATGCTTCACAGATACAGTGGGTAGGACCTGTTTAAAATATAACCTATATATGTGTTATAGATCTCCAGTTTTGGTTTTATACGACCAGTGAATAAAAAACTGAAATTACAGTATGGTTGAATGTAATTCATAATGTAATCATTACAAACAGTTACCAAAACATACCAAATGGATCGTATGATAGATTAACCTTGAATATTTTTGCCTACCCAGATGCCTGAGTCACGTTGTTCCCCAGAATGTTCCTATGGGTACAGACAACTGCAGCTTGGACAACACAAATGTTGTTTTGAGTGCATAGAATGTCCAGCTTCCACTTTCCTCAACAAAACTGGTGAACACACTAGCCATTTATTACACATATTAAAGTGTATGTTAAACGGACAAGTTGTAGTTCAGTATATCACCACCAGATGGTGGTCACTGCATTGCTTTCAGATGTGACATTACCTATGGTAATTTTAAAGTTTGTACCTCACCCAGCACCTCCATCACAGGGGGTGGAGGGAAGTAGGTTGGGTGGAGGAGAGGGTGGGGGGTTGTAGCTGGGGTTTTAACCAGGAAAGTTGTCATGGTCCAGACTGGTTGCCAAAATGGTTTAGTCCAGGCCTGACCTCATTAATTATGAGAAGCTTTATCTAGATTAATATCTTTGCAATTCTCCAAGCAAATTCTTAGGGCATTTTCAGACCTGCAGATCTGTGCTTTGTTCCAAAACGGGGACTTAAATTGTTACATTGTTGCATTTCCTCCTTGGCTTGGTTCACTTTCACAAAACAACTTTTCAAAGCGTACCAAAATATGTTTATGCATGTCACATGTGCATAAACTATCCTCTCATTGGTCAGAGTGCACCTGTTTATGTTCCAAGGTTCTTAGCGGTCATCCATAAAGATGGATAGACATCAGCTCTGTGAACTCAAATGTAGTTATTATAATTTATCTTATTTATATGTTTCACAGAGGTATTAAAGCCCATCTTCTTGAGACACTCACTGAACACCTTGTAAACCTCAGTGTTTTTATGTATTTTTGAAAGATATTGAGAAATATGCTCGTCAGACCAAATTTAAATGAGGCATTTTTCCTTACCTTTGGTCCAAGTTCAACTATGTTCCATGTAGTAAGCCATTAGAAAAACAAACACACTTTTTATATAATGCAGTTTCCATCATGCATTACTATACAGGTTGGTTCGTTGGCCCGTTGGGTCAGATTGCTTTCTCACCACAAGCGAACCTCTCCAGAGTTCGTTTTGCAATTGGGCTGATTGTTTTGGTGCAAATCCGAGCGTGATTGCTGTGTTCATATATAACTAAAGGAACCGAACCAAGGGAGAAAAGGCAACAGGTTCTGAACAAACGCTCCAAACGAGTCAGGTGTGAAAACACCCTTACAATACCAATTTCTGTTTGTTTTATACGAGACTCTACCAGCTGCCAGCCCTGCAACAAAGATCAGTGGTCTCCATCTGGGAGTGAGGACTGTCTACAGAGAACAGTTCTATACCTGCGATGGGATGAGCCATTGACCATTGTTCTCCTGCTTCTTCTGGCACTGACACTGCTGCTCACCCTGGGCACTGCTCTTATCTTCCTACTCAACTTGAGCACCCCAGTTGTAAAATCTGCAGGTGGCAGGACATGTCTGCTCATGTTGTTGTCTCTGACCGTAGCTGCCTTCAGCTCATTGTGCCTTTTCAACATGCCCTCTCGAGCATCCTGTCTGTTCAGAAAGTCTCTCTTCATCTTCAGTTTCACCATCTGCCTGAACTGCATGACTGTCCGTGCCTTCCAGGTGTGAGAATTGATTTGGAAGACAGCCTTGGTGAGAGTGTACAGTATTCTGGTTATCAGTTTCAGTTCTTGAGTAGAACATCTCTGTGCTTTCTCCCCGCAGGTGGTGTGCATATTCAAGTGGTCTGCAAAGCTTCCCAAGTTCTACTATACATGGGTCAACAATCAAGGTCCTAATATCTTCATCCTAATCACCTCTTTGGTTGAGTTCTTCATCTCTGTTCTCTGTGTGAGCTTAAATACACCACTCCCCTCAGCAGACTATGACTTCTACTTTGAAAGCATTGTATTAGAGTGCAGTAAAACTATATCTGTAGTGCTTCCACAAATTCTGTATGTGTCTATACTGACTGTAATATGTTTTTGCTTGAGCTACATGGGTAAAGACCTACCAGCAAATTACAGTGAGGCCAAGTCCATTACATTCAGCCTGATGATCTATATTATCTCCTGGATCACTTTCTTCACCACCTACATTGTTAATAGAGGAACTTTAGCTATGGCCTTGGAGGTGGTTGCCATTCTTGTTAGTGTTATTGGAATACTTGGTGGATACTTTTTGCCGAAAGTGTACATCATTTTATTACGACCGAAAATGAATACCACTGCCCACTTTCAAAATTGTATTCAAATGTATACCATGAATAAACAGTAAAACTCCGGCTGCAGCATATTTAGAAAAAGTAGTTATAAAAATCTTACTGTAGTGGCAGCTGGTTGTCTTTTTTTCACTTTATCTGTTTGGTTCCTTTGTGGTCCAAAGTAAAATTTAATTAATAGATGAATATGATTTTCCAGCATAATTTAACATGTAAATATAATCTGTTTCAAGCTTCACTTGTGGGCATTCCTTTTGGATTTCATTTGAAATTGAATGAAGGTTTCAATATGTACCTGCTTTAAGTAAAACTCCATCCTGAAACACATTAAAAATGTTTATGTTGAAATAGTTGTAAGGTGTATAGCAATTCTGGTGGTTGTTGCTGTGTTGGTTGTTGCTTTAATTTTTGTTTTGTGCTAGATTTACGGTTGTGTGCCACACTGATGTCACAGGGTGACATTGCTAGTGCAGTTACAATTTTGTTTGATAGAAAAAAAAATGTCAAACACATGTGTAATGTTCAGGTTGTCCATCCATCCATCCATCTTCTATACCGCTTATCCTACAGGGTCGCAGGGAACCTGGAGCCTATCCCAGGGAGCATCGGGCACAAGACGGGGTACACCATGGACGGGGTGCCAATCTATCGCAGTGTTCAGGTTATTAGCTCCTAAAAACAAAAGAGCAGCAGCTTATTTTCTCATCCAATATTATCTAGTAATGTTCAGTGTCATATTAATGAGAAATCCAACATAGAATTGGTGCATACAGCAAATTTTGGACTCAGACTTCCATAAGTACAGCTATATGATTTAAAGCTAGTTAGTTGGAAAATCCAGTGTTACAGCAGCAGACAAGAAACAATAGACAAAATTAGACCAAGGCAAAAGACAATATGTCAGTAGAAAATAAAATTAACTACTACAAATATATAAAACTGTACATAAGTACAGTATATGTCAGGTTATGACAGTGTACAAAATGTCACTATGTAGTATTGAGCTGAGGAAAGAGAAAAAATCTGTGCAGATAAGAACTACAGAAGAGAGCTAGGGAAATGCTGAACAGATGAGAGAAGACAGAGTTAAATAATCTGATAGCAGCCAGGAGGAAGGACCTGTTTCTGTTGTTCCCTTCTGTACTGAGGCAGAAAGTGTCTGCTGCTCATTGTACTTTGCAGAGCATTGACTTCAGCATGGAGTAGGTGATTGGGTGTATGACTGAGAGTTTGAAGCAAGGACTATTTCCCACTGGCACCACTATAAGCAGGTAGTCAAATAGCATTGTGGATAATGTAGGAAACTGTCAAAGTGAAAATAGACCAGCAAGTTTCAATTAAAAAAGCCAAGTTGACAGCAAAATAAATCTTGGATGACATTGAAGATCATGTGTTAATTATAAAAATTAATGTACAAGTGTATGGTGGATTTTTCCTTTTAACCATGATTATTTTCTTATAGATTACCACAGCAGATGTTTAAGTCTCAATGCTTAGTACCTTAGTACTAGGTCTGAAAACACAACAGTATACCAGGTGTTGTATGTCTTTGCTTTCCATCAATATAATCATACAGTCTGTATTACTGTACCTTATCCATCTCCATTTGTCACTATACACACACATAGGCACTTAGTCACCAGAGGCAGATGACAGTATGAAAAGAGGAGGTCACCGCCATTTACTGCGGAGCGTGTGAGTAGGCTGATTGGGTGTGTTTCCCACGCTACTCTCCTATTCAGTGTGTAATATTCTCAGGAGGCTAAAACAATAGACGTGTGCCTGTAGGGGAGAGGCTGAATGCAAGGCAGCATCTGTGCTTAGGCTAGTAGTGCTTGTTTTAGGGTCTATAATGATGTTTTGAAGTGTGTTCAGTTGTAACGAAATAAGTCCTCATATAATCCATTATGTAGTCCTTAGACTTGTTTTCTTTAAAATGCAATAGGTCTAGCCGAGGTTTGAACTGAAGTAAAATGTCAATCCTACAAAACCAAATGTTTTGTTTTAAAAAGAGGTATTAAGGTAATAGACGTCAATAAATGGTGAAAACATTAGATATAAAATGAATTCCAGAGAGTGGATATTTTATTTGAAAAATAACATTTTATTAAAAGATATAAGAGATTGCCTATACAAAAGGAATCATAAAAATATGTTAAAATACAAGATATGTTAAGTACAATGTGTGCGCCCACACACACACACACACACACACACACACACACACACACACACACACACACACACACACACAATGGAGTGGATCCTTTATTAAAGTTCCCCTAATTGTAATTTAAAATATTGTGCTGCACTCGCAGCACAATGAGAAATATTCTCCAAAACACCTGGAAATACAACACAAATTCATAGATCTGATTTTGCATACCATATAGACTCCACTGGAGTAAACTGTAGTTAAATACACAGACATCACACAAACCATGTACAAACCATTTGCTCTAGAAAATAAAACTAAAAAGAAGAAAATAAAAATGAGAAACAATAATACATGGAGGAAACATCACATTAAGAGCCATATTATATCTAATATCTAATAAGGCCACAGTCTTTAAAGTCTTTCGTCTCACTGACGACACAAAAAAACACAAGGCTTCGCCAATCAATATGATGGCAAAACTTAAATCCTGGAAATGAATATCTCCTACTTTCTTGAGGAACATGAAAATCACTATTCCTCAGGTTTTGTCAATCCTCCATGGTTCTACCAGGGCCTCCAGACAGACCTGCCGGGTTGTTGTTGAGCAGCATGGCAGTCTTTGGAGCTGTGTACAGATAACCTGTGGTTGAGCTCTGTGCTGGATCTCTGGTGGACCTGTTGGACCTCCTGGGTCGATTGTCCTCTGTTGGAGTGGATGTTAAGGAACTGCAGAGACTCCCTCCAGCACTGAGAGTAGCCTTGGTTATAGTCTCTCTGAGCCAGTGCTCCCGGAAGCCTCTGCTGCTGCTTCAGAAAGCTGACAGTCATCTCCAGGATGTCAGCTTTCTCCAGCTTGGTGTTTGGATCTTGGCTGCAGAGCTCTTTCTCCAACAGCTTCTTCAGCTGATCGATGCAATTGTTGATGCGGTCTCGGCGCATCTTTTCTACCATTGGCTTTCTCAGCTGTAAGTAGAAAAGAGAGTGTTTGGTTAGAACAAAATTAAAGTCTGAACATAAATAAGGCAAACAATTGATTTTAGGTCTAAAAGTTATAACAACTAAAAAGGAAAAAAAATAACACACCTTAAATTTGTCCTTATCAGTAAATCTCTGGTGGTCAAAGGTGGAAAGTATAACTGAGTGTGGAGCCATGCTGGTCTCTGTCTCTTCCTGGGCTGCAAAGTTGGTTTTGGGACTGTGTGAGGGTCAGTGCTTTGTATTTATAGTCGGCCATTTCCATCACAAAGCCATGTGGCTTGTGCTGGATTGCTTTTCCCACACTCCAAGAGCAGAGGGTTGGCTCATCACAACAATAGGAGACATTCACTTTATGGTTAGGCGGCTGCTTGTCTTCTGATGGGTGAAAGTTTCCCAAGGTATCAGAGGCATGCCGCTGTTATTAACCTGAGAACTTTCTCATAAGCTCTGGGAAAGTTTCGGGTTCGGGGTTAATAGACATTTGGCTGTTTTGCTTTTCATGAGTAGATCAGATTATTTTGAAGATTTCTGAATATTCTGCGCAGCCTACACTGCGGCTTATATGAATCCAATAATCAGATTATTTTGAAGATTTCTGAATATTCTACGCATCCTACACTGGGGCTTATATGAATCAAATATTAAAGGACCAAAATAATCATTTTTTTCTTGTCTAGATCTAAGTTTCTCTTTTTAACCAATTCAAAATACAATGTCTTGATTTCTAGTGCAGTTTTTCTGGTTGTGTGTATAATGATCATAAGACACATAACTGTACTTCCATTAATACAGTAAAATGTTTAAAACATTTAACGAGATCATGTTTCAGAGAGAGAGAGAGAGAGAGAGAGAGAGAGAGAGAGAGAGAGCAGTAATTTCCCTTTCATGTCCTATAATCTACATTTCCAACACTTAGTGTACAGGAGCGTGACTCGGTGTGATAATGGCACGTGGTTGAAGTGTGCACATTAAAGAGGCTCGTGCACAACTGCAAACACACAGCCTGAGAACATTTGCTCGGTTTATATAAAGATTTGGCTCATAAAAAAATACTTGAACTAGTTGTTATTACGCAAATATTGCATATAACTCCCCGGTCCCTACATAAACATAATAAATAGACTATTAAATAATGATAATAATGCAACGCGAGCCATTTGGGATTCAGCCTGAGGTCGCGGCGCTGTGACACCCACGTGCCTGCTTCCGGGTCTGACACTCAATACACGAAATGTAAAACTTTATAAGTCGTGTGCGGCACGCGAGTGATGGGGAAGTCCCATCACACCTATGTTTGAAATAAATAAAACGCTATGCTTTTATGAGCAAGAAGGTGGCTTCCATTTCAAGCATTGACAGACTGCTGATAAAAGCGGCGCGTGAGAGCTGTGCTGCTGTGCTGCACGGCATCTGCCCTCAGATTTAAGCATGTGCCTCCCACGCTCCTCACCAGACTCACTGTCTGCATGCTCACAGGGAGTAGAGGCATGGCTTTTGTTTCAATTAAAAGACAGACGCCTGGCTGAGTGTGGGAAATTCTAGGCCCGCTATCTAATCTTGTAGTCCTGAGAATCAATGTATCTGTGATCACCATTATTGTGTCAATCAACACCAAAATTCACAGTAAAATCTACAAACTAATCTTGAAGACAGAATTACTTTGTTCATCAGAACACAGTTTGGTATTTGCAAGCATGAGGATCAGATAGAAGGTGTAGAAGGTGGAATTGTATTTAAAAGTAGTGATAATTTGGTTCCAATTTTGATTTGTAGAAGTAACTAACTATTAATATGGACATTTATGAGACAGTTTATTTCTAAATTGTATTTAGTCAAATAATGTCTGGTGAAGTGAGTGTGCAATGATTTGGACATTTCACTTTTATACAAGCATAGCATACATTGATTAACATCAAGAATTTACTACCTTAATGGCCAGCCTGATTGTTCTCTTGGACCCCTATATTGGTCTGTAGTGGATAACCTATGAGGCTGTTTATAACGCACAGACAACAGGTGGGTCATTCCAAGGCCAAGGACCTTTGCTGAGGTTCCCACCATCTTTTGGGCAGTCACAGACTAAATAACCCCAGAAGCACACTACTGCATTGAATGAATTTATCAGAAATGATAATCGGTTCACTGTTTGGCTACAAACACAAGAACTTACCAGGTAGATGCCTCAGTCACTCTCTGAAAACATGAAAGAAGAGTTTTCATTAGTTTTTATTTTATCAACTTGGCACAATTTAGATTAAACATTAGTTAGTTTTTCAACATTTAAATCTTAAAGCACACTTTATTGATTATCTACAAGTGTGCATCCTGTGTGTCTAACCATAAAATGCCATAAACTGTATAGAGACAGCGATGTAGTGAGATTCCCATGAAGTCTGTGTGAGAGGCCTATCTTCCCTTTCCCACACTCTACCCTCAATAAGGAGACAAAAGAAGTGTGTCTTGTTACACATCACATTAGCCACGGTGTTTGATCTCCCTTTGTATAAGGGCGAGCTTTACACAGCAAGACCATCTGGACCTGAAGAGCTGATACGTTCCCAAGCCTTTCCCAAGATTTCTAATGTTCTAATGCCTCTATATAGATTTAACACATTTATCTAAATTATATAACATATAATGCTATTTTGAAATGCATTTATTCAGATTGACTTTTGAATTTATTCAAATTCTGTAAAAATAGACTGTAAACTTTAATCGAACCAATGTAAACAATAAAAGTTGCAGATTTATTGAATATATCTTGAACATGCATTGAAAATAATGATTTGCATGCAAGCAAGTATTGATGCCATTTATGTCAAGAGGGTCAATCTTTTTTTATATGCTGCCTGTGCATATGCTTTAATGAGGCACATATCTACAGAACTCTCATGGGGTGAATGAGCAGAGCGTGGGAAACTCAATCAGACCTGTATTCAAACACTTGCCATTCAGTTCTTTAGGAATTCTTAAACTAGGATAAGAACACATCAACAGTAACATTCTCATTTTGTTTTGCATTTTCTCCACTACTGGCTTCCTTAGCCAGAGGAAAAATGTCTTTAGCAACAGTTATTCACTTTTACTAATGTTTAGATATACTGTTGCAATTTGATGTTATCATGATCCTCTTTGACATTAATGATTATTATGTGGACAATTTTTTTTTAAGTGTTTAATAAAACTAAATAATACAAAAAGTTTTCAAGACTCTTGAATGTTTCTTTAATGTGCCATGTATACAGTTCCATCTATGTATTCGATCTATGTCAGTATGGATATCTTACTTGTTGAAAACATATGGTGGAATGTTTGCACACACGCACACACACACACACGCACACACACGCACACACACACACACACACACACACACACACACACACACACACACACACACACACACACACACACACACACACACACACACACACACACACACACACACACACACACACACAGACGGTTGAGAGAGTGGTGGAATTTCACTTTCCCACACATACACTACCACATACACCCAGCTATCCACCTGCTACTCAGAGATGGAATCATTGTTTACTGAGTAATACACACTTCACTGAGCATGTGGCCAGTCCTCTGGTCTTTAGTCTCATCCGAGCTCCCCCATTGGCTGCAGACTGTGAGAACCTCCAGCAAACCCAGGACTCACACATTCATATGGAGATTAGAGAGTATAAATAGAGGAGGGAGTGAGAGAGAGCTCAGCACAACTTAGATCTTCTCCTCACAGAGAGCTAACAGAAGAAACACAGCCATGGCTCCTACAATCACTGCATCAATGATCAACTCCAACCACCTTCTTCCACTTACTAATAAGGTAAATATACTAAACCATGATATTGTGTACAATTTCATTTCATATTGTATTAGTAATTTGAAAATATATCTTTATGTATTATATATATGATCAGTTTGATTAAACAAATATTTCTGCTCTGTCTGTAGCTGAGAAAGCCAATAGTGGAGAAGATGCGAAGAGAACGCATCAACAGCAGCATTGAGAAGTCTCTGCTGGGTGGAGAATTCCTAAAGCAACACCCAGATTCCAGACAGGAGAAAGCCGACATCCTGGAGATGACAGTTTATTTCCTGTGACAGCAGCAGCAGTTGCACAAAAAGTCGAGCTGCTCCACTGAAGCTGATGAAGGCTACAGCAGGTGTGTGCAGGAGGCCATCAACTTCCTGTCTCAGTGTCAAGTACACACTCAGTCCCAGAGAAGAGTGCTGACGCACTTCCTGACCATGCAGCCTTCCATGGAGAAGAGCAGAAGTGTCGTTCCTCAGCTCAGCTCTCCATCCTGCCAGATCAGCAGCAAAGAGGAGACTCTAAGCTGCAGTGACCCCTGGAGACCCTGGTAGAGCCGCATGTACACTTTATCATTAGGAAATTTACAAATGTCACATTGGCATTACATTTTTTTTCCTAAATGTGATGGGATATTTTTGTCCAACTTTTCATGGACAGAATAGGATAAGTTGTTTTCATTGTGGGAAAGCATGAGTAGATGTTTCCATCACTATGTATTTTGGAAACCAAGAAGAATTGCTGCATCTTTCAATGAGTTTCTAAAATGTTAATGTATAAAGAAAGCCCATATTGGGTATTAGGTCTCTGCATTTGCAGAATGATTAAAGTCTGATATCATTTGATGAAAGCTTTTTCTTTTTTTTATATGATAATTCTTACTGTGTAAGAAAACATCTTTATAAAATACAAATATTAGGGATTTTTGTTCAACAAATTATTGTTCTTCTATAATACTGAACCATTTAGAGTAAATTATCTGTCAGTGGCAACATTTTTTGTTGATTGGAAAAATGCATGTTATGGCATGTGCTTTCTTCCTTTAGCTATGTGCAATTTTTAGTGAGTTAATTGTGACACTACAGTTATCCACCCTGCAAATAACTTGAATTTCAGTGAAGTGCATAAATGTTGTCTTATTTGTAACCTAGTATAAGATGCAACATCATTGTTCTCAAAATAAAATCAAATAATTAAATCAAAATACACTTTTGATTGGCATGATTTCCATTTCTATTTATAGTAACTTTTATTTTGATAATCGAACACAAATCACAATTAAATACTAACTTAATAATTGTATTCCTTCATATTCAAAACATCTACTACATTTTCACTCCATTAACACCAAATTAAATAATTTGTCAATTCCCACCCACTAGCTAGCTCTCCACTGTGACATGACAACTGTCAACTGGAGAGAGTGAAGGCTAACATGTGCTTCCTCAGAGCCAGATAAAGAATATAGTACAGTATATTCAGGTAAATACAACCCCAACTCCGAAAAGGTTGGGACAGTATGGAAAATGATAATAAAAACAAAGAGGAGTGATTTGTAAATGTACTTTGACTTGCATTTAAGCAAAAAACATATAAAGATAAGATATTTGATGTTTTACCTAATCAACTGCATAGTTTTTTGAAGATAAATGTTTATTTTGAAATTGACACATGCAACATGTTCCAAAAAAGTTGGGACAGGGACAATTTAGGACTAATAGCAACGTGACATGCTGAAATGAAACAGGTGAGGCAATCGTCTAATCATAGTACATAAGGAGCCTCCAAAAAAGGCCTAATCCTTCAAGAGCAAGGATGGGTCAAGGCTCGCCAATCTGCCAACAGATGCGTCAGCGAATAATCAAACACATTGAGAACAACATTCCCCAAAGACAAATCGGTAGGATTTTGGGGATTTCACCTTCTACAGTGCACAATATAATTAAAAGATTCAGGGAATCCGGTCAAATCTCGGTGCGTAAAAGGGCAGCATCAAGTCCAAAATACAGCATCTGTCATGGTATGGGGGTGTGTCATTGCCCATGGCATGGGTAACTTGCATATCTGTGAGGGAACCTTAATGCAGAAAGATATGTACACATTTTGGAGCAACATATGCTGCAATCCAGACATCTATTTTTCCTGGGACTTCCCTGCATTTTCCAGCAGGACAACACCAAACCCCATTCTGCCCGGATTACAAGCACATGGTTGCGTAAGCAGAGACTAAAGACCATGAACACTAATGGGCTTTTGTCTTTACCTTTTTTTTTTTTTTTTTTTACCTGTTCTTACAATATGTAAGATTTGCACATGTAATTATGACATGTTAAGGGAATCTGCATTTATACTAAGACTTTCTATTTACAGTGAGGGAAAAAAGTATTTGATCCCCTGCTGATTTTGTACGTTTGCCCACTGACAAAGAAATGATCATTCTATAATTTTAATGATAGATTTATTTGAACAGTGAGAGACAGAATAACAACAAGAAAATCCAGAAAAACGCATGTCAAAAATGTTATAAATTTATTTGCATTTTAATGAGGGAAATAAGTATTTGACCCCTCTGCAAAACATGACTTAGTACTTGGTGGCAAAACCCTTGTTAGCAATCACAGAGGTCAGACGTTTCTTGTAGTTGGCCACCAGGTTTGCACACATCTCAGGAGGGATTTTGTCCCACTCCTCTTTGCAGATCTTCTCCAAGTCATTAAGGTTTCGAGGCTGACGTTTGGCAACTCGAACCTTCAGCTCTCTCCACAGATTTTGTATGGGATTAAGGTCTGGAGACTGGCTAGACCACTCCGGGACCTTAATGTGCTTCTTCTTGAGCCACTCCTTTGTTGCCTTGGCCGTATGTTTTGGGTCATTGTCATGCTGGAATACCCATCCACGACCCATTTTCAATGCCCTGTCTGAGGGAAGGAGGTTCTCACCCAAGATTTGACGGTACATGGCCCCGTCCATCGTCCCTTTGATGCGGTGAAGTTGTCCTGTCCCCTTAGCAGAAAAACACCCCCAAAGCATAATGTTTCCACCTCCATGTTTGACTGTGTGGATGGTGTTCCAGGGGTCATAGGCAGCATTCCTCTCCTCCAAACACGGCGAGTTGAGTTGATGCCAGAGAGCTCCATTTTGGTCTCATCTGACCACAACACTTTCACCCAGTTGTCCTCTGAATCATTCAGATGTTCATTGGCAGTCTTCAGATGGGCATGTATATGTGCTTTCTTGAGCAGGGGGACCTTGCGGGCGCTGCAGGATTTCAGTCCTTCACGGCCTAGTGTGTTACCAATTGTTTTCTTGGTGACAATGGTACCAGCTGCCTTGAGATCATTGACAAGATCCTCCCGTGTAGTTCTGGGCTGATTCCTCACTGTTCTCATGATCATTGCAACTCCACGAGGTGAGATCTTGCATGGAGCCCCAGGCCGAGGGAGATTGACAGTTCTTTTGTTTCTTCCATTTGCGAATAATCGCACCAACTGTTGTCACCTTCTCACCAAGCTGCTTGGCAATGGTCTTGTAGCCCATTCGAGACTTGTGTAGGTCTACAATCTTGTCACTGACATCCTTGGAGAGCTCGTTGGTCTTGGCCTTGGTGGAGTGTTTGGAATCTGATTGATTGATTGCTTCTGTGGACAGGTGTCTTTTATACAGGTAACGAGCTATGAGTGTGCTCCTAATCTCAGCTCGTTACCTGTATAAAAGACACCTGGGAGCCAGAAATCTTTCTGATTGAGAGGGGGTCAAATACTTATTTCCCTCATTAAAATGCAAATCAATTTATAACATTTTTGACATGCATTTTTCTGGATTTTCTTGTTGTTATTCTGTCTCTCACTGTTCAAATAAATCTATCATTAAAATTATAGACTGATCATTTCTTTGTCAGTGGGCAAACGTACAAAATCAGCAGGGGATCAAATACTTTTTTCCCTCACTGTATATATCATACCATATCATATCATATTATATCATATCATAGCACACACACACACACACACACACACACACACACACACACACACACACAAACATCTTAGGTACCCTATTTTTTTTTAGTACAAACTTTGCTATACATTTTTTTATTTTATGACTTCTCCATTATCGAGTCAGTACAAAAACATTTTAGATTTCTAAAGATTATTTTTCTTGCACAAAATTAAATGTTACAGAAAAATGTTTGTATGTCATTAAAGAAAGCAGCATGATATGTAAGAGACACTTTTCAGACAAAAAACACAATGAAGGCTGCTGAGTTTTGCTGCAAAAATAAGGAGCAAGTGTGAAAGTCAAAGTCTCCAGAAGAACTGTCTTATTCTGCAAGACGCTCAATAAAGCTTACAGCTCATTTCCTTATAAAACTCTGCATAAAGTGTTTACATTTACTATATATATATATATATATATATATATATATATATATATATATATATATATATATATATATATATATATATATATAACTCTTCAAAGACAGAATATGAGTGCTTTCACTCAAAAAAGGCATGGATTTAAACTGCATAAGCTGATGGTTAACAGCAGGTTTTCAAGCAAGTAAAATTCACATGTCTATGCAACCTGCCTGATCATTTTCTTTGGAAATGTGGTCCACTTAATGAGGCACACGTCTATTCAGCTCTGGGGTTGTGAGTCGGGAAAGTGTGGGAAAGCTATGGAAAGTGCTGTCTCAGTCCTTTATTATACATCTGGGCCTGCCTTCAATTGTATTCACCCCTAATGCACTTGCTACTATTGTGATAGATGAATGTCCTGTTGGATTTCACGTTACAATGCACTTTGACATAAAGATTATTATTTAGACAGTTAAATATTTTAAATGTGTCTTAGGCTCTTAGTATATTAGTGATTCTTTAATGTAACATCAAACAGTTTTGCCCATATGAGCTGACTATGGAGCTCAACCCCAGGTTCAAAACATTGGCACACACGTGTGCTGTGAATCGTAGAGTGACCTGGAGAGATACACCAGAACATCCACTTTCTCACACACTCTACCACATACACCCAGCTGTCCATCTGCTGCCCAGAGATGGACTTATTGTTTCCTGAGTAATACACACTTCATTGAGCATGTGGCCGGTCCTCTGGTCTTTAGTCTCATCCGAGCTCCCCCATTGGCTGCAGACTGTGAGAACCTCCAGCAAACCCAGGACTCACACATTCATATGGAGATTAGAGAGTATAAATAGATGAGGGAGTGAGAGAGAGCTCAGCACAACTTAGATCTTCTCCTCACAGAGAGCTAACAGAAGAAACACAGCCATGGCTCCTACAATCACTGCATCAATGATCAACTCCAACCACCTTCTTCCACTTACTAATAAGGTAAATATACTAAACCATGATATTGTTTAAAATTTCATTTCATATTTGATTAACATTTGAATAGTTTTTTTTAGTTGAACAGTGTTTTAACAAATATTTCTTTTCTCTGTAGCTGAGAAAGCCAATAGTGGAGAAGATGCATAGAGAATGCTCATCAACAGCAGCATTTAGAAGCTCAAGTCTCTGCTGGGTGGAGAACTCCAGGAGAAAGCCGACATCCTGGAGATGACAGTTTATTTCCTGAGACAGCAGCAGCAGTCACACAAGAAGTCGAGCTGCTCCACTGAAGCTGATGAAGGCTACAGCAGGTGTGTGCAGGAGGCCATCAACTTCCTGTCTCAGTGTCAAGTACACACTCAGTCCCAGAGAAGAGTGCTGAGCCACTTCCTGACCATGCAGCCTTCCATGGAGAAGAGCAGAAGTGTCGTTCCTCAGCTCAGCTCTCCATCCTGCCAGATCAGCAGCAAAGAGGAGACTCCAGGCTGCAGTGACGTCTGGAGACCTTGGTAGAGCCGCATGTACACTTTATCATTAGGAAATGTACAAATGCCACATTGGTATTACATTTTTTTCCTAAGTGTGATGGGATATTTTTGTCCAACTTTTCAGGGACAAAATATGAGAAGTTGTTTTCAATGTAGGAAAGCATGAGTAGATGTTTCCATCACTAAACTTAAAAACTTTTAAAAAAATAAAAATAAAAAAATCAAACACATTCTAGCTATGCAAGAAGAATATTTTCTAAAATATTTTGTTTCTGTATAAGAAACCACTTTCTAATGCTTTTTATATGATTTCTTCTTGTAGAATTATTGTCTATTATGAAAAAACGATTTTAAAGTTTAGACTATTTCATCTGTTATTCATATCTAATATGACAGAATAACAGAACATGACAGGTTGTTTTCATATTGGAAAAGCACACAGATTTTTCCATTACTGTGCCACATTCTTACTATGCAAGAAGAATTCAAATATAATTTAAAATTTGAATGTATAAGGAAAAGCTCGCATTGAGTATAATCTTTCTGCACTTGCAGTACATTATGAAATTATGCTTTCAATTAGTGAAAGTTTTTGCTCATTTTCATTATATCTTATTGTGTAGGAATATGTCTGTATCAAAGGGGATATTAACATTATTTTTGAGCAAAGTAATGTTCATCTATAACCTTAACACTTGCCTGTGAAATGTCTGTGACATTCCCTAATTTAGAATGTCTAACTCCTATGGAGTGAAATATAGATAAAACTGATGTTTGAGTTCTGTGTTGTTTATACACTGATGAAAAATTTCTTTCTGATTGTGCAGAAAATGTACTGTTGCTTGGCATTTTAAAGTTCTTCTGACTGCTAATGATATGAGTTTTCCTTCAGTGAAGGTGATCGATATTATGTTGTCAGGACACGTGACTTATGATTGCCAAAAATGTTCTGAAAATAAATTGTAAAGACACAATCAATACTGAATGATTCAAATCTTTTTTTTCTATTGATAAGAAAAACACAACATAATTTTTTGTTCAAAGAAGCAGTTCAAAATGAATTTCTATGAAGCTCTACAGCACTAATTGGATAAACAATATTTAATATTGTGGCAGCACAGTGGCACAATGGGCAGTGTTTATACCTTACCGCTCCAGGGTCCCTGGTTCAGTCCTCAGCTGTGTGTGGCGTTTCTATGCATGTTCTCCCCATGTATGGGTTTCCTCTTGGTTCTGAAGATTTCATCCACCTCCCAAAAACATTTGGTAGGTGGATTGGCTATGCTAAATGACCCCTAGGTATGAAAGAGTATGTGAATGTATCTATGGTGCCCTGTGATGGACTGGAGTCCTATTCAGAGTGTATTCTCACCTTATGTCCCGTGTTTACGCTCCAAATCCACCATGGCCCTGACCAGGATAAACCAGTTGTCTTAATGTAACAAAGGTCCAAACACTCAGAAGGAAAAAAAAATTGTTGCATAAAATATATATTTTTATGAGTGTTTTCTTTAGTGTCTCTTGGACAGGTATATTTAAACAAGTATTAACTCTCGTACAAGTATTCATACCTTTTGTAGGATGAATTTAATTTGACTTACAGTAATTGGGATTTTTTGCATTTGATTTATGTCTAACATTTGAAGGTGCATAATATTTTTATTATGAAACAAACGTTGATTAAACAAAAAATAATAATTTTTTTGTTTACACCCCATAATCTGAGCCATTTGAACACATTCAGGTTCTTGGTTTTGAGCTACTCCAGTGTAGCTTTGCCAATATGCTTAGTCTCAAATCTCTTTCAGACTAGGACAGTTTCATTGTTGGTATACAGACAATGGATATTTCATGCCATGTACATTCTCTCTGACATCCCTGTTAGACTGGTCATGTACACATAAAAACAAGTTATGCTGCTAATTTGCCATATGCTGTTATATTGACAACTGTGTTCAACCATTACTAGGGCTGTCAAAATCAGTTTATTTATTCGTCCAAAGTACTGTTTTCTTCTCGTTTACACCCTATGGAAATTGCTGGCTTTTTTTTGTTTGTTTGTTTACATATTTGGACAAGCAAACATTTGATCATCTTTGAAACAGTGCCTGCTAATAAAAATCAATATAACTGAACAAAAATGAGCTTTTTCAATTATTTATTCAACAGAAATATCAATAGATGTGATATTCTTCTGTGGAAAAAGTAAGTACACCCTTGACTTCTGAAGCCAGTTTTGCAGAAATAACTTCCTGTAGATATTTTGCATAATTGTCCACCAGGCTATTCTTTCAGTTGCAAGATGTTTGATGGTTTTCTTGCATGAACTGCCTGTTTCGAATCCCCCCACAACATTTCAATTCAAATCTGGCCTTTGACTAGGCCAGTCCATAATCCTCCATTTCGTCTTTTTGAGCCATTCCTTAGTTGATTTGGTAGTGTGCTTAGGATCAATCCAGTTGAAAGGTCCACTTTTGGTTCAACTTCAACTTTTGGACAGATGGCCTCACATTATCTTCAAGTACTTTTTGCTATGATGCAGAATTCATAGTAGAATCAATGACTGCAATCTGTCCAGTCCCTGAGGCATTGAAGCAACCCTAAACCATATTTCTACCACCGTGCTTCACAGTTGGTATGAGGTGTTTCTAATGAAAAGCTGTCTTTGGTCTGCACCAAACATGTCTGCTGTTACTGTGGCCAAACAACTCTATCTTTGATTCGTCTGTCCCGAGCACATTATTCTGAAAGGCCTGGTCTTTGCCTATATGCTCATTGGCAATCTGTAGTCTTGCAAAGGCTTTTTCCTGGCACACCTCACATCCAGGTCAAATTTGTGCAATCTCTTTCTGATTGTAGACGCATGCACTTTAATACCAACAGCTGCATGACTTACTAGCAGATCCTGTAATGAAATTTTGGGGTTCTTGGAGATTTCTTTTTGAATCAGATGGTTTTTTGCATCAATTGTTTGAAA
Organism: Ictalurus punctatus; assembly: GCF_001660625.3. Lineage (NCBI taxonomy): Eukaryota > Metazoa > Chordata > Actinopteri > Siluriformes > Ictaluridae > Ictalurus > Ictalurus punctatus. The sequence continues at coordinate 16,426,370 of NC_030430.2, forward strand.
TCTCCGCCATTTGTAGATGATTTTCCTTACAGTGGAGTGATGTATTTCAAATAATTTGCAGATCTTTTTAAATCCTTTGCCAGACTCATAGGCATCCACAACCTTTTTTCTGAAGGCCTTACAGAGCTCTTTAGATCTTGGCATGATGACACCACACGCCTCAATAACAACAGGAACACCAGACACTAGATATGAGAGGGGTATAAATAAGACAGGTTCCACCTGCACTTTGATAGAGTGTAACACCTTTATTAATAGGCACTGTTTCAAAGAGGATCAAATGTTTGCTTCTCCAAATATGTCAAAAAAGCCAACAATTTCCATGAGGGTATACTTGTTTTTTCACATGACTGTATATTTATCTTGATTTTATATCTTCACATAAAAATATATGCAGTGAGGCCAAATCCCACTTTTCTCCACAATTCTGTCTCGCCAATTCCCACCCACAAGGTAACTCTCCCCTATCACATGACAGCTACAAATCAGGAAGGGTTGGGGTAAACATGTGCTTCCTCTGAGACACCTGAAGCCAACCTCTATATCTTTTCCAATTGCTGCTTATGCTGTGTCACAGTCCAGCGTAACACACTCAGAGGAAAATGCTACCTACTCTATTCTGTATACATGAGCTCACAGACGCCTGTGATTGGCTAGTGTCACTGTAATTGACAAGGGAGAGAAAGTATGCCATTGTGCCCACCCTGGGAGCATGGCCAATTTTGATCTCCCAGCTACAGATGGCCACGGAGTCTCATTCGCTCTGAACTATCTTTAGATATAAAATTATGCCACATTTGTTTTTAATAAATTACAAACATTATGTCTGATATTCATTCAGTAATTAATTGAGATTATATTGATTATGTCATTTTGATTTATTTTCAGAACATTTTTGGCTGAAGTAATTCAGTGTCCTGACAACATAACATTTATCACCTTCACTGAAGGCAACTCACTACACTACAAAAAAAAAGGAGAATTTTAAAATGACAAATAACACATCATTTTATGCAAAATGAAAAAAAGGGGGAATTTTGTATCAGTGTATAAACAACACTCAACTCAAACAAAGATTTCATCTATATTTCAGCTAGACATTTCAGGGAATGTCACAGACATTTCACACTCAAATTTTTAGATTCTAGATATTTAATTTGCTTTATATAAAAATGAGAAAAAGCTTTCAGTGAATGAAAGCAGAATTTAAATGTACTGCAGATGCAGTAAAAGTTTATACCCAATATGAGCTTGTCTTTATACATTCAAAGTTTAATACATCTGTGAAGGATGCAGCAATTCTTTTGCATAGTAAGAATATGGCAGTGTAATAAAAAAAAAACCTACACATGCTTTTCCAATATGAAAGCAACTTGTCATATTCTGTCCATAAAAAGTTAGACAAAAATATTCCAACACACTTAGGAAACTGTAGTTAATGCCAGTGTGGCATTTGTAATTTGGCTTCCTGATGGTAAAGTGTTCGTGCGATTCTACCAGGGTCTCCAGGGGTCACTGCAGCCTGGAGTCTTCTCTTTGCTGCTGATCTGGCAGGATGGAGAGCTGAGCTGAGGAACGACACTTCTGCTCTTCTCCATGGAAGGCTGCATGGTCAAGAAGTGGCTCAGCACTCTTCTCTGGACTGAGTGTGTACTTTACACTGAGACAGGAAGTTGATGACCTCCTGCACACACCTGCTGTAGCCTTCATCAGCTTCAGTGGAGCAGCTCGACTTCTTGTGTGACTGCTGCTGCTGTCTCAGGAAATAAACTGTCATCTCCAGGATGTCGGCTTTCTCCTGTCTGGAATCAGGCTGTTGCGTTAGGAATTCTCCACCCAGCAGAGACTTGAGCTTCTCAATGCTGCTGTTGATGCACATTCTCTTCGCATCTTCTCCACTATTGGCTTTCTCAGCTACAGACAGAACAGAAATATTTGTTAAAACACTGTTCAACTAAACTATTTAAATGTTACTCAAACATAAAATGAAGCTGTACACAATATCATGGTTTAGTATGTTTACCTTATTAGTAAGTGGAAGAAGGTGGTTGGAGTTGATCATTGATGCAGTGATTGTAGGAGCCATGACTGTGTTTCTTCTGTTAGCTCTCTGTGAGGAGAAGATCTGAGTTGTGCTGAGCTCTCTCTCACTCCCTCCTCTATTTATACTCTCTAATCTCCATATGAATGTGTGAGTCTTGGGTTTGCTGGAGGTTCTCACAGTCTGCAGCCAATGGGGGAGCTCAGATGGGGCTAAAGGCCAGAGGACCGGCCACATGCTCAATGACGTGTGTATTACTCAGGAAACAATGAATCCATCTCTGAGCAGCAGGTGGACAGCTGGGTGTATGTGAGTGTGTGGGAAAGTGAATATTCTGATGTTCACTCTATGATTCACAATACACGTGTGCAAATATCATCAGTCAAACATTTTGAACAAGAAATTAGAATCCAAAGTTAAATGATTAATGAGTAATTGTTTGAAGTTACTTACAGACACATTGAAAAGCTATATGGACAGTTTTGAGAAAGAGTATTTTGCCATTAAATATCCCAGTCTTTGCTGAATGATGTAAATAAGAATCTTCATGTCAAAGCGGGTTGCAAGATTCTAGCAGGACCTAGACCTATCACTACAGCAGTAAGTACATAAAGTGTGCATACAACTGAAGTCAGTGCTAGATGACTAATATAGTACTGAGACTGCATGCTCCAGAGCTTTCCCACAATCTCCCTATTCACCAGAGCTGATTAGATATGTGCCTTATTAAGTGGACGACATGTCTAAAGAACTCAGTAGAGACCCTCAGGATTAAACAGTATGTATAGATGTGTGCTTTTCACTTGCTCACAAACATAAAATGTAATTTCTGTCTGCAGGAGAGAGTGACAAAACAGAGCTATGCAGCAGGAAGCTCTATTAGAGACTATTTAAAATGTTAACCATCAATTTATCCACAATTACGCATGCATTATAAATGAAGGTATTTAGAAACTTATTTTTAACTTGTCAAAATATCTGTTTTTAACAAACAAAACCAAAGTTGTATGCAATTTTCAGAAAATTTAAAAAGACGAACACATTTCATTATTTTCACTTTTCCTTTCCACAAGTTCCATTGGGTTTATCCAATTATGTGGTACGTATGTGTTCTAATCTCAGTCATTTAGACCTGCTTTACCCAAATCTACTGAGTGCAGATATTTCACTTAGCATGATGTATCAAAAATATTCACATTTGTAGAATTGTTCATATTCTGTGAAATAAAAAAACAACAACAACATATAGCTTAAGGAATTAAGGAAATTGGCTTGGTTTTATGAACAAACATTTTACATGTGTGATATTACCAATTTATGACATTACAATTTAAACCATATGAGTGACACGTGTGCTGTCATGGCACGTGCCTATAATGTGACAGAGCTGCTTTTCAGTCAAGGTCTCCACTTTCCCAAGGACCTCTCTCTCTTAGACACTCCTCCACCTGCTGCTCAGAGATGGACTCATTGTTTCCTGAGTAATACACACTTCATTGAGCATGTGGCCGGTTCTCTGCTCTTTAGTCCCATCCGAGCTCCCCCATTGCCTGCAGACTGTGAGAACCTCCAGCAAACCCAGGACTCACACATTCATATGGAGATTAGAGAGTATAAATAGATGAGGGAGTGAGAGAGAGCTCAGCACAACTTAGATCTTCTCCTCACAGAGAGCTAACAGAAGAAACACAGTCATGGCTCCTACAATCACTGCATCAGTGATCAACTCCAACCACCTTCTTCCACTTACTAATAAGGTAAATATACTAAACCATGATATTGTTTACAATTTCATTTCTTATTTGATTAATCTTTGAATAGTTATTTAGTTGAACAGTGTTTTAACAAATATTTCTGTTCTGTCTGTAGCTGAGAGAGCCAATAGTGGAGAAGATGCATAGAGAATGCTCATCAACAGCAGCATTTAGAAGCTCAAGTTTCTGCTGGGTGGAGAACTCCAGGAGAAAGCCGACATCCTGGAGATGACAGTTTATTTCCTGAGACAGCAGCAGCAGTCACACAAGAAGTCGAGCTGCTCCACTGAAGCTGATGAAGGCTACAGCAGGTGTGTGCAGGAGGCCATCAACTTCCTGTCTCAGTGTCAAGTACACACTCAGTCCCAGAGAAGAGTGCTGAGCCACTTCTTGACCATGCAGCCTTCCATGGAGAAGAGCAGAAGTGTCGTTCCTCAGCTCAGCTCTCCATCCTGCCAGATCTGCAGCAAAGAGGAGACTCCAGGCTGCAGTGACGTCTGGAGACCCTGGTAGAGCCGCACGAACACTTTACCATCAGGAAACCAACTTACAAATGCCACATTGACATTAATGACAATTTCCTAAGTGTTTCAGAACATTTTTGTCCAAGTTTTCATGGACAGATTATGAGAAGTTGCTTTCATATTGGAATCATGTGTAACCCTTCTTATATACCTGAAGTCCTGCTGCTTATTTCAAAGATGTTTTAAACTTTTATGTTTTTGCAGTTTTTCATGTGCAAAATAAGACAGGTTGCTTTCATTTTGGGGACGCATATGAAATTATTTCTAATACTGAGTTGCTGAGTTGCTAGAAGCTATCCTCTGTTCTTGGTGTGCAAGAAGAATTATTACACTCATTGAGACTTGAGTGCATTAACAAAACCCATATTGGGTATAAACTCTCTGCATTTGCAGAATGTTGGAATTTTCATTTTATATGACCTCTCTTACTGTGTAAGAAAATATTTTCTATTTGAAATACAAGTTAAAGGTTTTTGTTCCAATGTTTATTCTTCATCACTAGTCTAGATTCTTGTGAGAAAAAATATTTGTGACATTTCCTAATCTACTAAATCCAACTCCAGTGGAATAAGATACTGTACTGCTGTAGTAGATAAACATTTTTTAAAAACCTAATGCTCTCTGTTGTTTTGAAGGGAGAAAAAAAGAGTTATTTGGGCTTTTATTAGAAGCTACATTTGCTTTGTGCACTCTTTAATGAGTTAATTGTACTTTTCAAAATCTTCAGACTGGAAATGACTTTGCCTTCAGTGATGGTCATGAATGTTATGTTACTTCATTGTGAGTACACAAACAGATACTGAAAATAAACTGCAACGATGCAATCAATATGATGGCTATGCATTATTCTTTTTTCCATTTCCTTTCAAAATTTATGAATTCACTCATATATATTTTTGTGGTCCTTACTATCACTACATAATTCCACAATTGTTCATTATCTTAGTTTTCTGGAAGAGTTCTGTAGTTCTCTTGTGAGTCTGAACTTTTCAAGTCTTCTGATCACCATGTCAAAATTAGTCCATATACTGTAGATTTAGCTATCTCTATCATTATATAAGCACAACACATAACATATTATACTATATTCATGTAAGATCCTGTCATACTAAATATATCCAGGAAAAATATTTGAACAACATTCATCTCAGCACAAAACATTTCATACTACTCAACATTATAGAATATTGTAATCTAATCTCTCTCACTAAATTATATAAAAGACAAATCAAGGTTCATTCTGTCTACCTAAACATCATAAACACATATGTGACTCCAGAAAGCAATCAACTGAAACATAAAATAAAGTTGCTATTGATTTTTCCGTTGTTAATTATTAAAACCTTTACTTTTATGACCCACAACAACCCTCAAAATTAGCAGGAAAATGGATGTGCTGTGAGATGCCATGTTGTATGAATATGCAGAGACCCCATGTTTTGAATGGAAAATCATGTTTAAACCAAATATAACACCCAGATATTGAATGTCATAGGCATGTTGAATTCGCAGTAGATTTCAATATGGTTTTGGTACTGTAAGCTATGATTATTGCTTTCAGGTCAGGACTGATTGTATTTCTTATGCTGCTTCCTCATACTCAGAACAGACAGCTGAGAGGCATTAGTGAAATGACAGAAGTGTGTCCCTATGATTGAATTACATAGTCAGCTAGTGGTAACAAACCAAAGGCACCCCCTCCTCCCAATCCACACACACACACACACACACACACACACACACACACACACACACACACACACACACACACACACACCACTACCCTCTAGTGACAAAAGTGTGTGTGTGTGTGCGTGTGTGTGTGTGTGTGTGTGTGTGTGTGTGTGTGTGTGTGTGTGTGTGTGTGTTTGTGAGTGTGCATGTGTGTGCGTGGTAACGAGTGTATGAGGCACTCTTAGACACAGAGTGCATGTGTGTGCCAGTGTTTTGAACCAGAGATTGAGCTCCATAGTTAACTTATTTGGGAACTACAATATTTGTATTTGTATACAGTATTTACAGTACATTAAAGAAACACTGAAAAGCTAAAGTGTCTTATAATAATATTCATGTCACGGTGGGTTGCAGCATGATTTTCAAGAAGACACAGATCCCTTGCTAAAGCAGTAATTGATTGAATTGTGCATACAATTGAAGGGCCTTGGTGAATAATATATACTGAGACTGCACTCTCCAGAGCTTTCCCACACTTTCCCCATTCACAACCTCAGCACTGAATAGACACGTGCCTTATTACATGCAGCAGATATACCCTCAGAAAGAGCCCTCAGGATCATACACTTTCTACTGATGTGTGCATTTTATTTTGTTGCAAAAATTACCTTAATCGGTCAGAAAGGACAACAGTGTCTGATCAACCAATTCACTAGCTTTGTTATGCTTTAAGAACAAAACAAAAAAATCCATAAAATAAATAATAAAATCTTAATCTTATTTCTTCTCTCAGTATAAAAACATCATAACTGCACACACTGTACATTTTAAATGATTTTAGATTTCATAAAAAAAAAAAAAAACAGCTATTTGTCCTCATTTTTACCCAAATAGGTTATTTTTGCATTAATGGTAATCATTTGGAACTGCTTGATAAAAACACAAAACTTTAATGAAGCTGGATCTTACACAGAGGTGAGATTGTGCAGAATTTCTCATATTCTGTTTATTCTTTGAATTAAAATGAAATAAAAACATATTTTGTTTATCTTCATAAACATTTTACATTTGTTAAATATAAACTACGTGAGTGGCGCATGCACTGTCATGGCAAGTGCCTCAACCATGTAATGTCAAGTGACAGAGAGCCATTTTTCAGTCAAGGTCTCTACTTTCCCAAAGACCTCTCTCTCTTAGACACTCCTCCACCTGCTGCTCAGAGATGGACTCATTGTTTCCTGAGTAATACACACTTCATTGAGCATGTGGCCGGTCCTCTGGTCTTTAGTTCCATCCGAGCTCCCCCATTGGCTGCAGACTTTGAGAACCTCCAGCAAACCCAGGACTCACACATTCATATGGATATCAGAGAGTATAAATAGAGGAGGGAGTGAGAGAGAGCTCAGCACAACTTAGATCTTCTCCTCACAGAGAGCTAACAGAAGAAACACAGTCATGGCTCCTACAATCACTGCATCAATGATCAACTCCAACCACCTTCTTCCACTTACTAATAAGGTAAATATACTAAACCATGATATTGTGTACAATTTCATTTCATATTTGATTAATCTTTGAATAGTTATTTAGTTGAACAGTGTTTTAACAAATATTTCTGTTCTGTCTGTAGCTGAGAAAGCCAATATTGGAGAAGATGCATAGAGAATGTGCATGAACAGCAGAATCAAGAAGCTCAAGTCTCTGCTGGGTGGAGAATTCCTAACGCAACAGCCTGATTCCAGACAGGAGAAAGCCGACATCCTGGAGATGACAGTTTATTTCCTGAGGCAGCAGCAGCAGTCACACAAGAAGTCGAGCTGCTCAACTGAAGCTGATGAAGGCTACAGCAGGTGTGTGCAGGAGGCCATCAACTTCCTGTCTCAGTGTCAAGTACACACTCAGTCCCAGAGAAGATGCAGCCTTCCATGGAGAAGAACAGAAGTGTCGTTTCTCAGCTCAGCTCTCCATCCTGCCAGATCTGCAGCAAAGAGGAGACTCCAGGCTGCAGTGAACTCTGGAGACCCTGGTAGAGCCGCACGAACACTTTACCATCAGGAAACCAACTTACAAATGCCACATTAGCATTAATGACAGTTTCCTAAGTGTGTTTAAATATTTTTGTCCAACTTTGAATGGACAGAATATGACAAGTTCTTTCAAATTGGAAAAGCACATGTAGATTTTTCCACTATTCTACTATATATATTTATTAAGCAAGAATAACTTGCTTTTTTTTAAAAAAATACTTTGAATGTATAATGAAAAGCTCATATTGAGTATCCATGTTCTTCATTTGCAGTACATTAAGGAACTCAGTTTTAAATGTTACATTGGCATTAACTATGGTTTGCACAGTGTTTATTTATTTATTTATTTATTTATTTATTTATTTTTACAGTTTTGCATGTGCAAAAAGTTGAGTTGCTTTCACTGCAAGAAAGCATATGTACATGTTTCAAAGTTTTCAGAAACTATTCCATTTCCTTCCCATTCAAGAACAATTATTACATTCATCAAGTTTTGAGTGCATTAAAGCCCATATTGGGTGTAAACTTTCTGCATTTGTAGATTGTTTGGAATTCAAGCAATTCAACATTTTCTAGTTTTAATATGACCTCACTTATTGCGTAAAAATCTATCTCTTTATATCTTTATCTTTATCTATACTCAGGACCATAGAGTGTAAAAATGTCTGTAACATTTCCTAATCTAGTAAGTCCAGCTCCAATAGATTAAGATAGAGGTGATGCTCATGCTAGCTTCTGTACAGCATAAACATGTTTGTTTGTGGTTGTGACTGAGGAAAACATAGTTTGGGCTTTTATTGGAAAATTACAGTTATTTAATTGTACATTTAAAAATGTTCAAACTGGAAATGACTGCCTTCAGTGAAGGTCATGTACTTTATTGTGTGAATATGAATCATTATTATTATTATTAATAAAATAATGAAAATAAATTCTAATAGTACAATCAATATGGTCTCCGAATGATTCATTCCACCTACTTATAGAAATAAAGGTTAAATCTAGAACTCTCAAATGTATTTCAGTTTGTCCTTCTGGCAGAAATGATAAACATCTTTTTTTAAAATTAGAAGTAGAGAGTTTCTATTTCATAGAAAGTTCCAAGTAAACAACCTGTAACTATTTAAAGAAGCCCTGAAGGACCATTTCCCCTGGTGTATACTAACCATCTTTGATTTCTGTCTTTTAGTCTTTATATGTTTTCACTAACATTAAATAATTCATTGTACTTTTAAAACTTAGAAATGGAAACATTTAGAAATGGCCAATTATCAATGAGGCTGCATGCAGGTTGTAAAGAGCAGTAGGTATCATTAAAAAAGGGCATTTAAATGTGTTGGTTTATATCACAAACAACTACTTTGTGCTTTCAGATGTCTGTTCACGATGATTATAGATGCAGAATGACATTGGTGTTTCAGGTCCTTCAGATGAGTTTTCATGCTCATCAGCACATCTTGATTGTCACTTTAGTCCATTGTTTTGAACCATGATGAGCTCTCAGTCCACTTGTTGTTCACAGTACAACTTGTTTATAACTCAGAGACCCGGCTGTGTAACACTGAGTTATGGATAATTGTGGATGTCATTCAAAATGGCTCAAAAACAAAACTGCAGTCAAATAACAGAAGGGGGAACAAAAATGAAAACAACAAAGAGGAGTAATTTTGTTGGAGTACCATCACACATGCTTTATGCTATAAACCCACTTGTGACTCTCATGTAAGTGGTTAGCATGTAAAATACATGCAAACACTACATATCTGACAATAGTAATAAACAGGAACTACTGATAACATTATTATTATTACTGCCTAACTAATCTCAATAGCATAACTGCTAGTGCCACAATGCCACAATTGCAAGCAAATGTGAAGCGGACTGAGAATAATTTGACACAAAAAAGACCACATCTCTATAGGTGGTCGGAGTACAGCTTGTATACAGGGCATTTTAAGGGTCTGGGTTTATTTGTTGTTTTTATACAGGAACAAAAATGCTGAGTTATTAAGCTGAGATTACATAATGCAAAAATGGACCAAGTGTAAAAATATCCTTGAGTGTTCACAATCAGAATTTACAACTTTAGCATATACAACTTTAGTGTACAACTTTTACATGTTTAAGGGTGAAAATAGAAGTAGATATAGGAGTAAAATTAATCATTCACAGCAAGCATATTGATTGTCAACAATATGACATTTTATTTTGAGGATTTTTTTTTTTTTTTTTTTTTGTCAAGAATGACTTTGTGTACTCACAAATAAAGTAACATATCATCCAAGACCTTCATTGAAGGAAAACTCATGTCATTTCCAATCTGGAAAAATGTTACATCTGCAAATAACTCACTAAATAGTGTACCCAGCTAATGTAGCTAAATGAATCATATTCTCAAGAATGAAAAAAAGGTGGTTTTAAAATCACAAATGCTTAAATAATTATACAGTCAAAATGTTCCAGATGCATTGCATTTGGAGTGGAAAGAACTGTATTAAAAATATCACAGATATTTTGCACTTTTGCACAACTGTTCATATTAGATATGAATAACAGATGAAATAGCTTAAAAACATTACATGAATTATCATGTTCTTAATACAATAAGAGATCATATAAAAAACATTAGCAAATGGTTTCTTATACAGAAACAAAATATTTTAGAATAAGTTCTTCTTGCATAGTTAGAATGTGCATTTTGTAAGTTTCACAAAACATAGTGATGGAAACATCTACACATGCTTTCCCATAAGGAAAGCAACTTGGCATATTTTGTCCAAGAAAAGTTGAACAAAATATTCCGACACACTTTAGGAAACTGTATTTAATGCCAATGTGGCATTTGTAAATTTCCTAATGATAAAGTGTTTGTGCGGCTCTACCAGGGTCTCCAGAGTTCACTGCAGCCTGGAGTCTCCTCTTTGCTGCTGATCTGGCAGGATGGAGAGCTGAGCTGAGGAACGACACTTCTGCTCTTCTCCATGGAAGGCTGCATGGTCAGGAAGTGGCTCAGAAGTCTTCTCTGGGACTGAGTGTGTACTTGACACTGAGACAGGAAGTTGATGGCCTCCTGCACACACCTGCTGTAGCCTTCATCAGCTTCAGTGGAGCAGCTCGACTTTTTGTGCGACTGCTGCTGCTGTCTCAGGAAATAAACTGTCATCTCCAGGATGTCGGCTTTCTCCTGTCTGGAATCAGGCTGTTGCTTTAGGAATTCTCCACCCAGCAGAGACTTGAGCTTGTCAATGCTGCTGTTGATGCGTTCTCTTCGCATCTTCTCCACTATTGGCTTTCTCAGCTACAGACAGAACAGAAATATTTGTTTAATCAAACTGATCATATATATAATACATAAATATATATTTTCCAATTATTAATACAATTTGAAAAGAAATGAATAAATAATATCATGTTCTAGTATATTTACCTTATTAGTAAGTGGAAGAAGGTGGTTGGAGTTGATCACTGATGCAGTGATTGTAGGAGCCATGGCTGTGTTTCTTCTGTTAGCTCTCTGTGAGGAGAAGATCTGAGCTGTGCTGAGCTCTCTCTCACTCCCTCCTCTATTTATACTCTCTAATCTCCATATGAATGTGTGAGTCCTGGGTTTGCTGGAGGTTCTCACAGTCTGCAGCCAATAGGGGAGCTTGGATGGGACTAAGGAACAGCAAGCTGCCACATGCTCAATAATTACTTAGAAAACAATGAATCTGTCTCAAGGGAGCAGGTGGAGGGTCTTAAGATGATGGCAGGGAAATGCTTAGTGGTGTGTGAATGTGGGAAACCAGTGACCTTGTAGATTTTTAAGCAGCTGCTTGATATCAGGGTGTCCAGTTCTTACATTAAAACAATTGACTGCAAATACACTAAAATTTAGTCTATCTGTCTAATGATTATTTATTATATACTATTTTACATTACATGATCAGTACTATAAATTCTTCATAAGACAATCTTTAATTTTTAACATTATTATTTCATATAGCAAGAGCAAAGCTTTGGGTGAGAGTGCGCCTTGTCTTTCAACTTTAAATGATCACGTTTGAACACTTTCCCTCTTTCAGCACAGTCACACTTTCTGAAACCCATCGGCCCCCTAAACACACACACAGCTGGCTGGCCTGTTGTCTATCCCTCGTTCATATGCTCCTGTTTCAGCAGCGGGAATGTGGGAGCGGCGCTGCAACAAGGCTTCCCACACTTCTAGATTCCTGACATTCAAACTGAACACAAAGAAAGCGTGGCCCATTAGACAAAGCTAAAGCGGTAAGCCCCCCTATTCCAGACCTCCAGGCCAGCCATCTGGAGTGGCTCGTTCGGTTACCACCCAGAGACTACACAATCTGTGCCCAGTGTGTGGGACTCAGATATCTTCAAATATCAGCCTTTTCTCATGAGAATTGGTTTGCAGTAGGCAGTTATATATTCTATGATGACTACCATTACAGTGGTGTGAAAAATATTTTTTAAACATTTGCTATGCCATTAAAAGCTCTTTAAGACTTGCTTTCAGATGAGTCACCTGTGATCTTTTTGCTTATATTGGAACAAGTCCATTATGTAGTATGTATCTTGATGCTAGTAACCCACTATAACTTTGGGCAGATGTTTGACTTGCTCAGATCCTTTCCCACAGCACATCATGACAACATGAATCACCTCTGTGTTCATTCTCAACACTCAGAGCTGCTTTGCCAACAATGACTTTAACACTTGATTGACACAGAAGGATGAAAAATACCCCCTCCCACATTCTTATTAATTCTCAGCTATTGTGTACCAATTATTCCAGCAATTCATTCTCATACTATTTTCTCATTCAAGCCTGTTGATTGGCTCAAAAGTGTGAGAACTTACATCTCATTAAATGCCCTTGGTTTTCATATAAATGCTGGTTCAAAAGCAGCCAAAAGTCAGACCTCTCACTCACTCTTAAACACCAACCATCCATCCATCATGAAAGATCTGCAAAAAAGGTACGTTTGAAAGCATATTAATTAAAAATAATGTAGTACATAAAAATCTATAGAAATATTATGAGCAGTTAGTTTTCTGAAGTCTGTGGAGATATTTTGTACATGTTCTGATGAAGCCTAGTACTCACAGTGATATGCTTTGATTTGTCAGATGCAAGCTCATGGCCTTGGAAAGGAGATGCACTGATAGTGTGGAGCATATCAAGACCGTGCTGGAGGTCCGGCTGCACAGTGACGTCTCTCATACACACCTCTGGGACAAGACAGTCTCATTCTTTACCCCAAAGAAGACGCCGATCTTCCATGATGGTTATTCCAAGTATTCTAGAGAGACCCTGCGGCTCTTCCCTGATCCAGATGAAGATGTGATCCCTCTCTGTTTTCAGCAGTGATGCACATCAAGATTGAAAGATGAAACAACAACAACAAACTCTTTCACTAACACTAAGGCTTCAACAGTGAAAGTGAATATTCTTTTTAATTGTTTTTTTTGTTGTTGTTTGTTTTTGCTCAAAAATGGCAAAGAATTTCTAATCTAGCTGCATGTAAAGTCTTTTGTAAAGACAAAAATGTATTTTCTAATGCACACAGCTCTGTAGGGCTTTTATTTTGTCCACAAATGGACCATAGCCACTGTTATTTAGCAGCAGAGAGCTTTAGTTTTCTATGCAAAGAAAATGGTTAACAGGTACATGGATCCCATGTAAATGTTGAGCAGAAGATTTGAATGAAAGCCATATTCCTTTGACAAAGGAACCATTAGTATGCGATTAATACAAAACTTAAGTTATAAATGTGTTTCAGTATTTTATATTACTTAAGTGAACAATATTTCATGAATTTATTAAATTACTTTATATGAGACTTTTTAAAATAAAACCACAAAATCTGTTTATAATCATGCCTCCTTAATTTTTTTGAAAGTTTTCCATTTTAATATACATTTTATACTATATTTTTAGTATTGACAATTAGTTGATGAATTACAAACAAGTGTCAACCAAAGTCAGACAGACAAATACAAACAGTACTGTGCATACAAATAAATCAGATTTCCTCCAGTAGGCTTAAGAAATCATGTTAAAAACATTTAAACCATTTAGACCTTAGAGCAAAACTTGGATTAGTTTATAACATGGAAGCAAAAATTACAAGCAAAAATGTCAAGGTTATTAAATTGAAGCATTAATCTTTACTGCCATCTAGAGGGCTTAATTAGACAAAAGGATTCCACTTCATCTTTTCACCCAGCTTCACCTAGATGGACTAGACTGTACTTCACATATACTTATAAAAAATGTTTCTCATGAGTTCAAAAATATCTTTTTAGTGGTTTAATCAATTGTAATGGTTCTTAACTTGCAAAAAAGTTCTACTTAGAAACTTTTCTGATAGGTAAACACTGTGAAATAGAAAAAGATATCTATCTATCTATCTATCTATCTATCTATCTATCTATCTATCTATCTATCTATCTATCTATCTATTAAAATCCTATAAAGAGCAGTAAACAGAAATACATAAAAAAAAGTTGATATTTGGTGTGATGACCATTTGCTTTAAAATTTTTATTAGTAATCTCAAGTATCAAATTAGTGCAGTTTTATAAGGAAAGGAGCTGTAAGTTTTATTTAGCATCTTGCAGAATCAGCCACAGTTCTTCTGGAGACTTTGACTTTCGCACTTGCTTCTATTTTTTTTTCTTCTTTGCAGCAAAATCCAGCAGCCATCATTGTTTTCTGTCTGAAAAGTATTCTCTTACATAATATGCTGCTTACTTTAATGACATACAAACATTTTGCTGTAACAGTTAATTAAATTTTGTGCTGGAAAACTAATGTTTGGGAATCTAAAATGTTTTTATACTGACACGATAATGTAGAAGTCTTAATCTATAAAAGTTTGTACTAAAAAAAAAAAAAATAGGGTGCCTAAGACTTTTTCAGAGTACTGTAATGTCTAAGAAGAAACATTTTACCCAAAGATTTTGATTGGACAAACAAAGGCAAATTTCAAGATGGATTTTATTTTATGTCTTTCTTAGGCATAAGACTTATATACTCTCAAAAAAGTTATTTCTACAAAGGATTCCTTGGTTTATCCCTGTGGAGGAACCTTAAAGGAGCTATTTAGAAATGTAAAACAGAAACTCTGCTTTATTAAAATCCAAAGAACTAAAATAGTATTAATTTGTGAGTTCAATAATATAATTGTGTGCACAGTTAGTTGCTGGGTACATTGCAGGGTTTTTTTAAAATGTGATTTACAAAGAAAATTTGCATCAGTTATATCAGGTATGACGTACATCTGGAACATAAAATAATTTGTTTGTGAGTGTGTGCAAAAAAGCTCCAGAGAGTTTTGATATCAAAGAGATTAGAGTGCGGTTGAAACATAAAAGTCCTGACATGCTTCAAAGAAATGTTCAAAATGTAATATGAATGTGAAATAAAGGAGCATAGACATGAGTGTGCATAATGTTAATTCATAAAGTTCAGTTTAAATACTGCATTGGAGGTGCTAACATGTGGCGAGCAACTAATATGAAACCAACTTTACTGCACTAATAACACAATAGGTCTTTACCAGGAGAAACCTCTTGATTAATTAAATTGACTAAAGATATCATTTTGATCAACTTTCTCATTTTTCAGACTCTGATTGAATGCGCTCCCACCAATGTAATACCTGCTCTTCAGTTGTATTCATTTGCCACAAAACTAATTGATTAGTAATGATGCCACCCTGTATTTTGCACTTTGCAATGAAAAGCCTCAAACTGCATGTACATAAAGGCAGACATGCCAAATGGACAACACACGCTGTTCCCAAATACACTTGTTTTTGCAGGTCTTATCAAGCTTGCATGTAATGCTATACAATCAAACCTTTAATAAACCAGGAACAAAGTTTTTCTTAATCAGAGCTTTAATATATAATGACTTAAGGAAGTTAAGACCCCTCAGCTATCCTAAGAACCCTTGAAGCACCCTTTTCTATGAGTGTATTAGAAAATATCCTTACACATTTTGGCACTGTCAATGCCATCACTATGTAATGATGCTGAAGAGACATTTTTCACATTATTATTTTGGTGGCACACAATATTTATGAAAGACCAAGTCTTTGAGTGGACCAAGCCTGCAAGTGGACATTTATCTGTAAATCCAGCCAGGGTCAGATAAATGATAATTCAGTAGTCTTATCTGTGTGTGTGTAGAGATTGGTCCCAAATGCATGAGAAGAGCAAAATACATTTTCTGGGGCACTTGAGCAAAAGAATTAGAATGTAATTGTAGATAGTGTGATTACAGTAAAAGGCAAAATTCATCATTCTGGAGACAGAAAATGTGAAGGGCAATGATCTAATACTCGTTATGGAAGAGGTGAAATCTACAGTTACTATTTTACTATGTTTGTATAGCATCAGTCCTTTCTTAAATTTCATACTTACTCCCGTCCACCAGAAACTCAGCAGCTTTCAATAAAAGAGTGGACTGTTTCAGCAGAACAAATGTTAAGTTTTAGAAATGAGTTCAGACATGTCAGTATCTTCAGCAGCCACAGTATCCAGTGGACAATCTTCCCAGCTTCTCTTTCCACCAAACCACAGGTAACTGTTGCAGAGCAGGTTCATCCAGAAGACCGTTGCAGTAGATAATAGCTGAAAACAATTTTCAAAATCAAAGCATTATATTTTTGGTAACAATGGCTTTACTTAAGAGAATTATCTGTATAATGGTGAAATAAAACACCCAAAGGTCCTTTGTTGTCAAACCTTAGGGTTCCATTAGCACACATCACACTTACCATTACCTAGTGTAGTTTGCTGACATTTCCATCTTGTGGCAGATTGCTATCGGATCTGTTTCTTCACTGTTTTCTATGTTTCCCCATAAACAAGACTGTATATGTGTGTGCTATTCGTTTGCTTTCAGGAAAGTGGAAATATTGAAACATTGCAATGACACCAGTGAAAGTGTATGACTCTGGAAGTGATCTGAGATTGGGGCTCATATTTTTTTCTGGCCTGCTTTCTGTGCTGTGTCTTGTAGCAAGAGGAAAATAAGATAAGAATATGCTGTCCATTCTCAGCATGAGATTATTGACTAGTGAGATATTTGGAAATACAGAAAGCACCTGAAGAAAAGTTAGAATATAATATTAAGAATTAAGAAGTTCAGTTTTTTAGTTCAGATTTTCGGTCACATGCTATAATACCAGCTGATTCTTGTATTTACGATGTAAAATATTTACTATATATGTTTTGACATGTTCTATCATAGCTAGCATTAACATTTTCAGCTTTTTGTGCTACAGTAGCTCTTCTGTGGGATCGGACCAGACGGGCTAGCCTTCAGATCAGTGAGCCTTGGGCACCCATAACCCTGTTGCCAGTTAAAACAAGTCTTTCCTTGGACCACTGTTGGTAAGTACTAACCACTGCATACAGGGAACACCCTACAAGACCTGCCATTTTACATTTATTCATTTAGTGGATGCTTTTATCCAAAGTGACCTACAAATGAGAAAATACAAGCAAATAGGAGATGTTCTGACCCAGTTGAACAGCTATCACAATTAGGCCTTTGTTAAAGTTGCTCAGGTTCTTACGGTTGCCCATTTTTCCTGCTTACAACACATCAACTTCGAGAATTGACTGTTCACTTGACACCTAATATATACCATTGACAGGTGCCATTGTAACAAGATAATGAATGTTATTTACTTCGCCTCTCAGTGCTTTTAATATTATGGGTGATTGGTGTATAAAGATAACATTCCAACTTTTTTTTTTTTTTACAAATATATCAACAGAAAACAACAGGTTTTACCTAACAAATAAAGTTAGTCAACTTTTATCTGTAGAAATCATATCAATTTCAAATTCAAATCAATCAACCTTTCACTAACACTTAGAACCTGAAACCAGGGCCCTCATTTAATCACAGTAATCACAAGTCTGGAGTGTGAATTGTGTGTGAACATGTCAATGCAATGTATGGTATTCATCAGCATTAACATTTGACTAAATGATAAAGTATACACCTATACCAACTGTAAAAAGAAAAAGAGAAATATCGAATAATGAAAATATGGTGGTGAATAGCTGATGCTTTGGGGCTGTTTTGCAACTAGTGGACCAGCAGCTCTCATGAAGATTGATGGCATCATGAACTCTGCTAAGAACTGGGATATTTTAGCTCTTAACCAGGTTTCCTCCACCAGGAGGTTAAGACTTGGCCATAGTTAGCACACAGTAGATATAAAAAGTTTACACACCCCTTTTAAAATGGCAGGTTTTTGTGATGTAAAAAAATATGAAACCAAGATAAATCATGTCAGAACTTTTTCCACCCTCAATGTAAAATTACAATGAATAAAAGTGAAAAACAATCAAACATTTTAGGGAAAAATAAGAAAAATTAAACACTTCCAATAACCTGGCTGCATAAGTGGGCACACCATTAAACTAATACTTTGTTGAAGCACCTTTTGATTTTATTAAACCACTCAGTCTTTTTGGGTAAGAGTTTATCAGTTTGGCACATCTCAACTTGGTAATATTTTCCTCACTCTTTCTTGAAAAAACCTTCTAGATCCATCCAATTGTGAGGGTATCTCCTGTGCATGCTTCAGGTCCCATCACAGATTTTTTGTAGGATTCAGGTGGGTTCCCCCCCCCCATCCCCATCAAGCATACATACCTTTTGGAATTGTCAAATTATTACACATTTTTCACATGGTTTAAAGGGATTCAGTTGGTCCCCCCTATTTTTCCCTAAAATGTTTCTGATTGTTTTTCACATATTTTTTTACACGTTGTAATTTCACATTTAAAGTGGAAAAAGTTTGGACATAATATATCTTGGTTTAAATGTCTTTTTTTATTTTTATTTTTTTAGGTACATCACATAAATCTGCCATTTTAACAGGGGTGTCTAAACTTTTTATATCCACTGTACATCCAACACAGGAATATGTGTGGGACGCACATTAAGTGTTGGAGCTAGATATTCGTAGGAAAATATGGATATAAACAAGATACCAATAAGGTTAAAATACAATAAACAGCCTTGTTTACTACACTGGAGAACATCATGTAGGATTTACTCTCCACAGTATTTATTCATTTGCCTGTACATGAAGGACTATCTTATGTAAAAACCATCATATGTTTATTAGTAAAGTAGAATAAATAAAATATTATCTAGAATGAGGAGGCTATCCCTTCGTACCAGCTCTTTTCCGACAAATCCCGCCCTCTGAATTTATTGTGTGCGGAAGAGTCTCGCGAGATTTCGGGCGAGACCTCCCTGTTTTCAACATGGCAGGCAGTAAGTTGGTGCTGGAAGGGAGGATAAGTATTACAAGCTTTCTTTTAGGTCTCGGCGTGACAATAATACCCCTGTTTGTAAAGTTTGGCTCGCATGTTGACTGGATATTCGATTACCTCACCGGTGTAAACGGGAAAATAGCCATTGCGCTTTATATTACAGTTATCAACGGCTTCCTGCTAATCCTTTACAAGGGACCTCTGTACAAGGTAAGAGTCAGAGCTAAACAAGCTAAGTGTTGTGTTTACATTCAGTGTAATCGGATCAATATCATTACGTCGATGAAGCTGTTTTATTCCTTTGGAATTAGTTTATTTTCTAGAAAATAAAATCGCACAGCTAATGTTTCTTTAGGCTCAGCAGATTGACCTGAGCTGTCCTGCTGGTAGTGTGTTTAAATGGACATAATCCACTTTAATTGGATTGGTGAGCCATCGGATCATGAAGACGGATCATGTGCTGTTTAGTCTGTACTTTGTCTGTGCGCAGCTTTTATTCACATTAGAAAAAAAAAAAAATAAAAAAAAAATATATATATATATATATATATATATATATATATATATATATATATATATACATATACACATTCCCCCTTTGTTTTTCCTTACTAGGTCGCTGTGCGAGCTTGCTTTCTAGGATTTGTTTTTGGATGTGGCTTGATCATAAGTGTTGCAGACTCGACATGGACACACTTTGGCTGGTACATGACCTTTTAAAGTTTCTGCATCTCAGTATTAAATGAGGATTGAATCACACTTTTAAAACTAATTATGCAATGTGACTGATGTGAATGTCCCGAAGTCACAATGTCTAATCTGTAGTGTTGCCTTTCTGCAGGTACATGTGTTCACTGACATTCTTCCACTACTCTGAATACCTGGTCACAGCCATCATCAACCCTCGCAGTCTGTCTCTAGACTCCTTCCTGCTCAACCACAGTTTTGAATACACTGTAGCAGCATTCGCTTCCTGGATGGAGTTCATTGTGGAAAAACTGCTTGTTCCAGGTCTGTTCTTGTAGTAGTAGTCATCTGAAAGATTTGCTATAGTGCTTTTATAACGGACAGATACCAGAGGTCGTATTCACATCTCAGACAGGGGACAAAATGAAAGCAAAGATCAACTTAGTGTCTTAGTAAGGATACACTACAAGAAAACTTCTTTTAAAAAAAAGATGCCACCATACAATGATCAGCCGTAACATTAAAACATTTGACCGGTGACATGAATTTCATCGATTATCTTGTTACAATGGCATCTGTCAAGGGGTGGGATGTATTAGGCAGCAAATTAACAGTCAGTTCTTGAAGCTGACATGTTGGAAGCAGGAAAAATGGGCAAGCGTAAGGATCTGAGCGACTTTGACAAGGGCCAAATTGCGATGGCTAGACGACTGGGTCAGAGCATGTCCAAAATGGCAGGTCTTTTGGGGTGTTCCCGGTATACAGTGGTTAGTTCTGGGCAGTGTTCTGCTGGGAAACTTTGGGCATTCATGTGGATGTTACTGTGGCACGTACCACCCACCTAAACATTGTTGTAGACCAAGTACACACTTTCATGGCAACATAAAAGTAACCCCCGCCCGTAACTTACAAGACTTGAAGGATCTGCTGCTAAAGTCTTGGTACCAGATATCACAACACACCTTCAGAGGTCTTGTGGAGCCCATGTCATGATGGATCAGAACTGTTTTGGTGGCACAAGGGGGACCTACACATTATTAGGCAGGTGGTTTTAATGTTAAGGCTGATCGGTGTATAACAGAATTAATATGTGACATTAAGCATTTAATTTGACATTGTCTTAGTCTCAAGTGTAATGCAGTGATTGGAGTTATTTAGGGTTGCAGTCATTTCTGCTAAAGCCAGTACCAGATAAAGCTTTAAGGTACCAGGAAGCTTTAACAGCTCAGGATTTTACTTGAAAAATGTGGTTTTGCAGCATAGTTGAACTGAAAATATGTCGGTTGCCTGTGAGTAGGCATGCTCCAATCAGGATTTTTGCAGCTGATACTGATTACCGATTTCTTGTGATCATGATCGGCCAATACCAATCCTGATCGTTCAAGCGTTATATGAGTGATGTGTAAGCTTACTGTTGACTGTCACTTTTTTTTTCCCTCCCAAGATAAAGTAATACCCCAGATGTTGCCTTGGTTATATTATTTACAATAATGTTGTAGAGTGCTCTTTTAATTGATAATCAAATAAATAAGCACAACAAATATTAATTTTACAGTGAACATTTTAATAGGCCTTTAAAAATACACAGCAACTGGCAAATGTTTCATTGTGTCTTGAGACCTCATAATAATTCCACACTGGTGATGACATAACTGCAGCGCTAAAGTTTAACATCATCACATGTTTTACATCATCAAATTGTGATCAGTTCGTGAGATCAGCCAAATTTAGGGACTACCGATCAAGTCATTGAATGTGATTATCGGCCGATACCGATTGGCGACTGATTGATCGGAGAATCCCTACCTGTGAGTCATGTTCTGCCAGTAAATTTCCTTGCCACAACATCTGTTAGTTCGCTAAATATAAAGCTGTGTTTGCTCTAGTGTAAAATGTGCTAACGAAGAAATCTTTTTCCATCAATACTCTAGTTTCATTTCGGTTAAATTAAATACCATCATGCATTTCTAATCAAAATACAAAAAAATAAATCTGCCATGAGAAATCACAAACCTGTAATAATAAAAGTAATTAACTGTGTTAATTATCTTATAGCTTTCAGTTTAAGTTATGTACACATTTGCACGGCTGAGGATGATTTGCAAAGCAGTCTTTAATTAGCAAATTGTAATGCAAAGGGCCGAAGTGGAATTATATTCATTACTCAAGTATTCAGTAGTGCAATTATTCATGTAGAATTGGGTGTAGCTGCTGCTTAGCTGATTGAAAACTTGCAGCCACACCGGCACATTGTGGATATGATTAAATGCCTCTGCCCTAGAGTAACCTCTGTTTTTTTTGTGAACGTGTGAAGGAAATCCTGATAACAATTTGGATGATGTAAAGTTTGACACATTTTCAGCTTATCTGCTACTGTAACCATTTGACAAACTGTGTTTATTCTGTATGTTTTCCATATTGTGACTAATCCTCCGAAATGCATCCCTGGGCAGAGCTGAAGCAGCTGAACTGGATCTGTGTTGTGGGATTAATAATGGTGTTATGTGGAGACTGTCTGCGCAAGTCTGCCATGCTGACAGCAGGATCCAACTTCAACCACATAGTGCAGAATGAGAAGGCTCACAGCCACGTGCTGGTCACCAACGGCGTCTATTCATTCTTCAGACACCCCTCATATGTGGGCTGGTTCTATTGGAGCATCGGTACACAGGTATGAGGTGGCCAGATAAAGCTTAGAACATGGCTGTTGGGCCTAAATTTCCATTGAGTAAAACTTGAACATAGTGTAGTTATAACTAAAAATGTATGATTACTATGTGATTGTAGGGGTGGACGAATCATCAGTTTATCATCTAGCCCACTAGGCAAGTGGAAGCTCCAGTGTGATTCCCAGTCCCATGTTGTGGTTGCCCAGAAACCCAATCAATTTGGCTAAAACATTATCGCTAACATATTATGATAGTATGGCAGGTTAGTTAGCTAGATAATTGCAATAATACAAATTAAGGGAAAGGAACAAGTTAATGATTATTATCCTTTTGCAGCGAAGCAGCACATTGTGTTTGTGCAAAAAAACGTCAGCAAGTTGATGAATGTTTGCAGTGTTCTGTACTCACGTTGCACATAGGATATTAAAGTCTGGCTAGTGTCTTCATTTTTTCTCAATTATGGTTAACCATGAGGTGACTGTTTACCTCGCGGTATAGTTATTGAACACTGCACTGAGCTTTAAGACTGTTTGTCATCCATGCACATTCCTAAATCCATGTAGGGAAAAAAAAAATGTCCTTCAGTCAACCAGATCACATCTCAGCCAATGTGTTTAAACATTGCTACATAACAAATATCGCAAAAGTACTCCTTTACTGATGTTTTTTCTTCTTTTTCTGTTTATTAGACTGGGAAACTATGAATTAAAAGCTAATAGCCCAGATAGAAAAATCTGCTTGGCCCGGGCTACTGATTTATCCACCCTTATATTAATATATACTCACCGTCCACTTTAATAGGAACACCCGTAAACATGCTAATTTGTACAGTTGTCCAATAATTCAATCATGTGGTATTTTTAAATATTTGGTATCACAGCATTAATACTCTCTCTGTAGATATTGCTGTGCAACCCGTTATGCCTCTTGGCCTATACACTGGCTAGCTGGCGGTTCTTCAAGGAGCGTGTCGAGGAAGAGGAGATCTCTCTCATCCATTTCTTTGGAGAGGACTACATAGAGTATAAAAAGAAAGTGCCCTCTGGTTTGCCCTTTATCGCAGGCATCAGGGTAAACTCATAAGACTGGTACACATGGATACACACAGAAATGTCTAATGCACTCCTGGACACTTCCTGGACTGGCGCTGTGAGTGAACTGGTCACCTGGTGACCTTGTGGCTCACGTTAACGCCAAGAGAAATGAGGGGACACGGCATAGAGAGACTGACCTGTTGATCTGCTCTTAGAAACAACGGTTCACTCCGAGCAGAGTGGGAGCCTCTACCTCGACGCAATTTGGACCGAGAACACATGGCTATAAAGTCTCTCAGCGCTCTCCTGCGTTATCAACTTTCACTTTGTCTTTCTCTCATACATCATATAATACTTTTACATCCACATATTCATGTTGACCTGCTTTGCATCTCTAGTTCATGATCTAGACCTGTTTAACACATCTGTCCATTTCATGTGTCATTTCTTGTCAGTTCCTTATTAGTTTCTTATAAGTCTTTGTGTTTGTTTTTTTTTCTTCTTCTTTTTTTAAAGAAGGGTTTTATGGGTTAGAATGTAAAGGTAATGAAATTGCATTGAGGTTGTACAGTATATTAACTAGGAAAAGTATACTGCAACTCAGTATACATTCAACCTGAATTATACCAAATATACCAGATACTTATGAGATTTTATTTATTTTACAGGAAAGCTTGAGCATTCTCCTAGTAAATAAATTAGTATTTTACATATGGTATTTTTAATCTTTATTAGGTAAAAACTCAGATAAGATGAAATGCCAAAAAACAACTCTACAATAATGTAATGATAATTAGAATGTGGTTAAAAACACTGCTTGCTTTCCAGCACTAGTCACCTTTTCAAACGATGTTGTTAAGCCTGTCATAGTTGAAACCGGAGTGAATGTATATGTGGGGTTGTACGCTAACTACCAGGGGGTGAGCAAAAGCTGCAGTTTTTTCGTTTTGGTTAAGATGTAGACAATCGAAAAGTTTCCATGCACACTTTCTTATTTATTGCTCTATGTCACATCTTTTTCTTAGAATAGGAAGAAAGAAAATGAACTTTTTGACTTCTTTGCATGTAAACATTTACAGTGTATATATCTTAACTAAAACAGGCAAGTGGCAGCTTTACCAACAAAAAGAAGCATCGGGTAAAATCTGTAGGAAAGCAAACAAATAAGATATATATATATATATACACACACTCCAGTTTCTTAGAGAAGTGATTTGTGAATGGATTAATATTGAAGATTTTCTGAGCTAAGACCACATTATTCCTCTTCAGGGATGGCAGGTCTGAATTTGGTATTCGTTTGTCATGTGGCTGGACAAAAAGGAATTTTATTACATTTGAAATGTTTCTGTAGGAGTTTTACACATTATGATATTTCTAAACTTTGTTTTTGGTGATTGCTCCTAACACTGTTCAGGCAGTTTTGGGCACATGCAGATCTCAGTGCTGAATGCTGACAATCTCTAATAAACATTTTCCTAAACATCGTGCGCCAAGTTAATGGCAATAAACTTGGAGCTGCAGGCAAAATTCAACCATAAGTTGAGTGGGCAGAAGTGTCTGCTAGCTAATTGGATTCTGCATGAAGTGGCCAACTCTAACAGATGTATGTATGGGCACACTGGATACACAAAGTTTGTCACATGGATGAGTTTTTGATGTTCTATAACTTCTATGCATTGCATGTATTTTGGTCAGTTTCTATTTCTGTTCTCATTTTATCATTGTGTCAATATTTTCACCAATCCTTCCAGTCCATTTAACTAAATCCGATAATGCATTGTGTGGTTATGTACATTCAGTCATATCCAGGGCGATTTATATTCATCTTTACATCCTTCATTTTCAACATGAACTAGCTTCACTGGAAGACAGGAAGTAGCATTTGTTGCACTTTTCAATGAATGGCCGCTGTAACAGTTGCTATTAATTGTCAGACTCAAAGGTTTCATTCATGTACAGCCGGATGGCAAGTTGCAGTAAATTAAGTATTACAAAAATACAAATGTGAAGGAACTGTACAATTAATCCTGATTATGACACTGAGCATACAGAACTACTACAAACTTCTGAAATAAACACTTAATATAAAGACCGTGTAGAAATAATATATTTAATATATTATGTTCGACTTTGTTTTAAATAGTGCACTCTAAAGCAGATCACTTGCATTTTAAACATCAGCAATGCCTTATCTATTGTCTTGAATTCTCAAATACTACAATTAGTCAAGGAAGTTGTCGGTCTGCTTAATCAGCTGGCTTGTGGATTAACAGGGACATAGTGGTTTGTGTCAGTTGAGCATTTCTGCTTGTTCAGCCTGTACAGGTCCTTGCTTTTGAGGTTGGAGTCGTCGGATAGGTTCAGAGTTCAGTAGTCTTCATGGGTACATGTTAGTTCATTGCTGTTGAGATAAACCACATTAACAGCTACTCACTACATCACAATAATAACATAACAGATGTTTTATTATACTTTATCAGTATATTACCTGAGCATGACTGAAAATGAATACTTGTACTCATACACAATTAGATTTCCATGAAAACTATTTTTTTGTTCTTACATTGTCATCATGCAGACCCTTGGTTCTCAAAGTGGGGTCTGGGGACTCTAAGAGGTCTGTGAAGCATAGCCAGGGGCTGTGATTTAAAAAACATTTTTTTTTTTTTAGTTTTGTTACAGTGCTAAAAATTACAACTCACTATTATCAAAGTAATTATATTTAGTATTGAGTTTTTACAGTTATTAGCCTGTTAGGCTGGTCACTTGCATAAATATCCAATATATGAATATTATTGTACAGACTTAAATAATGAGCCTATTGTGTGAACAATTGGATTATGTTCATAAAAACAGTCTATACAAGGGGGCAGTCACTCCAGTATTTAGCGATCACAGGAATTAATGCAAAATCAAGCAAACTCCGCAATATTTGTTTGCAATCTTTCGAAATTACAGCAGATTTGGGCCAAGGTGCGTCATGTGACGTCATCACAATGCACATTCCGTCAAAACCCTCTTCGATTCATGTGCATTGAACATGATTACAGCTAAAAGATCTCATTTACTAACAAACATCACTGCGAAAGACATTGCAAAACATTTGAGTGTAACTGAAATTTCACCATTTCAAGTAGTTTTCCACAAAAAAACTCCGCAGCAAAAATCAAGCATTTTTGACTGCAACAATCCCCCCCAAAAAAACTCCACGCACTCCTGTATGGACTGCGAATGGGGTTCGTGGTATTTTTTTCTTTATAGTTATACGGGTCCCAGAATACAAAAGGCTTTTTATATTTAGAAAATTTAGGAAATAATAACCATTAAAAAAACAGAAAAAAGGCCTTACTCAAATATATTTTTGATTTGCCTCACCTGACATCAGTGCCTGATCTCACTAATGCTCTTATGCCTGAATGAGCATAAATCTCCATAGCCATGCTCCAAAATCTAGTGGAAAGCCTTCCCAGAAGAGTGGATGTTATTATAACAGCAAAAAGGGGACTAAATCTGGATGGTTGGGTGTCCACAAACTTTTGGCCACACGCTTGGAGAAAAGTGCTAATTGCCCTCTTGTGCATACATGCACTTACAGATGCCCATGATTATTGTTGCTCTGATTGACAAGAGAGACAATACCGCCATCCTTCACACCATAGAGCAGGGCCAATTGCAATGCTTTCTTGGATTCCTCATCACAGATGGCTTTGGCATCACACTCACATGTTCTATTAATAGGGCAAATGTTTTTCTGTAGGAAAGTATAACTTTTCTGTATTTTTTAAAACTTGCATAGACAGAAATCGTCTTGTCTTTATGTTACAGTTGTTACATCATATATTCCTCTTCCAAACAGACAATACAGAAAAAAGTTGATTAGCTGTGATGAGAGCTTGCCTGTGCTGGGTATCAGCTGCCATGCTGCTGTCCTCATAAATTTTCAGCATAGTCTCAGTGCGGTCATCTTTAAGCTCCTTTGGCTCCTTGAGCCTGCTTAAAATCATATCAGGGAAATTGCATGACAGATTATATGGACTGTATTGGATTTGAAACCTTGATGTGACAGAAAAAGCGCTGACCTGGGTTCTAAGCGTTCCTTCACCTTTGCTATGGATTGGATGTAAGGACCAATTTGCCGAGCAATAGTCGTCAGGTAAGAGTTCTCTTGCTTCAACTGAACTAAGTCATAAAGTTGTGCTAGGAACAAAAAAATTAGTCAGGCTATCAACCTTAGGCTACAAAATGTATTATAAGTAGCACTTTATATTGATTTACCTTCATAAATTTCTTGCTCATTTGCCACCCTTTGGTACGTCTCCTCCCAGATCTAAGAAGAAAATGTAATAGAACTTTCAGTTTTCATTATTTAAGTTGAAGCTAATCCACCTCAAGAACAAATATGCTAAGCATTTTATGAAAATTACTTCCTCAAACATGGCCCTCATTAGCTCGACAGATGCGTATTCTGATGAGATCTCGCCATCCATCTCCAGAGACCTATCCAGGATCTCGCTCATGGTGTCTGTCTTTATGAGGGAATGATGTTTAGTCAGGTCTCTGTGAATCTCCTGCACCTGGTCCTTAAGCTTCTGGATTTCTGTCTGCAAATTCTACTTAGAGGGATGAGGAAAATAAGGCAAAAGTACAAACAAAGATGCAGTTACAAGCTGTATCACTAGCCTATTAGCATCCTGTGTGCACCTTGTAGCTGTTCTCATAATTTTTGCAGTGCTCCATGAAGGGACTCTCTCCACCCTCAGCCAGGAGGACTTTAGTGCTGATGTAGCGGTGAGAAGTGGGCTTTCGGACCACTGAAGAATCTAGTGTCATGTGTCCGCCTGTTGGGGAGTGACAGGTCACAGATGGCAGCCTGCAGGGAGCAAAAAATCTGCTATGTGGAAATTCAGCGTTGACTCAACATTTTTCACTTTCTTTAGCAAGCTCAGGGGGTCTATGAAGCATAGCCAGGACATCTGTGATTTTTTTTTTTTGTTACAGTGGTGGAAATCACAACTCATCATTATCAAAGTTATTATATTTATTATTGAGTTTTGATTATTAGTTAACTTATTTGACTGGTCTCAATAACTCAAGAACAAGTCTATAAATAACGTCACATAGAACTAATGTGTCTTGTCAGTGGAAATTTCAGGAATAAACAGCTCAATGACTATAGGGGTCCTGAACTGCAAAAAGTTTGAGAACCTCTACTGTACACATTACAGAGACACTAACAGTCCACCGCTATTGCCCAGTCCTGAGATGCTGCCTGCCGTGGACACTGAGCGTCGTTGACCCAGAAGTAACAGGGGCTCCAGACAGCGGGCAAATTCAGAGCGATACTCCGTGTTTATCTGTGTAAAAAGACACTCCATGAGAAAGGTGATGACAGTAAAGAACACACGCTAAATGTGCAGCCTGTTTTTACCTTACTGCTCTGAGATGGTCTCAGTCTGTGAGGCAGCTTTACAATCTTCTTTAACCTCTCCATCAGTTGCTAAGTGAGGTGAGAAAACCACAATGAAAGATTTTTATACGAGACTCTCTACACCAAACACATTTTAATAAAGCCTTTTTTAATTTGAGGTGCCTGTTTCATTATTGATATTCATATGCTTATTCATTTAGACCTTGCAAATACACTACAAAAATAACATCTTAGAAAGTAAAACTATCTTGAATATAGTTATATTTATCTAGTTTTTTTCTATTATAAGATTACGCTAAACAAAACATAAGCTTATTCAACC
The DNA here is from genome assembly GCF_001660625.3 of Ictalurus punctatus. Classification (NCBI taxonomy): domain Eukaryota; kingdom Metazoa; phylum Chordata; class Actinopteri; order Siluriformes; family Ictaluridae; genus Ictalurus; species Ictalurus punctatus. The sequence continues at coordinate 16,455,846 of NC_030430.2, forward strand.
TATTTCTAGACATCTACTAATTCAAGCTTGAAATAGTCTTGTTTTAGTGCCAGATAATTGCTAAAGTTATCTGCCATTAAAACATGAAAATGTAAAGCTTGAAATGGGTAAAAGCATAAAAAAACAGGCTGAAGAATTGTATATTCCATTTATAATAATCTCATAATAAGAAATATTATATCAGTTCATATAGGTCAATAGTCCAGATATTTTCACTTGCTGAGATTTTTTTTCAATGTACTTACAAATAGAATAAGAGATCATGACTAATATATTTTTTTCTTTTGCCTGGTTAGCAATTATACTAATTTCTGCTTCTGTGAAATTTAAATTTATTGATGAACAATTTTTGAAGCTTCCAATCAAATCCAAGACAATTTTTGTGTGGTATAACTATCATTTTTGTACAAGTACTGATTATCGGTCTCACCTGGCCTTCATAATAAATAGCATTCTTGTATGATGAAAGAAAATGAACCTGATGTCATGAAAAATAAGTATGAATTTAAATAAGTGAGTTGATGTGGTTGGATTTTTAAAAAAAAATAACATTTAATTTAGTAGGCATTTGAAAAAGTATAAACTTGAATGCTGCCACAAACCCAAACTGAATTGCATAAAATAGAATCAATTACTTTTAAATACTTGAGTACAGTAGCACATGTAAGTATGGACACATTTGACCTTTACACATTTGAACTCATATAACTTTTAGTTCCTACAACATAGTACATACACTTTGTGTACTTTTCCACTCCTGCCTATAACCATGTAGCTTTTTAAATGTGAGTTTCCTGAGGGGAAAAAAAGTCTACTTACATAACCCATGTCTAGAAACTCAAACTTATTTGCTGAACTAAGGAAAGCAGAGCATGTAACCAGATGGACCTGCAGAAGAAATGACTGTATCAGATAGACTGAATCAGATAGACAGACAGGCAGAGAGACAACAGGTAAAGCTCTGACCTGGAGAGTTGGCAGCAGTGCAGCCAGGTGTGACAGCTGCTCTTTAAAAGCTCGTTCCTTTTCCTCATGCTGGCTGCAAAATGATTCAATATTCATTCATAATGAAAAATTCTTAATTATGATGCATCCGGAGGTGATGATTAAATTTCTATAATAGCATGGCTCAGACAGTAGTTAATTCACTCGTTCTAATGCATTATCATTTCTACAGCAACAAGTCATTTACAAATGACTTGAATCGTTGATGGTCTAGATAAATAGATTTTTTAAAAGTGTGCAGTTGTTGATATGGGGACATTTATTTAGCATTTTGGAAAGACATTCCAATGTCAGAGTCATTTTGTAACTTCTCAGACTAGAGCAATCAAAAGGTTAACATGACAAGCACCATTTTTATGTCACTAACCTGAAGGAAGAGAAAGTAATTGCTGTGGTACAACAGAGGAATAAAATACTTTAAGACTATACTGAATTTCAAGGTGCCATGATACAGAAAATTAGGAATATAGAAACAAAGTACTATAATTATCTCTTGAACAGAAGCAGAGTGAGATGTCAGGCAGCAATATCACTGAGATATTTTTAGATTGTAATAAGATCCATAATATCTTGCTACTGCCTCAAATCTCTCTGTGGATTTGATTGGGCTTTATATAGCTGATGGAGATATGATGTGTTCCTCAGAACAAAAGAATATTACATTTGATTGTATTTTATAACATCGGGTTATAAGACACTAACCTTTGAGCTGCCTTGAGCAGTATCTTCTTTCTCTCTGCTAGTTTTTCCTGAAAGACACAAGTGCAGAATACCATTTATAAAATCTAAATTTTACAACACCAACTTGTAGCAAAAGTATGATTTTTTTCTTTACATTAAGGTACACTAAACTAACAATATTTACTGCATTAGCTGCATTACTGCATTAACATAAAAATGCATAAACATAAGCTTTAATAAACCAGAAGTAATTCAAACAAAAGTAAGTTAACACATGTATTAACTGATGTTTGTGTAAATTGTACTCAAATACACCTTCATTAACTAATGTTTATTTAAATGACATAAATTCACATAAATTAGATAAAGAATAAAGCAGAATTTAAGCTGCCTGTAGCATTTTTAGGGCCAAGCACCCAGTCTGTGAGCCACACATTCACTGATGTGCTACGGTTGTTGCATAAGCAATCACAGTAAAGCAGAGCCATAACTATAGACAAAGGGATTCAAAAAAGATTTGTAGTTTCACACATTTGCCAGTCCATTATGGGAGAATGGTTTTGAATATCAGAGTTCCTTTGATAACTTTTGTTTAGACAGATCTCAAGAAGATGTTCCTGAAGCTGCCTACCAATGTTTGTGTGAGTGTGCAAGTTTAAAGAGTGACAAGTGCTGTGCTCATGTTTTGTTTTGACTCCCTGTGCTTTTGTTTACAATGCCATGTGCTTGTGTATTGATCTGGTATTCTGCCCTTGTCCCTTCATTGGTCTGTTACCTAATCTGTGCACCTGTTCTAGGAAAATCCCTTGATTATTTGGTCGTCACAGTATGTACCTTCATGTTCCTTTTTGTCACAAAGTCTTGTTCTTTGTAAATGTGTTTTACCAAGCCTTGTTCTGTGATTAAGGCTTTCCTAGTTTTGACCTTGCTTATATTTTTGTTTTTGAATTATAGATTATTGTTGCTTCCTGCTTGTGATTTAACTCCGCTATAAATAAACAGCACGCAGAGTTTGAGCACTTGCATCTTGTCTTTAATCACTGCTCATTTGCTAACAATTTTTATTAATGTAAAATTGAACCATGTATTACCTGCATGCTGTTAAAAAGGGTACAAATTGCACTCTCCTCCTCATCCACATTCGCCCTGACTTCTCCAATCATAGCTTTCAGTAGGACAATGGCTTCTCTTGCTGATGTCTGGAGCTCCTTCACAGCCTTAAAGAAGATATGACAGGTTTTTGTACAGTATATGTCACCTTGCAATGTCTGAATCCTATGTATAGAGTAAAGATTTCAGGATCTTTACTAAAACGGCTTGGTCCAGTTTTTCACAGCCTTGCATATAGGCTGTCTCAATATCAATGCAGTGCGCTCTGCTCTCCCTGTAAAAAAAATAAATCACAGAACAGTTTGATTAAAAAAAAAAAAATTGATCGAACTCCTGTAAGTGAGAGAAGCTACACTCACACTGGCATGTCTCTGAAACAGTTGATGCAAAGCATAGACTTCTTCTCCGTAGAGAACATGATGTATAGTTCTTCATGGAGGGCTGTATACAAACAGAGCCTCAGGAGTAACACAATTGATAGTGATGTCAAAACAGACAATTTCACCAACGTTTTCCCCCATGATTTGTTAAACATTAAATCAGACACAATGCATACCACACTTTTTGTGGGCTTCCTTGGTGCGCTTGGCCAGGGAAACAATTTCATGGCGCGAGAACATCTTGGCCTTGTGGGTGGCTTCTCTGCAGTTTCCACACAGGGGCTGGTTGCAAGTGTTGCAATAATACATTGCATCCACATCCTGGAAATATATACAATACTTACGGTTGTAATCAAAATTATAAACCCCCATTGCAAATCAGGTTTATTGTCAAAATTTACAGACTTTCATCTGTTTGCAATTAGCAAATCAAACAAAAGGAATTGAAATAGTTCAACACAATGAATGCTTCAAGTGGTTTCCCCAAATTTAACTGAAAATCCAACTTAGAATGACTTCTACAGTTTCCAAATAATTCAACCTCTTCATGGCAAGCATCTTTAGTACTTAGTAGAGCACCCTTTTGCTGTTATGACTTGCTGCAAAAGAGATGCATAGCTTCTGGCAGCGTTCCTCAGGAATCTTAGCCCATTTCTCATGAGCTATGGCCTCCAGTTCAGTAATATTCTTGGGTTTGCGTTCTGCAACCGCCTTCTACAAATCCCTCCAGAGATTTTTGATGTGATGCCCTTGTAGAATCTTCCAGGACTTCTTCTGCAACCAAGCCTTGGTGGAATTTGAGGTATGCTTGGGATCATTGTCCTGTTGGAAGGTCCAATGATGCCCAAGCTTCAGCTTCCTCACAGACCACATGACTTTTTCTCCTAGGATTTCCTGATACTTCAGTGAATCCATCTTGTCTTCCACATGCTGCAGGTTTGAAATGCCAGAGGATGCAAAGCAGCCCCAGAGCATCACTGAGCCACCACCATGATTGACTGTTGACAGATTGTTGTTTCTTCATTCTTCTTCCTCCAGATATACTACTGATCCATTGTGCCAAAAGGTTCCACAGAACAGAATCCCAAAACTTCTGTGGCTTATTTATATGATTTTGAGCTGATTTTCTTGTGCTTTTGGGTCAGTAGTGGTTTATGTCTTGGAGCTCTGGCATGGAAACCTTCTGCCTTAAGTACACACCATACTGTGCTCACTGAAACCTCAGTGCCTGTTGCCACCAAGTCCTTCTGCAGGTCTTTTGCAGTCACTCGAGGGTTTTTCACAACCTGCCTTCTCAGAAATCTGGTTGCAGCCGTTGATAGCTTCTTCTTTCTGCCCCGTCCAGGTTTTTCGTGAATTTTCTGCCCCTAGCCAGTTCAGGTATTTCACGTGTTCCAGCGCAAGCACACCTGCTGCAAGTAATGAAGCCCTTGATTAGTTGCATCAAGTGTGCTTGAGACAACACCTGTTTTGCATATTTGTGCTGTTGTGAGGGATTCTGTTCAGGGGATTGAATGAATTTGAAACTGATTGAGAAATGATTATTAGTTGCATTTTCAGTTGAATTTGGGGAAACCACTTGAAGCATTGGTTGTGTTGCTATTTCACTTGCTTTAGTTTGATTTGTTCATTGCAAACAGCTGAAAGTCTGTATATTTTGACAATAAACCTGATTCACAATGGGAGTCTAATAATATTGTTTGCAACTGTAGCTCTGTGTTTCTTTGTTGAAAATAGGGAAAGAAATCCATGATGTTAAAAACATGGTGCTCCTGAGTTGCTGTTATGGTAATTCACACTATAATTCAAACTCATTAGCTAGTTAACTAAAACACAAAGTGGGGAGCACAAGTGAAATTGAAATATCAATACACAGATAAAGTTTAAAAAAAAAAAAAAGAGTAGAGTTGTTCTCTACACTGCTTTTTAGCTAGCTAGCTAACATGAGCAGGTCAGTTAGGTTGCTCTGTTGACCTTGTGTACATAGGTGTTAATCCAACATTTAGCTGTGTTGAATGGCCACAATTTAAATGCAACATTAACTAAAGGTAGGTGATACATGGACAGACCAGTGAGAGATTGGTATATTCCACACACAATAATATAAATTTAATGATATTTTCTCACTAGCTAAAAGACAAGCACTTCTTGCAGGGGAGAGGTTTTTAAGTACACAATGCTTGTTTTTTTTGTAATACTGAGAAAACAGCTGCATGTGATTACTCTTAGTTTCATTTACTTGGTCTACGTCCTAAACCATATAATACTGCATACTAAATACAGGGTGTCCCAAAAGTATCCATAAATAGGGGAAATTCACACTTTTTAGCAAAGTGTCTTCCAAACTTTTTCATAGTTAGTTTATATTTTTCCCCAGATAGCCTTTAAGAATGGCTTTGACAAAAGAAGAATTTATTCTCATGACTGGATCAGGAAGCTGTCGTAAGGTTGCGATGGACTTTAACGGGAAACATGGCAAGCACATCACACACGACACTGTTGCCAAACTCCTGAACAAATTCAAAAAGACTGAAAGTGTTGCTGACCAGCTGAGAAATACATGTCCACGAACATCCACTGATGAAGGCATAACCGACATGGTGCTGGCATGCATAGTCCCCCATGGTGTCCCCATGGGACACCCTTTAATATGTTAGTAAACCAGACTTTGGGGACACAGGCTTAAATTAGCATTAAATGTGTATTGACTTGCAAATAGTGGAACAATCCTAAAAGATGATCTGCACTGACAATCTAAATATATAATTATATAGTAGCCTATATTAGATTACATTATATATCTACCTGATTAACATTAAGGAAATGATTTTTCAGAAGTATCTTATTTTTTTAACCACTTCAAAGCCCTAAATCCCCAAATCTTACATTCAACAACCTAAAGTTTTGGAGGTTAGTTAACTGGAGATTATGAAGACTTTTTTACCCATGCAATTACAATCAGTTTAAAGCCATTGTATCAATATGAATCTTAATTCTTGTGCGTCAACAAAATATGGTATAAGACCTGTTTCTTGCACTCCCAGTCACAGTTGGCACACTGCACGGCTTCCTCACTGTCCGCAGAATTATCCACCAAGAACTTCAGCAGGCGGTCCTCTGGAGGGAGTGCATTCACCCCTTTCACAATAGACTGGTGGCTGAAAGGCACAGAGGAAAGGAAAGCACATCTCACATGCTGTTTCTGTTCCATTTTAGAAAGTTAGAAAGGTCTTTTTTTAAATTCTACATTGTTCATACATCTGCTATATACAGTATCTACCACGCCCTTTCTCTTGTCATCATAGTAACAAGGATAGAAATATCATTGTGCTGAATTCCTGGATAAAACAGTGTTTGTAAAAATACAAAAAACAGTCATTAGTGTAGGGCAGGATTTCCTTGATCTCTGAACAATTATTAAAGGTTTACATAGTTCTGAATATAAACCAGTGTTCTTCATATTTCTACTACTATTACCAATTTAATAGCAATGTATACAGGCTATGCAAGCACTTCTAAACTCATACTTACATAAACATGTTAATTTAACCATGATGGTTTTCCCTTTTTTGATGTATTTCCTTATATTTGATATCCATAAATATTCTGTAGAAGTTAGCTGTCGCATGACTTGCTTTTCCACACAAGGAGAAATGACAGGACAGAGAAAGTGTAGCTGTCTCTAATCATACACAGCACAAGATAAGGGTACATGCCCAGTGATTGTCTGACGCCGCAGTGGCCTTACTGAAGTATGCCGTGTGTATTTCTATCCAGACTAAAACAAGGGCAGGTTTTATACTGCAGCTGTTGATTGCTGCCTCTGGTATGCCCTGGCATTGGGGAACTGAATGAATGCATGTCATTCTGAGCTGCGAACATGATGCCAAGCTGTTCAAATGTAACACACTGCACATTACAATTGAATTGTACTAATTTATCATTCCTGCTATTTACAGCCCTAAACTAGAATCGTGTTATTACAACACAGACTATGTAAGGAATAAAACACTACTAGGTGTGTTGTTATAGGATAATAACCAATGACAGGAAATAGTATATTCCACTTATATCACAGCGGTTTGCCAAGAATTATATATGTTTTAATTGTTTATGATACAATGTATTTTCATTATTTTATGTTTAATGTAGTGTCCTTGAATAATTATAGTTCCTGCTATTACTTACATTTATAGTAACTAAAAAGAGTTGTCATTTTTTAAAAGACAAAAATCCAACTTGATCAAGAAAAGGCAAAGGCATCCATCCTGAAGACTTTCCTGTGTCAGTTACAGCTTTATCTTTGAATGTTTCAAAGCACTGACACTGGAGACCCCTTCCAAAAATGCTAATAATCACATCCTCACAGAAAACTTCACCATATGAACAATTACACACACACACACACACACACACACACACACACACACACACACATATAAATATATATATATATATATATATATATATATATATATATATATATATATATATATATATATATATATACATATATATATACATTCAGCAGTGCTGTGGTATTACGCAAAATAAGGATATTAGAGTTCTTTTGTTTGTAGTTGCATTAACATGCTCTTACCCACAGAAGGGGCAAGTGAGCCGGCTGTCCACAGCTCTACCGCGCAGGCAGCTGGCACAGAAAGTGTGGTAACAGTCCAATAGGCACGGATGCTCATACTGTTCCCGGCACAAGTGGCATACCAAGGGGTGACAGTTTGCACTGTCTGGGTCGAAAAGTTTATCCAAAGGAGAGAAGATTCCTCCAGACATCTGCAAAGACAGACAAGCTCTTCATCTCTTCACAGAACCTCAGGAAGGAACTGATGTTTCCTATACTAAAACAGTGCCTAGACTTATCAAATTAGAAATAAAAGATCACTGGTTCTTGAAACGTGAAGTCCAATAATGAGCTAAGACACACTCATGGAAAATATTCAAGGGTTCTTAGGATGGTTAACATTTCTAGCTATTGAAAGAGGTTCTACCTGGAATGTTTTCTGAAAGGACAACCCTTTCTAGCTTCTACATAGAAACTATAGTGTTCTCCCAGATGGACAAACCAAAGAACCCTGTAGAGTGATGAATGGAAGCTTTTATTCTAAGAGTATAAAAAGCAAAAAAATAAATAACATACAAAACATGGCAGGCAAAATGTCACATGAAAAGTGGCACATGTAACAATGAGAAATAAAACCAACACAGAGACATTCATTCACCTTGCTGTTGTCCTAGCTGCTGTCTGTGACTGGAATGAAAGACATGCAGAGGGTTTGTCAGTCTGCCTAGATAGAGTGCTGGCCTTGACGTCAGGAGAACCAGGGAATGTGGGGGTGGTTTGTTAATGCTCAAATATCCCACCCCAGATTCCAGATACCCTTGCTTATCAGTGACTGACAAAAATAGCATGTCTTTTATTATATTGGCTTTTTTCATCTGGGTCAGTGAATAATCCAGTGATAAAAGTATTCTAAAATAAGACCCTGCCAGATTGTAAATGTAAATATCTGATTTAAACACTTGTAAGTATTCTAAAGCTAGCTGATGGACTAAAGTAAACTCAAAAGAAAGCAGGTATAATATACCATGTTTCAAAATACCTCCATGTCCAAATATATTCACTTTACATACATAGACCCATCAGGAATTATAAACAGTATGCAGGTGACTGCCACACTGAACATTCTCTGAAGAACTAGACCTAACTTAAGTGTTACAGTATGTGAATAAAAGATATTAGTAACAATGATCCAAGTTCAAAACTGTAGATTTGTTTTGACATTGTGCTGTTGAAATGTTTATAATAAAATTACTGAGATGATTATAATTAACATGACCAGTCCTGGCAGTAGTATTAATTGCACCTAAGTGCAAATACAACTAAGTGCTAAACTAAATGAGATATAAAATATACAAAATAATATGTATATATGCATTTTTCTTTGTATTATACTTTCATTTTAGTCTTGTTATTGTTTTTTCCATTTTATTTAAAAAACCATGATATTAAAAAAATATGTAAATATAATATGCACTCACATTTCATTTATAATAATAATAATAATAATAATAATAATAATAATAATTATTATTATTATTATTATTATTATTATTATTATTATTATTATTATTAATTCAGAAGTTATGGAGGGGGTGCAAACTTTTGCTGTCAAATGTCAAACACTGCTATATCGATGTATCGACTGCGTCTGCGCTCCATTAGAGACTACAGCCCGCATGCGCAGTCGGTGTTCTTCCTCTCACACAAATTTTTCGTCATGGCGCCGCTGGTGAGTGATCAGTTTGAAAATTCAGTTTGAAATGTACATGTCTTATCTCCGCTCTGTGTTGTTGTATTAGCACTGACTGCTCTGTTTGATATGTCTCTACCATATTATAAACTGATATGACATTTTCTAAAGCCAGTTTTGTTTTCATTTGCTAATTTGCGGGGGCGTCGTGAATGAAGCTAAGCTAACCGCTTAACACAAGCTATTTAGCTAAGAGCTAGGTCTGTTCACATGTTGCCAATAAACAAAGACTTTTTTTAGTCAGACGTGGTTATGATAAAATGGAATTGTTGTTTAGGGACTATATAGAAATAGACCAGTATCAGCTTGCATCCATTGACAGCAGGATTTATTGTGTTATTCTCTCTCTCTCTCTCTCTCTCTCTCTCTCTCTCTCTCTCTCTCTCTTTTTAAAATACTTTTTTATTTTATTACAGAGGAGGCAAGCTGTGCCTAGCAAAGGTGGCAAGAAAAAGAAGCAAGTGTTGAAGTTCACTCTGGACTGTACGCACCCTGTTGAGGATGGCATCATGGATGCGGCCAACTTTGTAAGCTGTTTTTTCTTTCTTCTTCTTCTGCTGCAGAGTTTTCACTTATGTGTACAGGTGTTATGGTTTGAAATCTTCATGGTGTCATAACCTTGTCTAAATATGGCGCAGTTCATCCCAATCACGGTATGTCTTCTCACATCCTTGTCCTAGTCCTTGGTCTACCTTGGGGTCTTCTCCCCGTTGGACATGCCTGAAACACCTCCCCATGGAGCTGTCCAGGATTCATCCTAGCTAGATGCTCCAAACACATCAGCTGATTTCTTTTGATGCAGAGGAGCAGCGACTCTACTTTGAGCTCCATCCGATCTCCTCACTCTGTCTCTAAGGCCTTATCACCACCTTATTGTGGTGGAGGGGTTTGTGTGCCCCACTGATCCTAGGGGCTCTGTTGTCGTGCGAATAGCCCCTGGCAGAGACTCCCAAGGCGAGCTGGTTCTAGGTGAGGAGCCAGACTAAAGTCGGGTTCACACTGCGATTTTTTTTTTTTTAATAGTCCTTTGCGACTGTTGCTTGTCAGACTGTATGAACATGATACCTGCTGTAAGCCATGTCACACTGTAGGATCTCAGTTGTCATTAACGTCAGACTATATGACAGTCAAGACACAAAAAACGGACCCACGCAAGAAGATTGGTACAGAGTAGGAGAAGCCACAGTACAGGACTGTGCCTCAAATCTTCTGACACCGCCATAATTTAATCAGAGGAAAAATTAGATCAAAATGGCCGGATTATAGGAATCTTTTGGGATTCTCCAAATGTGTCTCGGACGACCAAATCATGCCCAAAATCGTACAGTGTGAACCCAGTTTAAGAGTGAGTCAGAGATCCTTATGACCGATAAAACCCAGATACCTCACCTGGAATAGGGAAACCATGGCCCTGTCCTGGAGCCAGGCCTGTGTGTGTGTGTGTGTGTGTGTTGGGGGGGTGTCTCGTCAGCAAGTGCCTGGTGGTCGGGACCTTACCCATGGGGCTGGGCCGAGCACAACCTGAACGAGCTACATGGGACCGTCCTCTTGTGGGCTCACCACCTGCGCACCTTGTTTATCTGTTGTGCATGTACTGCTCATGTCATGCCTCAAAATGGTCCGTTATGCATACATGCGTATAGAGCTGCAACAACTAATCGATTATGAAAATCGTTGTCAGTGATTCTCATTATTGATTGGTTGGTCTACGCGCGGCACGGGGTACATTTACTTATGTTACTTCTATTCCGAAAACGCATCACAGAGTAAATCCTAAAGTTGTGTCCCAAATGAAGTACTGTACACTTACACTATGCACTATATACTCTACAGTCTGTTGTATGAATTTTAGAAAGGTAACATTGTCTCAAATGGAACACTAGCGGGCTTTTATTAACTTGACGTATAAGCCGTTTCCCAGTTGATGGCACAAGACATCATACGCACGTGATATATACATATATATATATATATATATATATATATATATATATATATATTACTGGGAAGTTCGGATACTTCTACTGACTCGGATCTTTGAATCTCTTTCAGCAAAATGAACTAATCTTTTTTCGAGCCATTTCGTTCATTTCAGCAGAATATAATTAAAGTGTGTGTGTGAGTGAGTGTCTTTAGGCTGTTCTTCACATCATCTTGATTTCATCTGACTGCTGAAGCCATGGTCCGCAAATAGCTCATGTTTTAAGATCAGTAACTTTACGATTCACTCCTTTTGTGCTGTACAAGAGCAATTTTCTTCCTGTTTTCTTCAAGACAAAAAGTCGCATCGTAATAAAGTAAGTGTGGTCAGGCCTGGAACATCAAGAGCAGTGTGAGTGCAGTCCAGCGGTTTTAGTGAAAAACCTTCAGGTGTCTGCTAGTAAGCTGAAGATGAAAAGGAATTTCACCTTTCAGCATGACAATGACGTAAAGCATACATTCAAATCAACAAAGGATTGGCATAACCAAAAGATCAATGTTTTTGAATGACCACATCTGAATCCAACTAAAAATCTGTAATGTGCCCTGAAGCTGGCTGTGCACAGAAGATATGATGAATCTACAGTGTTTTTTCAAGAAAGAGTGGGAAAATATTGCCAAGTCAAAATGTGCCATACTGATAAACTCTTACCCAAAGAAGACTGAGTTGTTTAATAAAATCAAAAGGTGCTTCAACAAAGCATTAGTTTAGGGGTATGCACACTTTTACAACCAGGTTATTGTACGTTTTTATTTTCCTTTTTTCCCCCCTAAAACAGTTTCAAATATTTTTTTTTCATTAGATTTTGCAGTTTTACATTAAAGGTGGGAAAAGATCTGACATGATTGAGCTTAGTTTTATTCTTTAATTCACAAAAACCTGCCGTTTTAACAAGGGTGTGTAGACGTTCTATATCCACTGTGTATTAAAGTGTATCTAGTATGGTTTTGAAAAGTGCCTAATTTTGTTTTAAGGGTCTCGTACAATAGATTTACACTCATCCAACGTCAAAAACACTTTCAGGTGCTCATAATTTCAATTGCAGCATCATTGTTGATAGGGTGAGGATTTCAGTGTAAATACATTTATGGAAGAAGTCTCCAGTGTCAGCGCTTTGCCAAATCAAAGATAAAGCTCTTCCTTTAAGTTTTCTAACATTAGATGGTCTTCAGGATGGAGATGGAAGGTCTTTGCAGGTTCTCAGTAAATTCTTTAGTCTCTGAGAGATGCTGGTGAGGGAATGACTTGTTTATAGCTGTTATAATGCAAGTGATAACAGGAACTAACTTGTTTCACAACATATATGGATAAAAGTGCAGTGTGGTATTCTGTAATTTTTTTTAAAAAAAGGTCAGTGTTGACAAATGTAAGAGCAGTGATGTACAGCTGACTCCTGTATCCAAATTGCTCGACTCACTAGGAAATATTGAAATCATTCTAAAGTGAACAGTAAGTAAGTGCAAACCGTGCCGGTAGGAAACAGGGGTTTAAAAGCCTCAGATGAATTCTTGTGCTTTCATTACTCTGCACACACACAATTTGGGTCAGTGCTCAAGTTTGGTGCAGTCATGTGGCTGGGAGAACACCACTACTAGCAGGGTTTTATATATATATATATATATATATATAATGTATGTATTTATACAAAATGTTCATCTTTTGATATCTATCCCTGGGAAACAGGTGTGTCAATACAAAATAATTAAAACTCCAGCACAAAGGATGGGCACAGGACCATGATCACTCCTGTCTACGATTCTTCTTGAGTCATACAATCCACCCTTTAGCAATTCTGGAATTTCTTATGGTTAAAGTTTGATGTTGTTGTGTGTGTGTGCATGGGTTCATAGGAGCAGTTCCTTCAGGAGCGCATCAAAGTGAACGGCAAAGCAGGAAACCTCGGCGGTGGAGTCATAGCTATTGAGAGGAGCAAAAGCAAGATCACAGTTTCTTCTGAGGTTCCCTTCTCCAAAAGGTTTCAGTACTTTTTCCCCCCCTGCTGAATTGTAATCTATCTGGAAATGATTGCATCTCCATGTGTAATTTCATTTTACACTTCATTGTAATACTTTTCTTATATCTTCAGGTACTTGAAGTATCTTACTAAGAAGTATTTGAAGAAGAACAACCTCAGAGACTGGCTGCGTGTTGTGGCTAATACGAAGGAGAGCTATGAACTTCGCTACTTCCAGATCAATCAGGACGAGGAGGATGAAGAAGATGAAGATTAAAGTTTTTCTTTTTGTATGTTTTAAATAAATTCATTTAACATTGATTGATTTTCAGGCTTTTTTAGATTTTTTAATCAATTATTAAACCACACGCTCTGGTTTGCCCAGTATTAAAAAACACACACTTTTAGATTATTCTCATGGTCCTGACTCCTGGGATCCCACAGAATTTATCCTAAACAAATTAATGTAGATCAAAACAAACCGGGCAGATTCAGCTGTCATTGGTTATCAGTTTTTAAAACAGCACAGTCAAATTCTTTATTATAATTAGTCAGAAGGTGTTAATTTTCTATAATAGCACATCAGTAGTAATGGCTAATTCATAGGGATTTGTATGATGGGAAGACTCTGCATTGAGGGAGATCCGACATGACTTTGTGCTTTAAATTTTTCTTGGTAGCATAAGCTGCATTTTTTCCTCCACTCATTAATTTCAAGAGAGAGATGAGACTGGTACAGGACTGATTATAGCAGCAGTAACTTTATGTACAAGTTATAAAAGGAATCAGCCCAGTTCACAGCTGTTAAAAGTAAAACTCGTTATTTAATACAGGGGAAAAAAAAAAATTTTTTAGTGTTGGTAAGTTGCTGTGGCATAAGAGGGAAAAAAAACTTCCACTTTATGCCAGGCTTTACTGCACCACTCTTGTCTTATTACATATTCATAGATATCTGTAATACATTCTAAAATGTAATTTTATAAACTCAATAGGCAGAATGAATGTGAAGTTAAAAATAAATAAATAAAAAAGCAGTTACCAACATAAACATGAACCTTTATTTAAAATTATGAAAACATTTGGGCAGCCTAATGGACATACATTTTCTGAACAAAAATGTTTTTTGGGCGTTACACAAATTTCTCCTGTAGAGTGTTACATCGACATCTTGTAGTCAGAAAACTTAAATACAGGTAATTCACTAGAATGACAAACATGGAAATAACAATTAAGCACAAGTGAATACATAAGAAAAAAAAAAAAAAAAAAAAAAAAGGCATAATACATGAAACATTACCTTAAGTGTCTGCAAACAAAACACTGCAATGGTCCCAGATTACATAGTGAAGGAAGATCTTTGGGACAACAAAGCATCCACAGCCTGAATTCGATCACTTAAAAAGGCACAAGCATGGAGTGTTGGTCTTTTCAGTGATGCCAGCTAATGTATCATCAGCTGAAAGGGTCTGCCTCAAAATGATTTAGCACCAATTATTTGGAGAGAGCAGACACACAACAGTTCTTCCCAGCCAACTTAATGTAAAAAGAAAATACAAGAAGAACATTTTGAACTTCCTTTAAGAATGTATAAGGAGTAGAAGAAATCCAAATGGAGTTTTAAGTGCTTGGAGAGAGCCATATGACTGTTCCCTCTCAGCTCCAGACACTAAGTATTAAAACAGGTGCATGAAGCCATTGTGAAGGACTTCCAGCTCAGAAGAATTACTTATTACAAGCCCCAAGGTTCAAATTGATATTAATACACATCTTGCAACTTGTAATCTGAAGTCTTAAAAAGAAAAAAGAAAAAGAATTGCATCCCAACCAAAACTGTGACTACATCGGTGACCTAGTGAGCAGAGCGAGTCTGTGGAAAATCAGAAACCTCTGCGGAATATGACGACGACGAAAAGGACCTGGTTGAATCACAGTGTGCGTGGATTGTACTCTGGCAGCTTCTTGAGTTTCTCCTTCTCCTGATCCGTTTCCTGACGGGCGATAACCAGCGAGTGCGAGTAGCCCATCGCCACCTGAAACAACAAACACCTCAGATTTTTACAGCAGTCCACCAAAGATATTCAGCCAACTGCACCCATGTGGTCAAACAAACACTAATACAAATGCATGGAAAAAGAAACTATTCTCTCCAACTGTACACCTACAAGGTCTAATTATGTACATCTAATAAAGTGGCCAGAATGAATAGTATTTACATATATAAAAAAATCCCAGCATCACTACTGCATCTGATACACTCAGAGCACCATATAACACTACCATGTCAGTAATTCCACACCTCCTCTATACGTTAATGAATCTGAAAATAACCAGAGAGTAGATACAAATGCTATAGTTAAAGTGGCAACTATGTGCACATCACATTTAAGGATACATTTGTTAAGTCACAATATGGCATGGCATTGTAAGAAAATCAATGATGACCCAGAAATATATCGTGTTCCTGTAACAGCATGTCCTGAGGCGTTTTATTCCTCTTATGCAACATCAATTCACCAAAAATGTTTGAAAATTTTTTTTTATTAAAGAACGACACACCATACTTTATTTATAGTTATATCTAATGGTAAATGGTCTGTACTTATACAGCGCTTTTATAACCTTAGTGGTTCTACAAAGCGATGCGCGCACACATGGTAGCAGAGCTGCCATGCAAGGCGCTAGCTTGCCATCGGGAGCGAATTTGGGTTCAAGGTCTTGCCCAAGGACACTTCGGCATGTGGAGTCATGTGGGCCAGGAATCAAACCGCCAACCCTGCAATTAGTGGACGCTCTACCACCTGAGCCACAGCTACCCTAATGTTGTGGAATGTCTGTGAGACGAGTTAGTTCCTGTCATCACTTACACAAGCTACCAATAGTTGCTCCCTTACCACCCTCTTTTTTCCTCTCGAAGTAATATGCACAAAAGTCCTCCATCTGAAGACTTTTCTCTTGTCTCAAAACAAGTGTGAAAAAGCGCAGACGCTGGAGTCTCCAGCCAAACATGTTAATGAAATGTTTTCTCACAGAAAAGTTCAGTGCATCAACAATTAAACAATCTTTCAATTGTGCAAGTTATATAGAAACAACACCATAGATAATGAGCGCAGCCAGAACTACTGTCAGAGCCATGCTGTACAGAAAGTTAATCAATACCTTTTGACAACTCAGAAGAAGCGCTCAGCAACGCTGTTGTGTAACTGGCTATAAACTATTCAGAAAGGTAATACAGATTTAGCAAATATTCATCATTGCACTTGCTCTTATTTCTTAACCTATGTGATTTGAGATCCTAAGTCAGTTATATTACAATGTTGAAATAAGGACTACTGTGTGAATCTAGGTGCAGTAAGATTGCTATACTTGTATAGCAATCTTAAAACCCATTTTGTTCTCAGTATTTCCAACTAGATGTACTTGATGAGATCAAGACACCTTGTTGGTGACTGCTAACATACTTCCCACATATTTAAAAGTACACATAATTTGAAATCACAGATATTTACAAAAGCGCAATATTTTTTCCTCACCTGTTCTGAATACACTCCATCCAGAGTTTTGACCTCTTGAGCTGTGGTGGATGATTTGGGCTTGTTATCTCCATATCCCTATAAAACAGATATATGACTTATACAGTGGACTGTAATGCACTAAGAAAAAGAAGAGACACAAAGCTAAAAGTGCTTTTGATCAGCTGGATTCCTTTCTTCTGCAGGTCGGCTGCTATGGGATTTGCATGGCTCACGGCAGAAACTAAACACTGCTCTACTTACCTTGATGACATACAAACAGGGTTCATACAGATGCTTCATAATAAAAGTCCAGGCCCCTTTATTTATTTATTTATTTATTTATTTTTTAAGAGGACTATACAAGAGATGTCAAACATGAAACACTACCAAATTTTATATAGCACCTTTTCCAGCCATGCTGAACTAAATTTGCATTTCCCCAAGCATTGCTAAATACAATATACCAACAACTTTCAATGGAAAGTCGCTAAATGTAGCTAGATGATGTTATCTGCTAATTAGCAGTAAAGCTGTTCTCATTTACATATTTTTCTGTTTCTGTTGTCAGACAATGGAGCGAGTATGAAATAGTGACTGAACCATGGCTCATTAAGACTAAATGTTAACCAGCAGCCACTTCCAAGCCATTTCCAAGCTGCTGCTCTGCTGAAATCCTGATTTTATAACCCCTACATTGTCTGACAAAATCACCACAAACAAGTTAAAGACAACAGCTGTACCGTGATGTCGGCAGTTTTTGGGAAGCTACTTTGAAAGTGCAGCTTTTCAAGCTACTCGTAGTTTGAAGTAGTTAAGTTAGTCAAGCTACCCTTTTAAAAAAGTATTTAACTACACTACAAGTTTCCTACAAAAAGTAGCTAACTACCCTGAAGATACTTAAATGGGAAACATTTTTAGGAAGTCATGATTGTGAATCAGCGTATGAATAACTGTGTGCTTAATTTCTTAAGCAGAATTACACAATTTGAAAATAATTCAGAAGAATTATGAATTTATAATGTAAACATAAGGCTACTTAGCAATTTAACATGACAATCACGTTCATTTCTATATGCATCCTAAAATTTGTGCTTGAACGTCGTATTATAACTGAAGTATTGGACGAAGTATTTTAATCTTTGGTTTGCAAATATTACATATAAAAAGGTGTAAGATTTATTTGATTCTTAAGGCATATGAAGGCCAGGAGTAATTGGTTCTCTCATTATCAGAATCAGTCACCTTCTCCTGCTCCATTAAGGATAATAAGGATGAATAATCTATACTTCCGATAGTCCATAATAATAATAATAATAATAATAATAATAATAATAATAATAATAGTTGCATATATTATCTTTTACCACTGATTAATGAACGAATCATGGAAATAATAAATAAGTTAAGAATTTTTTCTCTTGCTGCTCCCTTAAACGAGATATTGAATACAGACTGTTTTATTCAGAACATCCCTCTGCATGCACTGAAACTTATTGAATTATTTTATTTCATTTCATCTGTAAGTAAATGTAAACATTGTGTTGCCTATTAACAACATGCCAGTAATATTCTCCCTATCAGAGAATAAATGCCAGTGTTAATTTATTATGATATAATTTACCCGCCCCATACATCACATAAACTGTGGTTTGTCGCTTTACGTGCTTATTAGATATCCTCTTCTTGTCCGTGCGAGCTATAACGAGGCTCTTAATTCCTGTGATGCCAGCAGGCACTGCAGAGCACAAACAAAAAAGCAAAAAAAGATTGGTTGCTACATTGCTACTCGTTTCAAAAAGTAATTCAATACTGGAAAAGCGACAATATTTTTAAAATAGCGGAGCTACTGTCACGCTACTGGAAAATGTAGTTATTAGCATCACTACTTTTAGTTAGCTATTTCCCCAACACTGGATGTCAGCTGTATTTACATGTAAAATAATCACACAGAGAGAATGTTAGAAGTGACAGAATGTCTCTCATTTTGTCTCTCACACTGAATGTGCTGATCCTCTCTGCCACTCACTGAACAGAGTAGCTGCAGAGAGGTGTTCTTGCAGCAGGAAAGCAGAACTGCACGTTCATGGGGCAATACTAGCGACTCTCTTCAACCGAAAGTACCTAAGGTTTGCCCCCAAACGTTGATAAAGGGGTCCGAAAATGGACCAGAGCTGTCTGTCCAAATGTGTAAACAAATTGTGGGACAAGGAGGAGGGGCTGGAGCAGGGTGTCATTTAGTGATAGGATTGTATTCATGTTCTATTGAAAATAAACAACTTAAAAGTTTTGCGATTTCGTATTTATTGACTTTTTAAAATTCAGGCACTTTTTAGGTGACATAAAACGGATATTTAAGGTTTTCCAGCACTTAAATTTCAAAAAGCCAAATTCAAGCACCTTGTACGAACCCTGTCCATAATAAGATAAAAGGTACTGTACGTCAGGACTACTAATCATGTGTGATTAAAGTGATTAATGTGGTTCTTTGAATCCCTGTGTGAGCTGGTTCAGAATAGCTGGATGGCTTGAGAGGTGAGAGAGCTAGTACAATCCCACATTGAATAGAAAGGGCATTCATATTGAGACTCGAAATCATGAATGGCACATCAATGAATGGTTTAGAAGAGCAATACTGATGTCTGAAGGGGCACTGCAATATTTTTCGTGTGTGCCTGTAGGAATATGTTTAATGTAACAACTAAAATTAAGCCTATGAAAATGTAATGCATAATTTACTTAAAATGTACTTATTTCTCAAGGTAATATAATTGTGCTCACATTTTGGTTCATGGATAAACTTAAATATTGATAGTGCAATCTCTACTATAGCTAAATAAAAAATTTCTAAATATGTCAAAAGCTCCATTTCACATCCCCTTGCCAGAGTACACTTCCCTATCCACTTAAATTAACTGAGTGCTGACATGTTGTTTGGTTTATGCATTATTGTGGGTTTTCAAAAGAAGGGAGCTCAAAATTAACCACATTGAGCACACATCTTTATTCATTTGACGAATTACAACAGCAAATTCTCACAGGAGCATGACAATGTAAAGTGTGCATATGTTATGATTTTATGACTTTAAAAGTATCTTGTGCGACTAAATTGCACGCACAATCTGCCGTGTAATCTAAGGCGGGTTATCGTGGATACTCTTCCTTCTTAGCAGGTTTAAGATGACAGACTTGGCAGAAGAACACTTTTCATTATGAAAACCTCTGAGATTATGTAAAATAGTCAGCAAATGATTACTAATTCAATAATCCCCTCAATAAAAACTTGAACTATAGCTGTAAGCCAGACATACCAATTCTCCAAAGGTAGGCGATGGTCCCCAGCTTATGGTGCTCTCATCAGCAGCAATGATAATACTGCTCTTCCTAAAAGACAAAAAGAGGACAATGGTTACACTGGTGCACACACTGCACATTAAAACAATTGTCTATAGCATTTGCTTGGCATGACACTAGTGAGACACTTGAGAAAGCTGAAAGTAGGCCGAACTCTCACCCGCAAGCCAGACTGCGGATTTTCCAGCCACATAGGTCCTGCACAGCTTTTGGGTACATGGTGGACTCACGAGATGTATTTGTCACACCCCAGAAAAACAGACCACCTAACAAATCAAAACAAAACAAAAAATAATAAAATAAATAAAATCAAAAAACATTTACGAACAGACAAAACCACTATTTCTGAGTCATCTCATTTACAGAGACTCTTCTTACCCATTTCACTGACAGCAAAGGAACACTGGTATCCGCAGTGTATCTGGGTGGCTCCACGGCCAGGGAAGTCAAAGAGTTTGACCAAACGAGGGACCATCTCATCCTTCTGTTCAGTGTGGCCCAAACGTCCATAGCCTCCAAAACCCCAGGAGAAAACGCGCTTCTGCGAGTCCAGTACCAGCTATAAACAAGCAAGCCAGGGATCATCAGTTAGAGAAAGTGTCCTGAATATAAGGTTCCTCATTTTATTTCTAGATCAGCATAATAGCTTGTATAATATTTGTGGTTGGAATGAAGCTGCCAAGGACATGTTTAGACTGGAAACAATCACCCGCCACTCCTTTAATCCAATACATCTTATGTTTCATAAGTCTAAACATTTCAGGCAATCCTTTTAATCTGTCCTTGTTCATTTTAACCCATGCTCATGTCAACATAATTTCACAAACAAATGGCGTACTCTTGATCACACAAGTTTAACTAAAAACTTATGAGTACTTAAAATCAACACAATTCAAAAATCAAGTTTCCAAACAGAGAGAGAGTGTCCGGCTACTCACAGTGTGATTGGCACCACACACAACATCCCGCACCACAACGTTGGTTACAGGCATCACCTGGCCATCCTTAGTCTTCTCGATGAAAATGGCCACTCGTCGAGGGATAAGCTCACAATCAAACTCAATACGCTGGGCTCGAGCTATGAACTTCCCATCCGAGTTATGCCCTGTTGGGAGCAAAAGAAGCAAAAGCCATTCAAAAATTCTGACTAAAATGATAGAGGCCCAACAGTGATTTAAATATTATAATACATTACCTAGTTGGCCATACTCTGGACACCCGAAAGAATAAATATTGCCCTTACAGTCCACTATCATACTGAACTCAGCACCACATGCCACTTTAACTATAGGCTGTCCATTGTACAAGATCTGCAGACAAAATGCAAATCAGAGAGTTTATGCTTCAGACAGGAATAAAACACACCAACACAGCTCACTACCTAACTACAGAATATAGCAGAACGGTTCAAGAAAACTTTGCCTTCTAATACAAGAACTGTGCTACTGACTTTGATGTAAATGTTAAACAAAAGTAGATTAAAAAATATTTCAGACAGAAGTTGTTTCTTACTGAAGCTGGGCTCAGGACTGCATCTGTCTGATTACCCTGACCAAGCTGCCCAAGTTTGTTCTCTCCAAATGAGTAGACAGTACCATTTTCTGGAGGGAAAAACACTGGTTAGATCAAACAATTCAAACAGCAACATCCTGCTGAAGAAGGTATAACTGAGACAGGGATCTCAATCAATAAAAAACTGGGACATTTCCACTTTCATGCTGCCTGGAACATCAGAAATGAAGGTCACTAAACAGGAAATAGTACACCGACTAGTACACAGATTTTTAAGAAAGATCACAGCCTATCAGGGGGCTGACACTTTCAAGGTTTGCAGATTAGCTAGGGTGAGGTTTACTTGTGAGGTTAAAAGATTAACTGAAATGACATGCCACAGAAATAAGAGAGGATATGGGAATATGAAAAAAGTATAAGGTAACAATTTTTTGCCTGCCAAGTTGTATTTGAAATTTGTGACTCCTTCTGCATTGTTATAGAATAGAAAATTGCATGTGAAATCAATTATATTCATTACTTAGGAAAAACCATGAAGTGTTTTGAAGTATTGGACTAACATACTGCTGGAAAACATTTAGAATGGGAACATAATAAAGTCACTGCAGAAGTTGGTGAGTGACTTTACAGTAGCGGGGAGATTAAAACTTCCACATAACGGCTTCCTATACTCCATCACCCTACCTGTTAAAGCGAGGGTGTGGTTCCGACCACAAGCAGCGGCCACTACCACCTCCTCCCCCAAACCCTCCACCAGCTTTGGAGCATCCAAACGTTTGGTATCTCCGTGGCCCAGCTGGCCCTTATCATTGCGACCTGAATGAACAACAGAGGGAAAGGGAAAGTTATATTCAATCATTATGTCCAAGCACACAAGAATATGAACTAAATAATAAGATTTAGTCTTTTGGTACTCGAATATTAGTACTTATGACCACCTTGTTAGCTGTGGCTCTGAATTGAAAACAATTCTTTTGTACTGCTGCAACATTAAAAATAAGGCAATAAACTACCCCAAGTTCTTGTCTGAATAGACTACACTGACAAGTGAATCAAGCTGTGCATGATAATTTGACTCGGAAGTACTTGGAAAGGAATATTTTGTATACCTGTTAAATTCGCACAGGGAGGCATTTAAACATTTAAGGAGACAAAATGGATTTAAATAAAGGAAGAACATATCAAGTTACTTATATGAGCTATTTGATTAACACCAGAAAGTGAGGGAAAGCTGTGCATAGCGCAACTCACCCCAGCTCCAAAGTTTGCCTTCAGTGGTGATGAGCAGGCTGTGGGCAGCACAGGGCCCCGACACCACGCTGCTCACCATCACATCATTCAGACAGCCATAGCGATGAGGACCCCACAGATTCTGGCCCAGGTTCCTGTATGCAGCTTTACACACGAAAGGACACACGTTTAGAAGTTTACAAAAAACTACATATGTTACATGTTAAAACTACATAGCTACATATGTTCAAGACAAACAAGTCAAGGACTGAATGAGGGCACTAATACTCATATAGCGATAGATACAGAGAAACATGAAATCGTAAATAAAAGCAACCTTAATTCCTAATTGGGCTCTTTTAAAAGCGGACGTGTTTTCTCGAAACATAATAGTCAGAGCAGCCATGGCCAATTCCTTATTGATCCCATTAGACCATGGCCTACATGCTGCACAGCTGTTACAACACTGTCTAAAGCCAGAGTACACCAAGGTAAACAGGAATGTTTCTCAGCTTCAACTTCCTTTCACTCAGCTCGGCACAATAACCCTTATCAAACAGCTGCTTAGAATTTATTCGTAATGTTCATAAAAGCAGTTTAGCAAAAACAAACGATTTGCCATCCTCAGACTGCTCTTATACACAATCTGCTTGCCTACAATACTAGGCAATATTTGGTTTATGGTCAAGAAATCAAAAGAATTGCGTTGTGTTAGTCTTCAGTACACACAAATTGTAACAAGTTTGTGTGTTCACACTGAATACTCTTCCAAATGCTCTACCTTACATTTAGGCTTACTCGTCTTAGAAATTGCCATTATTGCAAAAAAAATACAAAATATTCCTTATACATGGAAAAAAATCCTTAGCTATTAAGTCATCGTCTTCACAGGCCATTTGTCTTTCTTTGTTTTAAAAAAAATTTGTACTGTTTTGTTGTTTCATATTTTGTGAATGTTTGTGTAAAACATGCAGGCAGGCAATAACAGGCAATAATTAATCCCTAAGTAATTAGGGATTATTTTTTAATCTTACACAACTGTCTACATTTGGCTATTTTTCTGGCAGTTTTGTCTTGTAAAATTTACATAAAGAATTTTTTTTTGTATTTAACAAAATAACTCAGCAACCTGGTTGAAAAAGAGTAACTACTATTTTTAATTTTTTTTTTTAAGTAATGACATTACCACCGGGGTATGGAAAATATAGTTAACCAAATAACTGCAATTATGAACTGACTCACGAAGGTGAGAAGTTTTCCCGTAAACACGTTACATAAGTGCATGTTTACACAAAATCTGATTTTTTTGTAGCGGTAAGATTTAAACATTCGTTATTAGTCAGGTATGAGCCATAATCCGTTCAGTGTTGAAGATGTGTGGGCAAGTCTAATTAAAACCTAAAGCATATTTAATTTGCAACCATAGAGATGATGTAAACAGGAGAAAACCATTTTTGCTCCAAATGTATAGGTACCTTGCTGCTTTGGCACTTCTTTTCGGCCAATCAGGTCCCAGTTGGTAGCCCCAAAAACGAGCAGCTGACCATTGACCTTGGGCACCTCAAGTTTCTACAGGAGAAAAGGGGAAAAAAATTGGGACACCGTACGTGGCAATACTTTGCTTAGAGCAGTAGTTCTTAATATGAAGTCTGGGGAAGTTTATTTTTACAGGAAATCAAAATCCACCATTAACAAAGTTATTAGCCTGTTTGACTGGTTACGTTAATTGAATTAGTTGAAGCAAAACCTCAAATCAAAACTACGTAGGTCTATAAATAATGTCAACTTCACATGTTATGTCTGTGGAACCTTCATGGATAAAATATTACTGTACCCAATTGTTTATTAAGCCTAACATTTAAAAAATAGTTGGATTATGTTCATAAAATAAGTCTGTGCTGGGAGGTGCGAGAAATTTAACACAGTTAAAGGGAAAATGCACCTCGAACAACTTGCATCCAAGGTTTATTTTATAAACATTTGAGTTGACACGCTGATTTATTTTCACTTGGTTAACAATTACACACAATGCTGTTCAATAACCTGCTGAGTGTAGCGCCACAGGATTTAACCATCACGCCATCTCTTCCTAAAATGATGGCTTAACTCCAAAAACTGAACATGGACAAAACTAAGGTCATTATTATCAGAACACCCACACTTACTAAAAATATGCTTTATGACCTTACGTGTGACATTCATAGCACGCTAATTAAACCATCTAGTACTGTAAAAAATTTAGGCATCATCTTTGAAGCTCACATCAACTCTAAAATTGGATTCTTTCACCTTCATCGCATTGCTCGAGTTTGGCAATGTTCTCCTCATTACCTGCTAATTCTACTGCTAAGTTGCAATATAATCAAAACTCTGCCGCTAGACTTCTTACACATACCAAGCGCTCAGCTCACATTACTCCAATCCTGTCCGAACTGTATTGGCTACTGGTTTCATTTCGCATTAAATATAAAATATTCCTGCTCACATTTAAATCACTTCACAGTTTGGCACCTTGCTATCTTAGTGAACTGCTTCTCCCCTACAACCCGACCTGCTCTCTCAGGTCCTCTGGGCTCGGACTCCTCTCTGTCCCTACATCTCGTCTCTCTACAATGTACGGCAGGTGTTTCAGTGTAGCTGCACCCAAAATCTGTAATTCACTCCCTCTGACTCTTCACATCATCACCTCCATCTCAGAGTTCAAATCCCAATGAAAAATGTATCTGTTTTATCAATGTTATCTGTCCTAATGTGCTGCTATGCATTTTCTCTCAGTGACTGTACTATCTGTACTGTGTATTTCTCTGTGTTTGTTCATTGTTTTCCACATTTTGTGTTTGTCTATGATTGTTCATTGTTTATGTATTATTGTATTGATATTGCAAAGCATCCTTGAGCTCAGGAAAGGCATGATATAAATTTAAAATTATTATTATCTCAAAGATCACCAACTAGTCATAATGCAGTGCATCTACATTCTACAGCTGCATTGCATTTTGGACCTTTGAATCCAGCATTTGCCACTGGAAATAGTAAGTGAGAAAAGATGCTCTTTATTTTTTATTCGCTAACAGTGTTTCCATCCCCCCATCCATACCGCATTAAAAACGCTGGATGTAAACACCACATGCGAATAAAATCTCCAAAATGCACATAGGAGACAACACACGCCACGGCGGCTTCCCTGGTTGCGATAACTTCTGTCTGTATTGATACTTTGTGCCAGATTCCCCAGGAAGTGACGTTTGATTTTGTTCTCTTGAACACATGGGATGGAAACTGTGCTTTATTTGCAAACTTAATTTTTTATGCGATAATCCAATTTTTCCTCATAAGTTAAATTCACAGCATGGATGGAAACATAGCAAGTGAAAGCGGAGTGTTTAAATATTTCCCCCTATTAAACGCCATCGTAATGTCGCAAGCAACGTCACTCTGCAAGATCAGTGTGGCAACACAACCACCAACTTCTCACAGGAATAACGAAACGACAGCACTGACCCAATACAGTTACCCCCAGAGTCACTGACCCAACACAGTTACCCCCAGAGTCACTGACCCAACACAGTTACCCCCAGAGCCACTGACCCAACACAGTTATTCTTTCTTTTGTTTAAAAAAAAAAAAAAAACAAACAAACACATTTCATGTGTTTCAGGGTGGAATTGTCCTTTAAATAGGTCCCTGGCTGCAGGGGGAAAAAAAAGTTTCAAAACCAGCTTACAGTGTATACAAATAACTAAGTTAGCTGTGTACAAGTGTAATGAAATCTTACAATCTCCTCTTTCACATCGTCAGACACTGTGACTGGCTGCAGGCCGGATTTGGTGGCTTGCTTGCCGGGTTTCTTTGTGTTTTCCTGCTCATAATCTTCAAACTCGTCGTCGCTGCTGAATTCCCGGTCCTTCTTTCTGCCGCTGGCTCTCTTTCTCTTCAGTCCACCATTTCCAGAGACATCAGTCACCTTCTTGCGTGGCATAATCACTGAAAAAAATATCTGACAAATACACCGTGTGATCCTAAGACTCCATCACTATCGAGCTCTGTATTATAATCCATTAAACTTCTTCTACTCAAACTTATCGCCTGGAAGAAAACTAAACCCCCAACACATCCAGTGTGCACTCCGGGAATCCATTAAATATATAAAAACCAAGTCATTTAAAAGCGTTTTAAATAAATAGACATTCCCATTCACATTGTTCTGCTGCAATAACTGCTAGCTTAGGAATGGATACGTGCTTACAGCATGTGAATGATCTCGGATCTCTGCGAATTAGCTTCCGTGCATCAGTGTTTACGATAATGATAATAATAATGAAGCTAAGGAGAGTTCAGTTATAAAAGTTGTTTAAGGAGAGTTGTGTCCCACATCACTCCTATGTCCACTGCTGAACGTTTAAAGGGATATAAGCGGGTCGAGAGAGTGTGTTCGCGGTCTGTTTAGCTCGGGCATCACCGCCGTACAGCTTCGGCTCCGTTTGTTTCTTTGTTGTAGGTTATGCGGCTGGTTAGCAAACTAGCGCCGCTAGCAGCACGCATCCCGTCGAGCTAACTAAACAATTAACCAGCCCGATACAACACAAATAATACACCCCCGCACCACGGGAACACACTTCAGCACAAAATACAACAATCCCGTGGCTAAACAGCAACGCAACAACAATGAAAACTAAGTCGACAATGAAAACAAATCAACCACGGGGAAAATTAATTTGACTAAAGAAATGAATTTAGCCGCGTTAGCAAGCGCGCGCGCGAGCGAGCGTACCGCATTTACATGCAACAAAGCAACACTATAACGCGAACATACCGCTTCAAAACTTTTCCCTCGCTCCTCAAATGTGGATATTTCGAGTTAAGGAATGTAAATGTTAGATAAACTTGCGGCGCGTTGCTCTATCAGACTCGGATATTTACAACACTGTGTGGTGAACTATGGAGTTCCTGATTTAGCAGGTCCGCTCATGTCTGTCCGTCTTCCTCCGGGTTTTTGATTGATTTGGAACAAAAGCGCGTGCGGAGTCTCCGCCATCTAACCACGTGGGTACAGCGGCGCTCGTTCAGCTGCACTCCGACACCGGGACACTACACTTACACTACACTCAGCTCCTTCACTACACAAATCACACATCTTTTATCGCAAAGTTCTCTTCTTTTCGAACATATGTGCGTAGAGTTTGTTTACCTGACTGAAATGTCCAGGGATTAAATGAATTGACTTGATAATGGGTCTTACTTGCCAGGAGGAGGTCTGTGCTCCGATGCTCTCGCTTGGCTTTTGTTAAAAACTTAAGTATATGGGAAATGTTCAGACCTAGCCATGGGACTTTTAAAACCGTGAATGGAGATCTGTCAAAAACAGAAACACATGGGATTTGAATAAAGTAAGTTACTAAGTAGTCTTTAAAGTTCTTCCTATAGATATGTGCAGCGCCATCTGGTGGTGTGGAGGTCGCCGGCATCTTTCATATAAACAAACTGTATATCTATACAGTAACCTGAGCGCAGGATAAAACCAGGGACCCTGGACATGTGAGGTGGCAATGCTGCCACTAAGCAGTCAGTACTGGATTTTGCAGATGGGGTTTTTTTTTGTGTGTGTGTGTGTGTGATTGTTGCAGCCAAAAATGCTTGATTTTGCTGTGGCTTTTCTCTCTCTCAAAATTTGCGGTGCAGCGTGTGGAGTTTTTTTGTGGCCTTTTTTCGTTTTTGTTTGTAGAAATCTACTTGAATTGGCGACATCGCAATTGCGTGCAAATTGTCTTTCGCAGTGATGTTTGTTGGCAAACAAGACAATGTTCGACGCACGTGAATCGAAGAGGGCTTTGGCTGAATGTGCGTTGTAATGATGTCACTTGACGCATCATGGCCAAAATCTGCAGAAAATCTGCCGTCATTTTTTAAAAAAAAGGCAAGCTCCTCAAAATATTACGTAGTTTGCTTGAGTTTGCGATAATTTCTACAATCGCAAAATTGCAATCCTGGAGGGACTGAATAAGGCAAACCCAATAGAAAAATTGTCTTAAAATAAGTGTTGCTATGGCTGTCTATAACATTTGTTATAGTAGTTTATAACATTGTAACATATGTCTGGGTGGGGGTAGATACAAAAGATGCA
Organism: Ictalurus punctatus; assembly: GCF_001660625.3. NCBI lineage: Eukaryota > Metazoa > Chordata > Actinopteri > Siluriformes > Ictaluridae > Ictalurus > Ictalurus punctatus. The sequence goes on from NC_030430.2 coordinate 16,485,012, forward strand.
AACTTATGAACTAATTGACTTTTTCACCAATGACTGCTATTAAGAGAATGCATAGAGTAATTAAACCAGGGGCACATGAGAGTTGTAGATATTTTCTTAATACCTAAAGTATCAGAGACTATAGAGCGATTACTGTCACCTCTAGAAATACTGGCCACCCTTGGTAGCCCTAAAATTGTACCATCTTTTGCAAATCTCCAACCTTGCCTCTTTAACCGTCTTCCTCACTGCTCATTGGGGCAAAATACACTCACATCCTCTTCCAGGCATATTCATTGCTGCTTTGCTTGGTTTAAACATCTTAATTATTGCCCTAACAGTGAAGATGTGAGATGTGTTTGTGTTTATTTTAATTACCTATATTTTAATCAAGGGTTTTATTTTCCTGGAATAAATGTACTTCAATTATAGGTATACTGTATTTTTCTCATATTTCCTTGTGAAATTGAGTTTTTTTTCAAAACCTTTTTACCCATCTTTACCAAGGATGAGGATAATTCTGGAGTTACCTGTCTGAATCCAATACAGTAATGTAATTATTAGGCCATTTATTTTTGCTATTTTGTACCAAGGACGAAAACAGATCATTTGCAAATACCATTTTGTCTGGTTAAGGTCCTATTAGGTGCTGACACGCCTTGAAAAATCTCTTGCCCTCCTTTGGAACCCCATATCTATTTATCTATCTATCTATCTATCGATCTATCTATCTATCTATCTATCTATATATATATATATATATATATATATATATATATATATATATATATATATATATATAAACCATGGACACACCACCGTATGAATTAGTCATGACCTGTGCAGCAGTGGAGCAGCTCTGATGTTTTTTCAGACAACTGAATAAGTATATCATGGATTATATTTCATCTTCTTCTTGTCTTCATTGTACCTCAGAAGTTTTCTCACCATTAATGTCAGCACAAAAATTCTCTTTGTTTTTAGCCTGCTGTGGAGCTGGGAGACAGACATCAGTACTTCAACTTTGGCTCTTAGAGAAAATGCCCTTTTTCTTGAAACTTTTAACATCGTTAAAACCTTATGACCTAAGAAGTATTAAACGAGTCAAAGATGATGGAGAAGACTCTCTTCACTGGCCACATATATCAGTGACACAGTGATGTACACAATATTTAATCTATCATGTGTGTCCCTTGGGTGACATCCCCAACCTACACACAAGCTTCAACTCTAATCAAGTGTCCTACATTGATGGAATATTTTATCTAACAAAAATACCACTGTTAAGTAATGTTTTAAAGTCTTCTATGTTTTAAATTAGCCCCCTGAACAAGATTTGTTTTGGCTGGAATATCCCTTCTCAGACATCTATTCAAAAACACTGTTCTATGAAAAACTAAAGAGGGCTTGTCTAATGCTTAAGGCATGGATGCCCAACCCTATTCCAGGCGATGTATCACACTGGGATTAGATCCAAGACACCCTGCTCTACTCAAGGTATTAGATCAGGTGGAATTAAATAGGTGGAATCAGGTGTAGTTCCTGCTTTTCTTGAATGAAAACCTGTAGCCACACCAGCACCAGCGGATAAGACCTGAAATCCCTGGTTTAATAAGCAACTGGGGCTAAATAGAGATACTTACAAGTGACCAAGTGTACCTCTGTAGCTGTCCTCCATTACGAACAAATTTCTCACCTACTGCTGTACCATGCCCTGATTTGTTTTTGTATTCAATGCAGTCACATTTGTTTAAAATAAAATAAAAAATTCATCGTATTTATTACATGCTTCTTAACCAAACCAAATGCAAAGCAGCTTGTAACATTTCTATAATTCCCCATATTTTCAAATTTTCAAACATGGTAAATTTTGTTATAATATTTTTAATTAATTTGTTTATTGCATGGTGGCTTAGTGGTTAGCACGTTCTCCCCATACTTCGGGGGCCTCCTCTAGGTATTCCTGTTTCCTTCCCCAGTCCAAGGACATGTGTTGTAGGCTGATTGGCATTTCCAATTTGTTCGCAGTGTTTGAATGAATTTATGTGTGTGTGTGTGTGTGTGTGTGTGTGTGTGTGTGTGTGTGTGTGTGAGTGAGTGAGTGAGTGAGTGAGTGAGTGAGTGAGTGTGTGTGTGTGTGTGTGTGTGTGTGTGGGATTGTACCCTGCAATGGGTTGGCACCCCGTCCAGAGTATCACCCGCCTTGCGCCCTGAATTTCCTGAGATCCTGTGTAGGATAAGCGGTACAATAAATGGATGGATGGATGGATGGATGTTTATTGCATCACTTTTAAGCAGATCTTGTGTACATATATTTAGAACACAGTTTGTAAGAATGAACAGAGGGTTAGGGAGAATTAAGATTTTGAAAGTCGTTCTAGCCACTGTAAAAAGGCCAGTTTGAGTTCAATTCTCTCCACATACATCCACAGAATAGCCAGATGTCATGGAATAATCCGCTTATTGTAACATTCTGGCAAGAATGATTTTAGTATGATTGGAGAGAAATGTAAATAGTAATGAGCTGTTTTAACCTCAGCAGAAGACACAGTTGAGAATAATGTCTTTCTTAACTGCTAGATGTTATGCTTATTTCCATCCATTTGGCCAGTTAGAGAAAAACACTTGTATCAGTTTCAGAATGTGGATTTTGGATGGAAACTGAAAACAGCCCTTTCTGAAATCAGCAAACTGTTGTGTTGTTTGGCAAACTATCTATGAAACAGTACTAATTTCAGCCTGAAACTGGCTATAAATTCTTCCCAGAAGGAGAGAGTTTTCAGTGAACCTGGTTTCTGATCAATTATAATTACACTGTTTAGTTTATTTTTTATTTATTTATTTAATTTTTTTAAAAGTATGTCTTCAAATTTGCACTTCAAGCTGATTATGTGAGAAAAGTTTTTCAGTTCAGTTGTACTGGTTGTGTGTCATACATTTATGTGAACCAAATTAGCAATAAAGACCATTATATCAAGTACAATATATTCACTGGATGTAAATTAATACTCCCTGGTCCTGTTATTTGCCTGCTGTTTGTTGATCTTTCAGAGTAATGAGGACCAGACGTTTGTAAGTATTAACATCCAGCTATGGCGTTAATGTTTGGGCAACATGAGTTGTTGTGCAGATGTTGTAATACCAAAAGCATGTCTAACCGGTCATTCTCTCTCTCTGCCCTCTTTTTTTCTTCATACAAGCCTCTGCATTTTCCCATACCTACCCCCCCTAGCTCTCTGAGCCAACCTTCATGTCTCAAAAATGATTGTGGAAGGTGATTGGCCATGATTTGGCCCTGCTGATGTGCCATTGGCTGCTGGGGTTTTGGAGTGTTTGCATTCTGAAGGGAGGCTGTGTCTATTGATGTGCTTCAGGGGGAGGGAGGAAAAGAGGGAGGCAACGGAAAAGGAAAGGAAAAGGGAGGGATCGAGAAAAAGAACAGAAGGAAAGAGCCTCTTATTCTCTTATATGTGTGAGCGTGACAGTTCTTGTGGAAGGGTCTCCAGAAGTCAGGCCTTGTAGGAAAGCAAACAATGGTGGACATCTCGCCTCGCCATCACTGACTGTTAGAAGAGAGATACTGGATATTCAAGCACAGGATGACTGAGAGCTGCACTGCGCCAAAGGGGGAGCAGATTTGACAATGGAGTTTTTTTAGCAACCTGAATCTCAAAGGGAGGATTTTGGAGTTGGAAAACCAAGGGCGGCAACATTGTCATTTGTGAGTCTGGCTTTGGAATAAAAGGTAAGAATCCATGTGTATGTTCACGTATCATGTATCACTCTCTTACTCCATTACCACAATGCAGCAAAGCTTGGATGATGATGAGGAGAAAAAGGCAGATCCAGTGTCACTATCTGATCAATACATTAATAGATGACCTCTGGATTTCAGCATTGGGATTTTTGATAACCTGTTTGAGGATTCACAAACAATAGCACTTGCTTTTAAGTGAAAGCCATTCACTAAAACTGAACTGAAATGTAATGTTAGTCATACAAGCTGATGTCAGAGAAACAGCTTCACTAAACTGTTAATGAACAACTAACCTTTAGTGGTGTCTACTGCCCCATTATAAATTAAGTTTTATCTTTAAAACAGCTCAGATCAAAGTTTTTTTTTATTATATATATATATATATATATATATATATATATATATATATATATATATATATATATATACCAGATACTATATATTATTATATATAAATATGTATATACCAGATACTACCAATACAGTTCTACTTATATGTTTTGACCACCCTAGCATTTACCTTTAAAATTAGAATAATTTTACCTACATTTATACTTCTCACCCTTGCAATGGACATAACAGTATGCTACAAACAAAAAAAGTGCTTGTCTATAGATTGAACCTTCTTAGGATATAGTCTTTTATGTCAGGCCTGTTATTGCAGTTATAATACACTTTTATTACAGCGAAGCTCATGACAATAATCTGTTATATCTCGTGCTAAATGTCAATAAAACCCTTCTTTTTGAGTGAAGTTTGGAAAGTAATTCATTACCATAGTTTGTATAGAAAACCACTGGTATATAAAACACAAAAATTCAACTCGATAAACTGGGGGAAAGTTGCACAAAGATATTTGAGGTTTAGAGTAAAGGCCAATCAGTTCTGTTTAGACATGGTTCTACAAAAATAAGAAGCTAAACTGATTCAAATATAACCAAATCAGGACCAAGATTCAGAAGAAGAAATACATCAGACACCAGTGCTAGAAGAAGATGCAAAGGAAACTCTACTCATTCTATAGTTCTAATATATAAGGATGTAGCCTATTGAAAAAACAAAAAACAAAACAAAAAAACTACAACAATATATATGGTCATGGTCATACTAAATAATAGTACTGGAAGATTTCTGGAAGAAAGTCATTTGATCTGAAGTGACAAAAATCTGAATGTTTGCTCATAAGCAGAATTGCTCACTTTGTTTCGAGAGTAAACGAGCGTCAATAAAGAGAAACATGCTGCTATCCCTGCTGTGGATGTGGCTTTGCTGTTCTGTCAGAGCTCCAGTAGGACAGGAAGTTTTCAATCAAAATTGGAGGCAAAGTTAATGCAGCAGATTTTCAGAAAATGTAAGGAAAATTTGCATGCATTAGTTTAGTAGCAGCAAATGGTTTGCTCTTGGGAAACATAAAGTTCAGAATGTATTTGTCAGTGCATGTTAGTAAAAACACAGGTGTGAAAACATATGAGCAGAGCTGTGAGTGGGAAGTATTTCTTTGTAAGGCAGGGAACATAAGAACAAATTTGAGCTATCAACATTTGATATTTAAAAGTCAATATTTGAAAGTCACAAATTAAACAATTGTTAATGTGTTGGTTCACACATTTAATCTGAAGGAGCGAAAACCATTTCAGTTTGTCAAATGTTGTGAGATGGAAAAAAAGAAAGAGCAGTGAGGCAAGAGAAAGGAGTGTTCATGTGGAGTAAATGTGTGTGAAGGTGCAGATGTTTCACTCTTTGTGTCTGTGGTCAAGGCAATCCCTGCATTATTTATGTTACACTCGAACTGTGTTTCTATGACGATGGCTGTTTGAAACACTCTGACTCTTGTTACGGCCTTTGCCTCTCACAGCTGACACGTGACCAGCTCTTTACAAAATCTCTTCTTTTTTTGTTTAGCCATATATTGCAGTTGCTGGGCTGGATGGTACACTGTGTCAGTTGTTCCTAAAGAAGCTTAAAATAAATGGGGCTCGCCTTTTGAGGGAACACAAGACACATCGTTTTCCTTACAAAATGGGACATAAAAGTGAGAGGTTTCTAATAGAGTTAGCATTGATATTAGAGCAAAGTGTGTTAGGGTTTTGCTAAGCTCTGTTGTGCCATTAGGTCCTGACTATCCAAGTACTGATTTCTGTATTTATATATTAAGTTAACTGATTCTTACATTTAAAGCATTTAGCAGACACTCTTATTTATTACAGAAGTGTTTAGAAGTCTCTGTCGAAAAAAAACCCCATCTACGGTTACTATAGTGTTACAATAAAGTAACAAAGTAGAATCATAATCATAGTCATTGATTATTTTACTATCACAGCACATCCAAAATGTTTATTCCCTTATACAGTACTACTGTGATTTGGCAACGATTTTTTTTAGCTTATTATGAATGACATGTAATGCTTTTTAATCATTTATACATGTTTCCTGTCTGTGCAACAAGTTAGTCAAAATGTGGATTTAATGTGTGTCAAAAGTATTGATAAAAAAAACCCATAGCTTTTCATGTTACTGAGAAAAGAAATTCTTCATACAGTGGATATAAAAAAAGGCTACATTTGGCCCTGTTAAAATTGCTGGTTTTTGTATTGAAAAAAAAATTAACAAAGATAAATCATGATGTCAGAATATTTTGTTTTTCCACATTTAAATAGAAGCTATTTATAGGGGGGAAAAAGAAAATGCATGTACAGGATGTCATTGTTGAAAGGTATCGATCAGGAGAGAGGTACAAAAGCATTTCCAAAACATTAGATCTACCATGGAACATTATTAAGGCCGTTATCAACAAGGGGAGAAAATGGTGCACCACAGTGACATTACCAAGAACAGGACATCCCTCTAAATTTGATAAAAAAGTACTAAATGAAAACTTATCAGAGAGGCTGTCAAGAGAAAATATGTAGATCTGACAATCTCTTGTATTCTTCACATATCTGGGCTATGCAGTAGGGTGGCTAGATGGAAGTCCTTTCTCATGAAAAAACAAAAGCAAACAAACAAAAAAAAACATCCATGCCTGTTTACGTTTGACCAAAACATGCATACAATCACCCTAATCCATGTTGCAAAATGAGTTTGAGCATAATTCTAATAGATATGTATGGTGTAAAAAAAAGACAGCTTATTACCCAGAGAACATTATACCCATGGTGAAGCATGGTGGTGGAAGTGTCATGCTATGGGGCTGTTTCTCTTTAGCTGGGACTGAGGCCATATTCAGGATAGAGGGAATCATGGATAGCTCCAAATACCAATCAGTTTGGCACAAAACCTGCAGGTCTCTGTTAGATATGTAAGGAGGAAGTAAAATTCCAGCACGAATTGACCCAAAGCACAAAGTCAACAAAAGAATAGCTTCAGAAGAAGAAGATCAATGTTTTGGAATGGCCCAGTCAGAGCCCAGAGTCTAATTGAAAACATGTGGAATGACTTGAAGAGGGCTGTATACAGGAGAACCTTTCCAATTTGAGCTGGAGTATTTTTTCAAGGAAGAGTGGAACAAAACATCCAAATCAAGATGTGTCATGTTGGTAGACTCATATCCAAAAAGAGTGCTGTATCACAAGAACAAGGTGATTTAACAAAGTATTAATTAAGTGGTCTGCATCCAAGTTATTGTAAGGGTTTTTTTTTGTTCCCTCTTGAATTCACAGTAAGATGCAAGGTTACATATATTACTGTGGTTCTTTATTGTGGTTATTTACTTTGACCTTCTGAGGATGCTGGGTTCAAATTTAACCTTAGGTGTCTTTAACAAAAATGAGCTTCCAGTAATGAACTGTGAACTCTTTAGGAAAAGAAGGAGAGGGACTGATGTACAGGATTGATATGAGCAACGAAACTATAGGAAATGCTTGAACTAGGCGGCATCTCCAAAATCTGTTATTTATGTTTAGGCTTTGCTCATTCCTTATGTCTGAGTTAATCTGTTTTTGAGTCACACTGTTAGCCTTGCCGAGCGACTATGGGAGGACCAAGTCAGTTAAAAACAAGCCTGGATTCGCCACGCAGCCCTGAGGAATTTAGCAGACTCATACAGCACAATCGCTGTCAGAAATTCTTGTGGTGCCTCCTCCAGCTATCTTCTTCTTCTTCCCTTCTTCACATAAATATGAAACCATCATAGATTACTGATCCCCTCCAGTCTAGAGAAGGTTTGCTCAGATGGGTTTTATATTGCCATCAAGATTAAGATCCATTTAAGGGTGTGAGAAACTGAACAACAGTGATGTTGCAATCAGCTTGAATATGTACTGTTAATCACACAATGTGTCACCCTTTCCATAATATGAGGCTCTGGTTTTCATACAGGAAGGCAGATGTGACTACAGACTGAGCCCATGGCATCCCCGGAGTCCCTTACCCCACATCCTACAGGTGAATACACTTTACTCATTTGTTTAAATCTATTAACAAGATCCTCAGTACACTATATGAAGAGAAATTTAGATGATATTAACAAGCACTGAATGCAATAGTTCCTACAGGATAAATACAGATATAACTTGACCTGTAGCTTCCATGGAAGCTTTTCTGAGATATGATTGGTCCATACTGCCACGTGGTTTAGTAAGTCTTTTGTGAATTTGGCTCAGGCAGTGTGGTGTGACCGTTTTAATCTCTGCTAGAACGCAATGTTGTTTAAAAGGCAGCTGACCATATGCTGCATCCAGGAGATCCTGCACCATATGCCTCCTGCTCTTTATACCGCTTGCATGAACCCCTCGCTCAAATTCCTGGTGTTGCCAAAAATCCACTTGTCCATTGGATCTAAGAGTTTAGCTTGTTTCTATTGGAGAGAACTTGATGAGGACAAGAGAGAAGGTAATGCTGTTTAGAACTTTTAAAAAAGAGCAACAAAGAAATAGGATAATGTGTATTCCGAGAGTTTTTGACCTGAATTTTTAACCTGAGTTCCTGACCTGTTTTAGTGTTGCACACAACTGGACTTTAATCATTTACGCTTATTCATGGCTTGTTATTCCACCCAACACCCTAAATGACTCATGAGGAGCCTGCCTTTTCTAACATGAAGCTGCATTCCTGGTACATACTGTACAAGCTGTTATAGTTGCTTTAAAATTACATTGTTGTTGGTTTCCATGTCTGTCACATGGTGCTAAAGTGTATTATTTTGAGCCAGTAGGTTATAATTATCCTTTGCCTGTGGTTTGGGCATTTGGCATTTGCTGTTAAGGAAACCCCAAGTTACTGTGTGATACAACATCTCCAGATCTTTGGTGTTGGTTATTATGTTAGTTATTAGTAGTTATGCCTAGTAATTAAAATTACTAAGCAAGGCAATGATTTGTTGAGCCTGTTTTCTTATTACATATAATGATTTGTTATTCAGTTAGTAATGGCTGTAAATTATATGACTGTTTGTCCAGATGTAGTTTGGTTCTGAATGTTACAATACTTATTGTAGGACAGACTTTTCATATTATACACTATATGGCAAAAACTTTGCGGACACTTGACCATAACACTTACTGTACATGTGCTTGTTGAACATTTCAATCCAGATTAGTTCTATATTTTCCATTATAATAACCTCCACTCTTCTGGGAAGGCTGTCCACTACATTTTGGAGCATGGCTGTGGAGATTTGTGCACATTTAGCTACAAGAGTTAGTCACAGTTAGTTACAGTTACATTTAGATAGTGCTTTTCTAGACACTCAAAGCGCTTTTACATTGCATGGGGAAAATTTCCTCACCTACCACCAGTGTGTAGCATCCACCTGGATGATGTGATTGCAGTCATAGTGCACCAGAATGCCCACCACACATCAGCTACTGGTGGAGAGGAGAGGCGAGTGATCTAGCCAATTCAGGGATGGAGATTATTGATAGATAAAATTTCATTTTAATGACCACAGAGTGTCAGGACCTCAGTTTAATGTCTCATCCGAAAGATGGTGCTGTTTTTACAGTATAGTGTCCCCGTCACTATACTCGGGCATTAGGCCTCAAACAGACCACAGGGTGAGCGTGCCTTGTTGGCCTCACTAATACCACTTCCAGCAGCAACCTTAGTTTTCCCCAGGAGGTCTCCCATCCAGGTACTGGCTAGGCTCAACCCTGCGTAGCTTCAGTGGAGCATTAGTGAAGTCAGGCACTGACATTGGACAAGGAGGCCTGGGGTGCAGTCAGCATTCCAGTTCATCCCAAAGGTGTGGGGCTGAGGTCAGAGCTCTGTTCAGGCCATCTGAGTTCTTCCACTCCAACCGTGAGAAACCATGTCTTAATGGACCTCACTTTGTGCACAGGGGCATTGTCATGCTGGAATATGTTTGGGCCCCTTAGTTCCAGTGCAGGGAAATTGTAATGCTATAGCATACAAAGACATCCTATACAACTGTATATATAGAAGACCCACATATGGGTGTGATGGTCAAGTGTCCAGAAATATAGTATATATTGATGGCACAGTGTCACATGTAGTGTTGACTCCAGGGTCCTGGTTTCAATCCTGAGTTCAGATATTATTTGTGCAGGTCTTTGTGTGTGCGTTGTGGGTGCAATGGACTGGTGTCCCATGAAGAGTGGGACAGGCTTCAGATCCACCAGTATTAAATGTGTTAATACTGTGTACATTTTAATTTTTCATCCGGAAATTTACAGCAGTATTCGTCAGGTTGACCTTATACTCTTAAAAAGATTTCATCTGCCAATCTAATGTTTTTTTCCCTTTAAGGAGTCCAGTACCAAGCCTGAATTATTAAATAATTATAGACTCAATCATATAACTTGGTTTCAGAGTCTATGCCCACTGGTGTGGCACAGACCCCCCAGCACGAGGAAGAAGAGGATGATGAGGACGAGGAGCAGGGAGAGCAGTTTCAGTTTGATGATAGTGAAGATGAGAACAATGCTGGTCCAAACCCTGGGGAAATTAAAGACTTTGTAGTGTCCTCCGCTGCGACTGGACTTCAGGAAGTTGCTTCCGGTGACAACACAAACTCTAATGCACTTTACAGTCAAGCGGTGAAATGTGTCCCAGTCACTCTTCATGAGGAATTAAATGGAGTGACCTCTGCTGGTCAGGAGGGTCAAGCTGTTCCTCAGCAATCACACATAACAAGCCCAGGTGAGGATTTCAATCATGTATTTACCATGAGTGTATTGTATTAAATTCTATGAATAATAAAAAAAAATTGTATAACAATCTGCTTTCTTTCTTTCTTTCATTCTTTCTTTCTTTCTTTCTTTCTTTCTTTCTTTCTTTCTTTCTTTCTTTCTTTCTTTCTTTTCAGATATGGTAGTCAGGCAGCCTCCTGATGGGTAAGTGTCATACAATCTAACTGTAGAGCAGAAATTTTAAATACTTTTTGGTCAGGAGTTTTCTGAGACACAGGTGATTCCTTGATGCATCTCTAGAACATATCATAATAATGGTTTATTATTTAATTTTTAGTGTCACGGCTACATTATGCTATGTAGTTAGATTAGTCAGCTCTGTGAGCTAAACATTACGAGAAACTTACCTCTTTCCTAAGAAGGGTATAAAATACAGTACATAATAGTGTAACATTCTTCACTGATCTGGCTAATGGCTGGTTTTGTCTATGTTTCAGACGTTCTGTATCTATTGAGCCAAGAGTCACAGAGGAGTCCGAAGGCACATGGAAGAACAACACACATACATATGAAGGTATTGCTCTTGGCTCTTACAAAATACACTATGTGGCCACTTTGGTTGGTACATTTACCTTTTACCTACATTTATTAACCATTTTATTAAGTTCACCTACACATGTGGTGGGTTTGCTGCTTGCATGAGTTTATCAGCAGCAGCAGCATTGCTGTAAATTGTAGCTCTTAAAAGCCATGAAAGACCATGTCACATATTGTTTAATTATTTAGGAATTATTTGGTGTAGAAACTTACTTTAAATTCCATCTTGTCACTGTTGAAAAAAAGTTTCAAATCCAGCCGTAGCTTCACAATTTAATATTTAATATATCTTTTTATTTAAACCTGTTCACTTGATTTTCAAGGCAGAAGTTAGTTGAACTATAAACAGCAGCAGGTCCACAGCTTTCCAAGATCAGTGGTGCATTTTGTTACTCAGTCCTTACATCTACCCGCAATCAAATTTCAGGCCATTCAGCAACCGGTTTTTGTGCTGTGCTGAAGAAATAATAAAACATTCCTGTATGAAATGGGGAAAATGGGCAAAATAGGCATAGACCTCTGAGGTCTAAACACCTTAATGTTATTGCTATGTTGGGAGCAGAACAAATATTTCCAGTTAACAGCAGTATTGTGAGACTAGAGTCCAATAAATACAAACTGTGATTGGACAAATTGAGCAACAAGAGTACACCAACAAGCTGGAGCAGTGGAGTAGGTGTCTGATACAGTGAGCAGTAAATGTAAAGCTGCTATGCTTGTTACACTTGTGGCAGTGCCAAAACACACTACCACATCAGTGTCACTGTTAAATAATATCTGCTTAGTGCTGCTCTCTTTCTATTACACAAATTCTATGCACAAATTGTACATATCACAAAGAGCACCTACAGTGAAGGAAAAAAGTATTTGATCCCCTGCTGATTTTGTACGTTTGCCCACTGACAAAGAAATGATCATTCTATAATTTTAATGGTAGATTTATTTGAACAGTGAGAGACAGAATAACAACAAAAAAAATCCAGAAAAATGCATGTCAAAAATGTTATAAATTGATTTGCATTTTAATAAGGGAAATAAGTATTTGACCCCTCTGCAAAACATGACTTAGTACTTGGTGGCAAAACCCTTGTTAGCAATCACAGAGGTCAGACGTTTCTTGTAGTTGGCCAGCAAGTTTGCACACATCTCAGGAGGGATTTTGTCCCACTCCTCTTTGCAGATCTTCTCCAAGTCATTAAGGTTTTGAGGCTGACGTTTGGCAACTCGAACCTTCAGCTCCCTCCACAGATTTTCTATGGGATTAAGGTCTGGAGACTGGCTAGGCCAGTCCAGGACCTTAATGTGCTTCGTCTTGAGCCAATTCTTTGTTGCCTTGGCCGTGTGTTTTGGGTCATTGTCATGCTGGAATACCCATCCACGACCCATTTTCAATGCCCTGGCTGAGAGAAGGAGGTTCTCACCCAAGATTTGACGGTACATGGCCCCGTCCATCGTCCCTTTGATGCGGTGAAGTTGTCCTGTCCCCTTAGCAGAAAAACACCCCCAAAGCATAATGTTTCCACCTCCATGTTTGATGGTGGGGATGGTGTTCTTGGGGTCATAGGCAGTATTCCTCCTCCTCCAAACACGGCGAGTTGAGTTGATGCCAAAGAGCTCCATTTTGGTCTCATCTGACCACAATACTTCCTCCCAGTTGTCCTCTGAATCATTCAGATGTTCATTGGCAGTCTTCAGACGGGCATGTGTATGTGCTTTCTTGAGCAGGGGGACCTTGCGGGCGCTGCAGGATTTCAGTCCTTCACGGCGTAGTGTGTTACCAATTGTTTTCTTGGTGACAATGGTCCCAGCTGCCTTGAGATCATTGACAAGATCCTCCCGTGTAGTTCTGGGCTAATTCATCACTGTTCTCATGATCATTGCAACTCCACGAGGTGAGATCTTGCATGGAGCCCCAGGCCGAGGGAGATTGACAGTTCTTTTGTTTCTTCCATTTGCGAATAATCACACCAACTGTTGTCACCTTCTCACCAAGCTGCTTGGCAATGGTCTTGTAGCCCATTTCAGACTTGTGTAGGTCTACAATCTTGTCCCTGACATCCTTGGAGAGCTCTTTGGTCTTGGCCATGGTGGAGAGTTTGGAATCTGATTGATTGATTGCTTCTGTGGACAGGTGTCTTTTATACAGGTAACAAGCCGAGATTAGGAGCATTCCCTTTAAGAGTGTGCTCCTAATCTCAGCTCGTTACCTGTATAAAAGACACCTGGGAGCCAGAAATCTTTGTGATTGAGAGGGGGTCAAATACATATTTCCCTCATTAAAATGCAAATCAATTTATAACATTTTTGACGTGTTTTTCTGGATTTCTTTTGTTGTTATTCTGTCTCTCACTGTTCAAATAAATCTACCATTAAAATTATAGACTGATCATTTCTTTGTCAGTGGGCAAACGTACAAAATCAGCAGGGGATCAAATACTTTTTTCCCTCACTGTATATGGTATTAAATCTGAAAGGTACACCTCTCACCTTGTTTCAGCCAATGTCCAGTTCTGTGTCTGTGATCTCCACGTTTACATTCAAGACCGGAATGCTACTATACACCTGTCATAAAGAAGGTTGCTCGCATGTTTGCTCAGACAGGTCTGTGACTCTAAGGAGGACATGAATCCTCCACCGAATGAAAGATTTAAGCAAATAATTTGACACATTCAAATCGAAACTTCAGATAATCAGAACCATCTGCTTTTAGTTACTATCCATAATAGAGAGATTGTGTGCCTTTGAAAATATTTGACCTACTCTTGGAATTTGCTTGAAACCCGCCAATGTCCAGATGTGATCCTGGATGCTCACATATGAAACATTTTTAATTCAGTTGAATGATGACTAAAGAATCACTGCATCAAAACTAATCCATGATTTCATTATTTATGCATGCAACTCATAAATATTGGCACCCCACTTGAATTTCACCTCTCTCGAATCAGGAGTACATACATATGCACAGATTGAGCTCAAAAACAACAAAGCAGTGTTCTGAGTGAAGTGTGTGTGTGTTCAGCTCAAGCACCAGGTCACTCACAGGAATGGTTCAGTGTGGTGTCAGAACTCACACTACGACTGCACAAAGGTACTTTGCCTGGTCTCCTCTTAGAACCAATTTCTTTACTTCTGTTTTAGTGTTGCCTCAGACTGTAGGAGGTGTCCTCTTTTACCCTGCTGTAGCTGATTCAGACTGTAAACACATGTATTTCCTGTGTGTTGGTACTAGAGTTTGGAAATAGCTCAGCTAATTTGTGACCCCTGTGTTGTTTATGTAAAATTGTGTAAGACATTATTGTACTTTACATGCATGACCTCCTGCTTAAGAAGGTGCACAGTACTTCCTTGACTGACCGACTGTTCCCTGTGTAATTCTAACCATGGCCTTCAATTATGTGCATGTATAAACAGCCTGAAGTTAATATTAGATTGCAGATCAAGTAAATGACTCCATTTGATAATAAAAACATGGTATTATTCTCTTCCTGGAATAGAAGCAATACATGTATTGCCTTACTTTTGAGCTATTGTTAAAATGTATCGTGTCGTGTCCTTAGTGTTAGTGTTGCTTTCTAGCTTTTCTTTGTTCATCCAATTTTCTGGTGACATTGAAAAAGCCTTTGTTGTTGTTACTGTACACTCCAGATTAATTTGTTCTTGCTAGTGCTTCTGCCTGCATTGCGGTCGATACCACAGTCAGTTTAATGAATGCATTGTACAGTTTAATGGCTGCTGCTATTAACTAGAGAATCAATAACTGTTCAGAGTTTTTGACTTCACACTTTTTCAACCTGGAATGTGAAACCATGTGAACAGGCTGTCCTTTGAGAAAATTCAATGATCAGATTAGGATCAACCTTGGAAAGAAATGCATTTCATGTACTAATCTTGAGACTTTCTGTGCTCTATAGGAAAGCCTGCTTCTGAATCAGAGCGAGGCTTGCCCTCTTCGTCCTCAGAGGTGTACCCAGGTCCTCCCCCTGACTCAGAAGTGATTTATGATGATGTCCCTTGTGAGAACATTCCCTCTCCTGATGCAGGTAGGTGAAAGACTCGGGACCCAGTATGCACTATTCTACATGTTTTCCACATGAGCTATGAATGTAGAAAGTCAGGTAACAACCCTGACAGCAAATGAGTGATTGCCCAGTGCTGGTCCACATATGCACTTTCATCTGGTTCACATAAACCTGTGGAATGAGGGCAGTAACCTCAGAACTTTCGATTCAGCCATTTTTGGCCAAAAATTCAAAAGCTGCATTTGGATGGTTGCACATAGCCCAGATTCCAAATGCAAAGACAAACCTTAAACATGGCTCTTTTTTGGCCCGCAACTATTGTGATGAATAGTTATGTGCATAAACTTGATGATAGTTGTGCCAGAATTGGCTGCTTTATGGGCAAGAATTAGTTTAGTTTAAGAGTTGTTTATCATCTTGATGTCAACAAATAGATAGTTTTTTTTACTTCTCTATTTTTAATGTTTATTTGCCACCAAACTGGTAAAGTGTCGCTAAAGGAATTCTTACTTAACAGTCTTGCAATTTCCAAACTGTTCACAGTCGCTTATTAGTTAGCACGCTTGCCTCGACGTCTGGGGTTGGGGGTTCAAGTCCTGCCTCTGCCCTGTGTACACGGAGCTTGCATTTTCTCCCTGTGCTTCCTCCAGTACCTCCAGGTACTCCCGTCTCCTCCCCAGTCCAAAGACATATGTTGTTGGTTGATTGGCATTTGCAAATTGTCCGTAGTGTGTGCACTTGTGCCCTGCAATGGGTTGGCTCCGACGTCCAGGTTGTCCTCCACCTTGTGCCCTGAGTTCCCTGGGATAGGCTAAAAGCTCCCCCACGCCCCTGTGTAGGATAAATGGTAGAGAAAATAGATGGATGGAAGTTCAAGAGGATGGTGGCAAGTATAAAGGCAAAAGGTGTATATGTGCACTATTTTTAAAAATCATATTCAGAAAGGTAGAATTCAGATTTGTCAGATGTGATAAGATTTTGATTTTCTCCCTATTAATTTGATCAATTTTATCATGAAGTTTGACCATTTTGTTGGTCATTTGTGACAGTAAATGTCAGTAAATATGCATTATCTGTGCAATGTATGCAGCTGGGCATGTGACTAATGTTATGCTATTTCCAAGTGCATCCCTGAAGTGCAGTGTACGTTTTGAAGAACAAATATACTAAGTGACAACCAAGACAAAACCTCTTAACTTATGCATTACCTAAGACTTTGATCAAGACCATATAGACTGTATGGCACCCATGTTCAATGGCTATGCATCCCAGCTAAGAATATTTGGTTCTCTGAAAATTTTCGGGACATTACAGTGTTTTCTGGGTGTTCTGAGAACAGTTATTACATAACTTCTACATAAAACCATTACTAAACATTGCTGCAACATTTGTAAGCATAGAAACATTAACACTAATCCTAAGAGCACACTGCAGGAAGGTTGTTTCTAGGATGTTACAAATCTAACCTTCTTAGAACCTGTTGAATACATTATTAAACATTTTGACAGCATTATTTGTTAGCAGGGATGTTACATATGCTGTGATTGTGCATTAAAAAGGATTTGTGTCCTCATAGCTGTACAGTTTGCCTAACTCTTCTGTGTTTCTTGTTTTGTGTGGAGGTGACGATATGATCTATGAGGATGTGCAGAGGCCTGGTGAATTGGCAGAGGGGATGGATAATGGCTGGAGCTCCAGTGAGTTTGAGAGTTATGATGAGCACTCGGACACTGAGACCAAGCCACGGACACGTAGCAAGGTGGGAACAAGTACAGGTTCAGCTCATGCCTAAATCACGGAGCTGCTGTATCTAAAATCTTATCTCTGAGGTCAAAGCAGGGTGCAATACAGGGGATTTTATTAGCTGAACATCTTTATCACATTCTTTGATTTTTTAAAAAAAAACTATTTTTCGATTCATTTCCCTTTTCATTTAATTTCCACATGATCAAAAACAAGCTCTGATCGTTTCTGCGCATTGTCACAAGGTGGCAATAGATACATGCTGTCATATAGTACTCACAAACCACTAACACATGACAGCCGCAGTATATGAGTGGGAGGAAGGTTAATTCACTGAACCAGTGGATATTTTTTTCTCCACTCACCACTTTTTCAGTTCTCTTTCCTTCCTGGGCTTCCCCTTGTTAATCTCCTGCTGTTGTTCACGTTAGTCTTTCCTCTGTTGCCGAAGCTGTCTGTATGCATTGCCATCCTTTATGCATGATCTTAGCTGAAAACAGGTACAGAAACCTTTCACTAACCTAATCAGTGAACCAGTTAAGGTCCTGGTGCAATGGATGCTAAATGTATGCATGCTTGTTTAGTTATTTCTGCAGCTTGTATGTGATATTGATGTTAATCACTAGAGTACATAAATGATAGCGACTCTCAGACTTTTTCTTTTGATTGTTCTTGAATGTGTCACTGTCCGCCTGTCTGGCTTTCCCTCTGTTTCCTCATTCTCTCCCCTCTTTGTGTGTTTCTGTCTGTCTCTATCTGCACATTGATCTAAACACCATCCCTATTGACCATGGGCATGTGGATACGGCGATGACCTTAGATTTCTCCCGATGTACGGCGCATAAAGGAGCATTGTGCCCGGACCAAACGTGAACTGGCCATGCGGTTAGGGGCTCGAGACGTCAGCCAGATCAAACAGGCCTATGATATCAAGGTATATTTTCCCATTAGTACTGCAACTGCAGTATCATTCATCATTCAACATAGTCAAATATAAGGTTTATGATGCAGGTTATAACTTGTATGTACTTATATAAATCATTCAACCATATTCAGTCAGCCTTCCTCTTGCTCAATCTTGCACAATGCACAGAAAAAAGGCTTTGCTTCCCAGTGAAAATGAAACTGTCTAAATGCCCTGAAGCTTACAGCAAATGAACCATGAGGGACCTTCAGAGAGTGACTTTGCCCCTGTTGCTGTAAACACTGTACTCTGTACAGGACCAACCTTTTTTCCTTCTTCCTCTAAGCCGCAGATGTCCATTTCAGTACTCATCTCCTCTCTCACAGGTTCAACAGCTCATGAAAGCCGCCCGGAATGGCACTAAAGATGGTCTGGAAAAGACTAAAATAGCCATGATGCGCAAAGTGTCCTTCCTGAATAAAAAAGAAAACACAGGTTTGAAAGTTTTTTCTTAATCTTTTTCTTTTGTTGAAAGCTGGACGTTAATTTCTTGTGAGGCTGCAGCGCTGTTAAAATAGTCAGTCAAAGATCTTTAAAAGTCAAAGTGGCAGTAAAGCAGGACTAACAAGGCTTTGTGTAAATATAAAAACAATGCAGATGACACAGAAGACGATTCTGGTTACCTAGATGTATCTGTTTCTGAAGTAAAACACCCACCACCTCAACTTTCTCCCATGCCAGAGGGTCTCACTAGCCAACAGGTTGGTGTGTGTGTGTGTGTGTGTGTGTGTGTGTCTCAGCCGTGTAACCAAACTACAGTGAACTTGTATAGATTTATTAAGCTTAACTCAACTTTTTTTTTCCAGACTGTAAGACGTCACATTCTTGGCTCTATTATCCAGAGTGAGATAAGCTACTTGGATTCCCTCAGAAGGATTCTGAAAGTAGGTCACTGATTGCAATGTAATCGTGTAATTATCTAAAATTATATCACTTTTTTATTTCATCTTCAAAGTACATACACAGAAATGAGTATTATATTCACTGCTCCTGGATTCATCTTGTACATTCTGATTCACTCCCAGGATTATCAAAAGCCTTTAATGGAGGCAGAGCCACGTGTCCTGAGTACTAGAAAGATCCAGCCCATTTTCTACCGGGTGAAAGAGATCCTACAGTGCCATGCCATGTTCCAGATCGCCTTGGCTTCCCGCGTGGCTGAATGGGACCAAATAGAGACCATTGGGGATCTGTTTGTAGCCTCTGTAAGTCTCAGGATTTCCCCCAAAATGAGTTTATCAACTCAAAAGGGTTCAAATTCTGTTCATGTACTTAAAGTGAATGATACTTGGGTATCTAGATAAGCCTGAACCCTCTCATGCTGAAACTTTTGCTTTCTTTTCCTTACTTGAAATGATGTCAATGTATTAAGTAATAGGAAACATCTGAGCAGAAGTATTGTCATGTGGGCTGTTTTTAGCAGGCTTTTCCAAAACTAAATTAATCGCACTCCCTTTGTGGAAATAACACACATAAATAAAAGGGGTGTACTAAGATGCATATCAATGTTATTTCCATTGTTGTACAACAGCAACAGCAACACAAAAAAGCTCAAAAAAGGCAATTTCAGGAAGTGGGATCTAACTGAAAGTGTGGTATGGGCATTCTGTTAACTCAACGTTATTTAGCTGGGTATTAAAATATTCTTGAACTCCATTAACTAGGTTTCACACCGGCTAGTTTTGTTCTGACTTTGTGCTGTTTCCACCATTTGTGTGCTTTTTTACATTTGGAAAAAAAAAAAACCAACCCAGAAATCTTGTACTCAGCATTTCTATTTTAACAGTACTCATTTCCTGTGCGGTACCAAAGCTGTGAGCAGCAGCTGTGCGTATTTTTAACATGTGATGCAAAAGATTCAAGGATTTGTAATAAATCAGGTTTACAACAGCAACCTCAGCTAAAATGTATGATTGCTGAAAGCTCTTTTTAGACCAGAGTCTAGCAATTTAAAAATGTTGCTTTGTGAAATGGTGTGTGTGTGTGTGTGTGTGTGTGTGTGTGTGTGTGTGTGTGTGTGTGTGTGTGTGTGTGCAGGTTTTCATAAACCTCTGTATCCCTTTCAGTTTTCAAAATCAATGGTTCTGGATGTATACAGCGATTACGTCAACAACTTCACAAATGCAATGGCTCTCATCAAGAAAGCCTGCATGTCCAAGCCCGCATTTCTGGAATTTCTTAAAGTAAGTTTTGCTGGTTTTACTGGTTTTTATTTAAAGACTAGGTACAAAGTAGCTTCTTGCATCTGCTGCTTGATATGTACTACTTTCAGTGATCGTGAGCTGCATTTTAATTGAAATATAACAAGAGACACTGTTGTATCTGACCTGCTCACATGCTACTTTGAATCGTAGAAAAGGCAGGCTGTCAGCACAGACAGAATCACCCTTTACGGCCTGATGGTGAAGCCAATCCAACGTTTCCCTCAGTTTATACTCCTCTTACAGGTCAGCGGTTCTTCACATATACACACATACACATACTTTATACACACACGTGCTCATGATTATCTTCTTTTCATCCTTCTCTTGTTGCTTTTAAATGCACTTATATAATACTGGAGTTCTCAGATTACATCTAAACAGAATTGCCTCAGAGAAAGTGAAACAGAGAAGGAGATCTGCATAGTGGATGGTAGCATGTCTTAGCATCTAGCGGACTGATACTTCATAGTAATATTTCCCATACATTAGGACATTAATTATATCTAATGATCTCTCATCTTTACATTTTAATGCAAAAGCTGTATGTAATACAGCATCACTGGACAACACTGGTAGTATTTCAACGTGAAGTCAACAAAGTGCAGGACGTCCCCATTGGCATGTAATGTTTAAAGGGAATCATATGAAAATCAGATTTCAAATTTCAAAGATTTTGACTTTGATACCACTCCAAGTATAGTATCAGAATGCATGATGCCAAATCATCAATATTATTGCAAAAATGCTGACATTAAATCTGTCATTTACAGTCACTGAGGTGAAATTGGTGGTTGTTTTTTTAACGACCGATGCTTAGTAGTGCCTACTCAGTGTGGCTCAAGGTCCCTTTCCAGAACCTTCACACTAACAGTCCCTCAGTGGTGGCGTGAACTTCCAACCTAAATCTGGACCACCTAATCTGACACTATTTTCAAAAAACAGCGAAAGACCCACCTCTTCCATGAGCACTTAGCTAACCCCTAAAATGCCAACCCTACATTATTTAAAAACAAACAAACAACAAACCCAACTTACTCTGGTTCTTACACCTCTGCTCTGCGCAATTTGCTTCTCTAGAACCCAATTATAAATCTTGTATGGTAGCACTACTTGTATTGTTCTCTGCTTGATATATCGCTTTGCTTGTATTTCCTCATTTGTAAGTCACTTTGGATAAAAGCATCTTCTAAATGAATAAATGTAATGTAAATGTAAGTGTCTTTAACAGTAAATCATGCCTGTATGTTTGTCTAGGACATGCTGAAGAACACTCCGTCTGGGCACCAGGATAGGCTGCCGCTGCAGCTGGCTCTCACTGAGCTGGAGACCTTAGCAGAGAAGCTGAATGAACAGAAGCGTCTAGCAGAGCAGCTCTCTGAGATCCAGCAACTAACACGCAGCAACAGTGATCGCGCCCTCAGCAAGGTCACACACCAAAACGCACTCCCATCTCTCTGCTAGGCACATGTCACTGTTGCTCAGCAACTCACTCTAAGTTTAGCTCACTCTCCATTTAGCAGGCACAGAGAATAAGATGAGATTTCTTGTAGGCTTATATATATATATATATATATATATATATATATATATATATATATATATATATATATAATGCTAAGATGAGGCGGTTTTTAAAATAATTGTAACTAACTGGCCTTACCAAGGTTAATAAATCCATTTCAGAGATTTAAACATTAAACTTTGTTCATGGTTTCTATACATTCTTGGCTCAAAATCAACAGAGCCTGTTTTTTAACTGGCACTGCAGATATTTGCCTCTCACTGTGAGCTGTCATGACTGATGATCTGGGTCATGCACTGCTGCAGTTTGGGCTCTCACATCGTCTTTGGCCTGTAAATGAAGCCTTTTATGATGATTCTCACTAGAGGGTGCTCCAGTATCTGCCATCAACCTCACAGTGGAGACGAAAAAAACATTTCCACCCAGCTTCCTGATGTGAATGATCTAAAGTTAAATAGCTTTGTAGATCCCCTGCTGTTATACCAATTCATCATCACCTGCTTTGGCGCGTGTGTGTGAAGAATAAAGCGGTGGCATTTGTATACATTACAGGGATCACAGAAAGGAAAACCGAGTGTTTTAGTATAATGCTATTATATATATATATATATATATATATATATATATATATATATATATATATATATATATATATATATATACATATATATATATATATATATATTAAATATTGTGGTGTAAAAATGCTGTTAGACTTTGTGTTAGGTTGTTAAGTAAGGAATAAACCACTTCTGGACCATTACCACCCTGAAGTTGATTATTTTCTGATAGCAGCACTTCTCAAAGGGTTTTATTCCTCTCATACCACAGCTATTTGCCAATGATTACAATTTCCTATGAATAAAAAAACAGTATGTTGTACTTGTTTAAAATCTGTTTATAGTTACATTTAATATTGTAGAATGTTAGTATTACTTACGCTATAGCAGCTATCAACAGCCTCTGTGTTTTGCTCTCTTGAAGTTAATAACACAAAAAGGCAACTTATAATGTTTATAACAAACTGTAAAGTGCAAAATCCTCTGTTTTGAACGGTTCCAAAGTGCTGACACTGGAGACTCCTTCTATAAATTTTAAACAAACTTCTCCTTACAGAGTTTCACAGTATCAATAATTCAACACTTTTCTTTGTTAAATAACAGGACATTTTTAATTCATTCATTATTACGTGTTGATTATATGGCATGTCCACCATACAAGTTCCTGTGAATGAGCTGTTACTACAGAAACGATTACGGATCAGAACACATACATTAATATACTGTACACCTGTGATTTTCATTGCAGACAACAATTGTTATAGTAAATTTATCAACACCTCATGACCAGTCAGGTTTGAAAGTTTAATATAATGTGTGTCCACAGCAGCTGAACTCAGATCAGAAGCAGCTGATTCTGTGTGAAACCCTGATCGAGACAGTGTATGGGGACAAGGGGCAGGTTCTCAAGTCCAAGGAGCGCAAGGTCTTCCTCCTCAACGACATACTCATCTGTGCAAACATCAATCTCAAGTAAGTCAGGTTCACAGTTTGCTTTCTATTATCTGTACACTGAATACATCCTTTTTCTTCTCAGGCCTTACAGCTTTGTGGTTTTGTGGTTTATATCCCTTCTATCTCACATTTAACGATGTTCTAGAACCATTGAAAGGGGAATTGAGTACATCATTAATGAAACAAGGTAACATTTTCAACCTGCATTTTCAACATTATCCAATTAGTGCCATTTACTAAACATGTTAAACACTGCTAAACATGTGCAATTCACCTTCAAATATCAAACCTCAATGAGGATCACACATGATGGAAAAGGACCTGGGAATTCAAGGAAATGTAGCAATTTCTTTCGATTATACCCCTCTCCCCGTTTCCCGCCCACCCAGATGAATTCATCACAACAGTTCATTTTACTGCCTGTGATTCTTCTCTCTGATCATGCATTATAACAAAACAAAAACTTGGGCATTGTTCTGTCACAATTTTTACTAAACTAATTTTGTCTTCAATAAGGGGGCTTCCGGATATCAGCAGCCTGGTTCCTGCTGGCCCTAAGTACATGGTGAAGTGGACAGCTCCTTTGCAGCAGGTTCAGGTGGTAGAGGTGGGTCTGGAGAGCTCACAGAACAATGACAGTGTTTACCAGCCAAGTGGGATCAAACGACTCAGCTCCACCAATGCTCAAGGTCAGAACGGTTTCTTAGATAATACCTAACATGTGAGACAGGATTGAAAAATAATAACCTGACAGTGCAAGAGCTTGGTACTAAAAGTAATCTTTTTATTATCCTTTTGTAGCACCAACATTTGTTGTTTCTTCATTTTATTAATAGTTTATGTAATTTGCTCACTCTACCTGTACTCACTTTCATACTGCTTCTCATGCTCTATCACAGGGCAGCATAGCCCACTCTGAGGAAAGCACTATCCAATTTAATTAGATTTAATTTAATTTATTTAGCACTTTTAACAATGCGTATTGTCACAAAGCAGCTTTACAGAAATCCAGATATGGATTTAGATTTAGATCCCCAATGAGCAAATCAAAGGTTACAGTGGTGCATAAAAACTCCCTGAGATAGCAAGACGAAGAAACTTTGAGAGGAACCAGACACAAAAGGGAATCGATCTTCCTCTGGGTGACACCAGACAGTGCGATTCATTACTTTTCCACAGCTGTATACTATATAGTCAAACAGTACTGAGTGTGTTAAAAGGTTGAGCAGTATTAACATGAGTCTTTAAAAAAATTAATTAGAGTTCTTAACTTTAAGTCTAGAGTATCCACTAAAGTTATCCACTGAATAATGAATGATGATGGATAATTTTAGGGTATCCGTCTGTACCATCCTCAGCAGCAGCAAAGGACTCTCAACTGAAGGAAGCTTCAAGCATCGTAGCGCATTAAGATGGATCAGGCAGGTGGGGAGGATAGAAGGAGTCAGGATCACTGGCATATCATTATGCTGCAGGAGTAATGTGTAGCTCAACAGATCAAGAGAGGGAGAGAGAGACAGAGGGAGATACAGAGAAGAGAAGAGACAAGGGAAAGCGAGAGAGGGGAAAAGAGAGAGAACAGATTATTAAGTATGCAAAGTGCAAGCAGGTACTCCAGCAGGACTAACTATGACAGCGTAATTAAAAGGAAGAGCCAGAAGGTAACATTTGCTTGAGGGTAGCCTGGGACATAAAGCGGCCTGCCTCTCCACTGTCAACAAATCTGAGTGAACCTGTGAGAGTGGGACAGTGCCCATGAACCCCTTTGATCTGTGCCTTTGCCTAAGAAAAAAGCTACTAACAAAAAGCTTGATTAAACAAACAGGTTTTCAGCCTAGACTTAAACACGGACACTGTATCTGAGTCTCGAATACTAATCAGAAGGCTTTTCCATAACTGGGGGCTTTTGTAGAAAAAGCTCTGCCCCCTGGTGTAGTCATCATCATTCTAGGTACTAATAAAGAGCCTGCAACTTTTGATGGCAGCAGGCATAGTAAATCATAAAAGACAAAAAATTCTCCCAGGTACTCTGTGAAGTTTGCTTTAGTGCTGAGGTTATCTGCCCTCTTCCGCATATATAAGCTCACAGATGCCCACACTGATGGCAGGGGAGAGAGAAATGCCATCTCTCCCACCCGGACAGCATGGCCAGTTTAGCTCTCTTGGACACACTGCCATTTAGGGCTGTGGTATCTAAACAATATGCTTTACCATGAATAACTGACAAATAACGAACTGTGAGTATACTTCAGTAACCAAATTGTTACCAAAAATAAAACCATATCATTCTTATGGTAAAAACTATATTTGTAAATTTTCCGTATAATTTCTTCACTAATTTAACTCTTTAAGTGTGCATGGTTTATAAGAAAAAAAAGACACATTTTGGTTAGTTTTACACAACACTGAATGAACAATCTCACTCTTTCAATTCCTCCAACAATTCATATAACATATTTCCCACATGCCGGGCTAGAAGAACTCAATAAATCTATATTGGTACTCATATGATCCTCCTTTTTTATTATTTATTTTTGTTGGAGAAATTAAAAAAAAAAAAAACAGTCTAAGGACTTGTGTAGGGCTCAATATAGCAATTGTCTGTCAGAGTGAGCACACATACCCAATCTTAGAGCGCAGCAATATGCTGATGCTTAGTTGACGTTATGTCCTTGGAAACTTTTTTATTTATTTATCTTAGATAAATAAAATGCTGCTTTCATATTACTAGATTTTGTACTATCTTTCATAGTGCATTTCAACTTACTTCAATTAAGGAAAAATGTACTATTGTAGTGGAACATGCTGTTGACTAAATTGCAGGTTCTCATTCAAGACATGGACCAACATCAGACCTTCGGTTTTTTGTGCTGACTACAGAAGTAGAGTTCAATCAGTGAAGTAAACTGTATTGAGAAAGAAACTATATTTCTTTCCAATAACACTCTGTCAAAAATGTTGTCAATTTCCAATGTTTACTGTACAGCAAAATTCTGTTTATTATTTCACAGGACTGTATTGTAAACAGTTGGCCAATTAGAGCGGTGCATTAGTCTACAGTAAAATACAAGAAAATGTAATGCATATTTTACATTATAGGCAGGATTAAGATTGGTAAAGATTCTCTGAGTGTTGAAAATTAGTGGATTATTTTTGTGCCGTATTTATTTTATTTGAATCTAAATTGTCATCTGTGGCCAGGACCATGTTCTCTGGAGTGTCGGGGACCCTCTAGTCTATGACGATCGACGTCGTTATAGGATTAGAACATGCTTTGCTCTTTATTAAGTGAGAACGAAGTGGACGATAAAGTGGTGTTTGTTTTAGGCAAGCTGATTCTGGGGCCACCCAAATTGTACCAGGAACTACAGGAGCTCCAGCATGACCTCTCAGTGGTGGAGGAGGTCACACTCCTAGTGGGTACTCTGCAGGGATCCTATCAGGTATAACTTTATATCAACAGATGCACTATATCAGCATTGAATAATAATCCTCAGTTCAAGTAACTTTCTCCTTTAGTTTCAGTGTATCTGAAGAGTAGTGAAGTGATATGTTACCAACATCACGTGTGTGTGTGTGTGTGTGTGTGTGTGTGTGTGTGTGTGTGTGTGTGTGCATGCAGAATCTTAACACAACAGTGGGGCAGGACTGGTGCCTGGCTCTGCAGAGGCTCATCCGCATCAAAGAGGGCGAGATCCAGTGTGCCAACAAGTGCCGTTTGCGGCTAATGGTGCCCGGCAAGCCTGACAAGTGAGTTGTGAAGAGAACTGGAACAAGCTGGCAAATTGACTTTGAATGTGGGCAGGCTTGCCCTAGGCCACACATTCATTCTGTTAACCAATTTAAAACACTTTTCAGTTATTGGGAATGATTACCAGAAGGCTTCTGCTTTGTGGATTTGTTCTGGAGCAGCAGCTGCTCTCGATGTTACCTGCTCATACAGCCAAATGGACTGGGCTGAGCTTAGCTTTGCCAACAGGACTTTGTTGAACAGCTGGTTATTAACATTGCAAAGTGTGATGGTTTAAGCTGTAATACTTTTTTCCTTGTGCTGTTTGCTTATTCTCTTTCAGAATATATAAGCCTATTACTGATGTCTTTGTATTAAAGCACTTTTATAAATGCTGTTGCAAGTAATCACTGGAGCTTAGAGCACCACAAATCTGACTGGTTTATTGACAGCTTGTCTTGTATTCCTTATGGAATATGTATGAGTTTGCACATGTTTTTGCAGGTCTGGGCGTCCAGTCAGTTTCACGGTGGTTTTCAATACTCCCAGCCCAATCAGTAAAATCTCATGGGTCAATCGCTTGCATCTTGCTAAAGTTGCTCAAAGTAAGTAGATATCAGAAAGAAGTTGTCAAAAAGTCTCTACATTCTTCCCTCGGATTTACAATTTTCTATCAGTTAAAGTCCAAGTGGATTTGCAACACCTCTTCTTGTGTGTACAGGGGAAGAGAACTTGCCTGGTTGGGTGTGTGCAGAGGAGGATGAGAAGACTAAGCCACCATTCTGGTGTCCACTCTTGTCTTGCCGTGTGCCTGTGTTCTCTCCAAAAGCTCAAGATCTGAAGGTGAGACCTATCATGGAACTCTTTAAAGTACTTGTACTCCATGGTACTTATGGTAATAGAATGTAGAAAATAACATAGCACTATGTTGTAAACACAGTCAATGACTGTATATAGAGTAGACCAAGATAGTAAATATAGTAGATAGTGTTACACTTCGCCCTTTCTCTGTCTCCCCTGCTCTAGTTGGGGATCAGTCATCAATTGGGTGATTATACCTCAAACAGAGTTGTTTTGTCTCATTAGAAAATCAATGAGAAATCTTTCATGACACTTTAGCAAGGAGAAAAATGAGCTCAAGTTCACTTTAGTCACCACATGGGGAACAAATGGTGAAATACCTAGAATTGCTCATTGTAAGTGAAGTGAATGAGACTCGAGGTTCATATAATCTGCATACTGGGATCATGAGTTCGCACTCTCTCTCACGAAAACCATTTGACATAGCCCCAGACGTACTTATGAGCTTGTGGGTTTGATCAGTCCTCTGTGACACTGCTGTTTGGCTAACTGTGAAGATTTTGCTTTCGGTAATTATGGATAAAGAATTCCTGTAGAACTATTTTCCAAAAACTGCTCTTCAGGCCCCATAGATGGTCCACATCTTTGCTCTCTATCTGCTTGATGATATGTTACAGGCATGTTAGGAGAAAAATGTAGATGTCTGGAGTAGTATAAAGGTTTGGGAAACACATTCTGTAGTATGGTGACTACATTTTATATACATTAATATGGCCAGAGATAGTAAATTAAGGTCATGGAATCATAATGTGTGTGTAATGTGTGGGATATAGGGTGCTTTATCACTCTTAAATTCATTATTTTTATTTGTAGAATTGTGATGAAGGATAAGCTGACCAAGCATGCATTTGATCTGCTTACTGCTTGCTTTAAATAAATTTATTTGGTGTAGTCAACGTACTAAATGTATTAAATGAAATGCATGGATAATCGATGTGTAAGATTAAGATCTTCCGATCTCTTCCATGTGAAGATAAAATCTTTCTGTAGACTTTACAGGGACAGTACAATTAATAAATATATATTTATGTACTTAATATTGCCCTCAAATGGCATTACATAGTTTTTTTTTTGTGTATTTACATTGTCCAGAATATGAATTTCAGCATTATATATTGTGGTTACATGAAACGGTCAGCCAGTAACTTAATATTGCTCTTCGCTTGAGTCCATATTTACTCAAGTTAAAGGTCAGAATTGAGTGTAACTCAGATATGTCTTTGTATTAAGCAAACTCTGCCTGCATGTGCAAATCTCACACAACTTAAGTCTGTAATAACATCTAAGGTCCAAATACCAATGTGCGCATTTTGTTATTAACTCATCACTACACACGCGTTACTCAACTAGGAGTAGACCCCTTAAATCACATTATTATCGATCTACAATGTTACAATGTCATTTTATTTTGTTGTCTTAACATTTCACTTACATTATCATATTATGCCCATCCAAATAGCACTGAAAAATACTTAATGGAATCCTCCAGTGTTTTTCAACATAATCTCTGTTTACTGTGTCTGTCTCAACTCTATATCAACATATAATGGAAGTAAAAGGGCAACCATTGAATTGAAAGGTGTTCTTATGGAATGTTATCCAACTAACAGTGAAAACGTGATTGTGGCCATCAATGTTCAGTGCAAGGTGCAAATTTGTCCAAGTACAAAACTTTGACTAAAGAATTCATGAAGAAAAAACAAACAAACGTATGTCTTGTGTAAACATTTATTGATCGCTACAACTGCCCTTAGACTTCCATTATACTGTAAGTGAGTTTCAAGACAATGGATATTTGGTCTTTTCCCAAATTAGAACATCAAGTCAGTTCTTGTCTGTGGTAATTGCACTACAGGTGCAGTAGATAGTGAGTTGGAAATAAAAATTGTGACTATGGGTGCTATAGAGAAGGAAAATTAAGACATACATATTGAGTTAAAATTGTTATGCCTTGACAGTCTTTTGTATGTAGCAGCCTGTAATTTGTAGCTTATTTCATCTTGCTCATACTCACCGATGTCTTGCTCTCCAGGCCTGGCACCTCAGCATGGAGAATTAGGGCACGTTACAAGCACAAAGCTTAAACAGAATACTAATAATGTAGAAAACTGCTACTGGCTGCCAGAAAAATCAGTGTCCATATGGAATGGAAATGAATGACGTGTGACTTATAGACATAGGGCAGCGATTAAAGGGTACAAGTCCTCAGTTGATTGATTGGATCAAGAGGAACTGAATTTGATGAATTCATTGCTCAGTGTAAATCTCAGTTTAGTGCGACGAGCCACAAGCAAATAAGTGCCTGTTTATCCAGGCTCTGGTTGAGACAGTGTAAGAAAACAACCGGAAAAGTGAACATGGCTGTGTCTTCACCATTGTAACATAACCTCTACCCCCACTTCCGAGTAAAGCAATCAAGATGCAGTGCAGTAGAATGCCTAAAGTAGGTTAGAGGAAAAGGAGGCTCTTCTCACTGACAGGTAATTCAATGTTCTTAGCTCTCGTCTGCTAGCTTTTGGGTTTGCGCAGAAGTAAATCTAATCACAAAAAGGAAAAAAAAAAACCCTGTTAGTAAGACTTCCAACTGACTGGAAGCGGCATAACTGCAGCATTTTATCACATTCAGATGGAAAGTGAGATTGCCTACAATCAAGCCCCAATATAAATAGTTCTAACTGGCTAATTAATGCACATATTAAATAATCCTGCCTGACATTTTCATAGAAAGGAGAACAGAAAGTACAAGCCCTGAAGATAGTTTGATATTAATGCAGCTCCTACTGAGCTACTTCAAATGGAAAGGAGCCTGTATGTTGGCTGTTGTAGCGTACATCAGAGAACCACAGTGCACACTCAGCAGGGTCCAGTGTATGTAAGTGCACACAATCAGATCGCAACATGCCTCCATTTTATATAAGCGCTGGAATCCAGCATCACAAACAATCGATCATTAGACTATCATAGATCAATAGACTACACAAATGTTTTAATGCTTTACCACCGCTATTGTTTACTGCATTTTTATTATGTTTACATGTTGTGTTAATTAAGATCAGTCTAATGTTAGCATGGATTTTTCCTTATTACACATAGAACAGTGATTCATACAGTATGTTACATACAGGAAATGTGGTTACTTCATGTATATTAGCATCCAAGTTTAATTTTCAAGCCTTCGATATAAATTGAGATTTCAGTGAAAACATTGGCATTATTCCCTTGAAAACATCATTCCCTTTCGCTATAACTGAGAATACTGCATATGCTATAAGTAAGGAAAAGGGACAGAATGGATCAAAGGATTTCTGGACTGGAAAAATGTAAAAAGGAGCCTAAAACTGTCCAGATCCATTGTACACTTTTAAACATTTACACTTTTAAATAGTGACTCCTGGTCTTTTTTTTTTTTTTTTTTTTTACTTTCCTTGGTGTTTTCTTTCATCTAATACATTTGACTTTGACTTACTTGATTTCAAAAGAAAAATCTCTATTTCTGTTCGCAGCATTTTCAAATGCTACATTTTTCTGTAATCATTAGTCTCATGGTGATTTTTTTTTTTATAGCATCATACATCTTCAAAGCTAACACATGTAAATTTTAATATGAACTAATACCCATCACTGTGATTTGTCTGTACACTTAGTATTTATCAAGGCAGTTTGTATTGTGACAACGTGATATTAGCATTCAACTAGTTTGTATTATCATAGTAGCAAACAGTTGAGAGATTAGCAATAAGGCTCTTGTTATTTAACCATAGCTAATGTTTTCCCATGTTTGGTGATTCCTTAGTAAAAAGGGGCACTAATTTACTATCAACAACTAAAATTAGTGTGTGATTAGTGTTTCAGACAGACAGATTTTTCCTTTGTGAAACTTTCTTGTACTTTTACTTTCATAATTTGTTTAGACTTTTCTGCTTTAACTTCATCAAAGTTGTACTTCAACCAGAGTATTTATTTAGATGAGAACCTCTGATGATGCTATATACAGTAAATACATAACTGGGTTTTGATTGCAGTGTCTGTTGTGCTGCACTGCTGTTATAGACCAGTCTTGGACTGAGTGTAATGATGTATTAATGATCTTATGCCACAGCTCCAGACTGCCCTTCACAATCCAGTCCAGTGTGCTCTGCTGGGTTTCTCTGCTGCCAGTACCTCTCTGCCTCAGGGCTATCTTTGGGTGAGCATGTCTCCATTACATGACAAGGACATCAGCGATCTTTAGTCATCACAGTGCTGTTCACGTTAAAAAAAGTTATTTTTTTAAATAGCGGGGAAACCTTTTAAATGCTTTTTCTTATTTGTGCGTCAAGGTCCATGATTAAACTCCAACTAATTCATTGTCAACTCTTGTTTTATGCGTCTCTGCTTTTAAGACATTTATTCATATAATAATTCAGTACCGTGCAAAACCAAAGCATAGCCTAATTCTCTTAGAAAAAAGTCTATCCTTCATAAATATAAGAGATTTCCACACTGGTAAAAGCAAAATTTTGCTTTGTGGATAGCCATTTCTATTGGCTATGGAAATGGGTTATGGATATCCGTCAGTGCCACTGTCGTACATAATGCTTACGATTTATGTCTGTCTTTTAGAAAACTATTTTCTCCCCCAAAATGATCCTTTTCAAGGGACAGTGCAGGCGAACAAGTGCTTCCTCTGAGATATTTGAACTTCTTTTTTGAAACTTTTCAAACTGCTGATCATGCTACTGGGGCATGGTGACTTAGTGATTAGCATGTTTGTCTCGCACCTCCATGGTTGGGGGTTTTAATCCTGCCTCTGCCTTGTGTGTGCGGCGCTTGCATATTCTCCCGTCTTTGGGGGGTTTCCTCTGGGTACCCCGGTTTCCTCCCCCGTCCAAAGACGTGTTATAGGCTGATTGGCATTTCCAAGTTGTCCGTGGTGTGTGAATGTGTGTGCGATTGTGCCCTGTGATGGATTGGCACCCGTCCATGGTGTCCCCTGCCTCGTGCCCCGAGTCCCCTTGAGATAGGCTCCAGGCTCCCTCATGACCCTGTGTAGAATAAGCGGTATGTAAAATGTATGTATTGGCAGCGTAACACACTCAAAGGAAAGTGCTATCTGTCCTCTTCCATATACATAAGACTACAGACACCCACAGTTGGCTAGTGTCACTGTGACTGACAGTGAAGTGAGAGTATGCCATCTCTCCCAGCCAGAGAGCATGGCCAGTTTTGCTCCACCATCAGAATTTGAACTTGATATCCCAACAGTAGGGCAAACTTGGGAACTTCTTATAACATATTATTACTCTTAGATTTTAACTAAAACATTTTTGGTCTTAAGTAGACTTGTAAGACTTCTGAGAGTAATTGCTTATTATTCTATATTACTGATCATTCTTATTTGGTCTGTCTGCATTCTAATTCCTGCTATGGACTATTGATTTTTACTGATGATTTATTCCCAGATTCAGATGCATCCTGCTTATCACCACACCTTACAAAATGATTCATTAATGTGCAGAAATTTAACTGTTACTATGTCACACTTTTATCCTTGCTACCTCTGTCTCTCATCCTGTCTCATTTCATCATCTCTTAACTTTCACACACATGTTTCCACAGGTGGCCAGTGGTGGCGATGAATCGTATGGACAGGTGGAGATCTTCTCCCTGAACAGACCCTCTCCACGCTCGGTGAAGAGTTTCCTTCTGGCCTCCCCTGCACTAAGCATTGAATATGTAATGGAGGCCAGCGCTGACGAAAATGAAGGACAGGCATCCGAAGGAGCTGCCAGAATTGGGAACACCATCTGTGTGGGGTTACAAGATGGCAAGTGAGTCCAACTCTGAGAGTAAATGATGTGTTTGGGTTTGTCCTAATAAAAAATTCATAACATTTGAAGAAGCTTTCTAGGAGAGGGAGTAAATGTGAAGTTTGTGTGTGTGTGTGTGTGTGTGTGTGTGTGTGTGTGTGTGTGTGTGTGTGTGTGTGTGTGTGTGTTTAATTACAGTATCCTAGTTTATGGCAGTGTGGATACTGCTGCCCAGTGCCTCCTGACTTTCCAAAACCCTGAAGGTTGTCCTGTTCTGTGCCTAACACACACAGACAACTTCCTCTTCGCTGGATTGACTAATGGCAAAGTTGCAGTTTATAGCAGAAAGTTTGCGGGTAAGAATTTTCTTCCAAGATATATCTATATATGTGAGAATCGATGCTAATTTAACATTACGTAGGTAGAAAAAAAATAAAGCATAGCATATCATAGGGAGCAAAAACTCAAAAACCAGTGGCTTGTCAATAAAAACCAGAATGTGGCATAACACATACTGTGCAAATCTCTTTAATTATCCTAGTATTTGGACACGTTTCCTCCACTGATTATACAAACTTGCAGCATATGGCTCGAATGATTTATTTGCCTTGAATTAAATTTCTCTGCATGCGCTGTACAACTGCACTACTATCAATTCACCATTTTGTAGGAGTGTTTGGCACACTTCATAAGCACTTGCTTCAAATTACAAATGAGTGTAAAGGTTTGTACTAAACTGAATGAGTTTATTTAGGAATTAAAATTATATTAGGTAATAATCTATATGTGTAATATGTAATAATGTGTATATAATCTTATATTTTAAAGATGTTTCTTCATTATTATAAGGAACAAAATGGTCAAAAAGTGTATGTTAAGATATTAATTCAATTCAGTTCAATTTTATTTGTATAGTGGTTTTAATAGCGGACATTTTCACAAAGCAGCTTTCGGAAATCTAGAAATTCTGGATATAAATGTTAAATTTACAAATTTAGCCCTAATGAGCAGAGGCGATGGTGGCAAGGAAAAACTTCCTGAGACAACATGAGGAAGAAACTTTAGCTATTTCTCCCTATTTCAATATA
Source organism: Ictalurus punctatus (assembly GCF_001660625.3). Classification (NCBI taxonomy): domain Eukaryota; kingdom Metazoa; phylum Chordata; class Actinopteri; order Siluriformes; family Ictaluridae; genus Ictalurus; species Ictalurus punctatus. The sequence goes on from NC_030430.2 coordinate 16,519,870, forward strand.
AATATCAATATTTAAGCAATATCACACAAGCAAGAGAGAGGTTATACTGAACATTGGCATTTCTGTAATTCGGCCTAGTTAACGTGATATTGTGAATGTGATATTGCTTTTATACAAAAGTTTTAAATAAGAAATTAGTATAGAGTAAGTGACACTTTGGACACAGTACAGCCAAACATCCCGTTTATTTTTGCTCCGCTAGCAGAAACATATACCAAAAAAGCAACGCTCACTTTATAGCACGTCGGATAGCTGGCTAGTTAGCTCGAATTGATTTGCACATTCCCATTCAAGGTGCTTCTGGTAAAACTGGCTTACCTTCTTGCTTTTTTTCTTCATCTGATAAGCTCTGATATTTTAAACCAAAAGTTATAATTCCTGAAAAGTACCGTTGCATGTTACTAACATTACTGTAGTAACAGTTTCAAGGAAGTGGAATTGTACGTCGTGAACACTGGCAAGCGGAGTGATAATTAGTGGACCAGAACTAACAGTTGTATAACAACAATATAATATTCTTTGTCCCATGGTCTGTCTGAATACTCGATTCTGATTGGCTGGAAAGTGTGCATTAAAACCATGTATACCACAGGTAATATTACTATAATTTACTATTTACTATAATTCATTCCAATAAATGCAATCTTATCGCACTACATTATCTCTGTGTATGATTTATAGCGGGTGGAATTCTAGATCTAACGAACTGTATATAAAATAACTAATGAAAATGAACCTTTATTTTTTATCTTTACAGTCGAATTTTGCGCTGCAAACATCAAAGACAGATTTAATTGTCAATGCTGGCAAGTGACCATGGTATAAGCGGGATAATCCACGGCTAGGTGTGCGTTACATGATTTTAATGCATGACGTGGAGGCAAAGAACCTTCCCTCTGCGCGCACACCCAGTCTTGGATTATCCCTTACATATCCACCCTTTATACCTGCCTCCAAATACTTTTTGTATCCTCTAATTTGGAATGATCTCTGTTCTAATATTGAATTTTTTAACATATTTCTGCTATTGCTCTGCTGGCTATGGTCACAAAGTGCCGTCTTAAAATAAAGTCTAGAGACGGAGTGGGTCATGAGAAAACTTTTGTTTTTTCAAATAACAGGTCTCCTTTATTAGTCTTTTAGTAAAGTTGTGTATGAATGTTTTTGTAGGCCAAACTGAAGCAACAATTCCTGCTATATTTACAGAACATTTTGGTAACATTCCAGGCACAAACTAGTGTTGTACTTAACTGTAAAGTCTACTGAGGCTACCTCTTATTATGCAGAAAGGAATATAACAAATTTACTTTTTGTGCTTCATTTATTAAAAATGTGTATAAAAACTATTTCTGTCATGTCTCACAGAAGCGCTGTGGGATCCAGACTCCAGCAGACTGCTTGTGATCGGATATGCGCCTGTGCTCAAACTCCTCAATATAGATGAGTGTGTGTGGGCTAGCTGTGCAAACCAAGTGGCTGTGATTGACAGCTGTAATCTCACCACACAGGTAAACACTGTCAACACTTAAACTAGCTGCATGTGGGGGGGGGAGAATAATTAGTGTTAAACACAAACATACTGGTAGACAGCGAATGTGACGTGACATTTGTCTTGATGCCATCTTCGCTGAAAGGAAAACATTGTTCAAAGATCTGCACCTTCTCAGTACTCTTATCACTTCGGCAGTTCCTAGAGACCTTTTTTGACAGGTGTAAACAACAAGGCAAGATATCTGCCTCTGTAGATCAAAGTCTGTACGTTCGTCTGTACTGGAGCAGGGCTGAATCGCATCTGAAAATGAAGATTATAAATTTTTTTATATATATATTTTGAGACATATCCTGCTTTCCCCCTGTGAGCTACATTATAATAGCGCATCCGAGGAAGTAGATAAAAGGTATCCTCTTGTAGAAGTCCAACAGCATGTTTGCATGCCAGCCTTTGATCACTCCTGACAGCTGAGCCATCCTCAGAAATTTGCCGCAAGCAGCTCTCCTCTCCCTCCCTCATCCTGACGCTTAATCGCAGGAATATATTTGGCTCCAGCAGTTGCAAATTGAACTCAGCCGCAGATGAGAACCTCTCTGGGCACACACTATCGCTCAGAGGGTTCAATAATAAACCAGACACTAAAGATATTCTAGATGTTTTATTCTGTGTCTTTTGGAATAACACAAAGTATTAAATGTTAATAACTTGTAATAATACATTTATATGTAGGTGTCTTCATAGTATGTGCCATGAGATTGCAAATATCAAACATTCATGTCAGTTATTAATTTTTGCTTTGACACTGTTGTAGAATGTTGGCACTGTATAGATTTCTTAGACCCTTTTGAAATCATCTACATCACTCTTAATCATTTTGCACAGATATAAAAAATATTATATAAATATAAAAAATATATATAAATATAAAAAATAAATATAAAAATTCAACTATTTTTTCAGGTTAATACAGATTTGCATAGCACCATATTAGAATTCATTTATAAGCAAACTGATTTTTTTCTTTCATTTCATTACATTTTAAAACATTTTAAACAGTCCCTCCAGGATTTTGAGATTACAGAAATGAATGCAAAATCATGTAAACTCCGCAAAATTCGGAGGAGCTTGCAATGTTTTAAAAGTAACCCAGATTTGCCGCAGATTTGGGCCGAGACGCATCATATGACACCATCACAACGCACATTCAACCAAAGCCATCATCGATTCACGTGCGTCAAGTACACGAGTACAGCTAAAAAGGTCACATTTTCCAACAAACTTCACTGCAAAAGACACAATGGTACAATTTTCGCTAATTCAAGTAGTTTTCCACAAAAAAGCACAAAAAACACAAATCAAGCATTTCTGGCTGCAACAATCACAAAAACTCCTGTATGGACTCCTGTATGTAAAATCCTGTATGGACTGGTTAATGTAAATATTAAAGGGCAAATAATTTTTTGGTGTATGTGAATGTTGCATGCCAGCCACCCAGATGTGGTCATCTTAAAGTTAGTGCATAGAGAAATTACTTTACTTTACTTTAATTAAAATAAAATATTTAATATAATAAAAATTGATTTTTTCCATTTTTTCAGTTGCTGTTGCCATATTCCTTCCTGTTCTTTCATGAAACTTTCTGTATGCTCTCTTACCTTGCCCTTAAACCTGCGGCTCTTGTGGTTGTCAGAGCTTTGACGCTCACCCAGACCCCATGGTGTGCGTGACGCACATGGTGCGAGCTGGTGGAGGAGTGTGGATGGCGTTCTCAGAGGGCTCGTCACTTCGGCTCTTCCACACCGAAACTTTGGAGCACCTGCAGGAGATCAACATCTTAACACGCTCTGAATATCTGAGTCCAGGCAAGTTCAGAACATGAATGCTATGCTACAGTATATATATCACCAAATAATCATGCTCTCTCTTTCGATGAGAAGGAAAAATTACTGAAGAAAAATTGTGCCTCTGGGATTTATTTTAAAATTGTGTATTGATTTATGGAGCTTAATCAAAACTATAATTATGTAGATATATACCATTCATACTCAATTAATTTATACTCATCATTCTTCAGCAACTGCTTTATCCTGGTCAGGGTTGTGGTGGATCCAGAGTTTATGGCATAAATAGGCAATACAGCCTGGATGGGACGTCAGTCCATCGACAAGCATCATTCCCACACATTCACACACTCATTGACATTTAGCCTAGCCAGTGTACCTGCTTACACGTTTTTGGGAGGTAGGAGGAAACTCGAAAACCTGAGGAAACCTATATGAACACAGACAGACGTTGCAAAACTTCACACAAACAGTAACCCGAACTCAGGATAAAACCAGGAACCCTGGAGCTGTGACAAAATTTTAATCACAAATATCGTTCCATAGAGAAATGTCTATTTTATTTTTACATGCAGATTTAGAAAGAGAAAATAAAATATTACATTATTTCCACATTTTAGATCTGATTAAAACTTTTAATAACCAGTTCCTTACAGTCGATGGCAGACTTTTAAAACACTGCAATGACTTCAACTGGAAATCTCTGGTCAGGTTTTTCTATAACTCTAAAAGAAAAGCATTACTATGCCAGGGAATGGTAGAGGAGGCAGATGCAAGTGCAGATTATTTAATACGTGAAGTATAAACAAACAACTAAAAAATGTGAAGGCAAGAAACCTAAATATGAACTGTGAATACATAGCAAAAATAATACAGACTACAAGCGAGACTGTGGCACAGATGACAACACACGAACACTATAACAAAAAGCTTGACAATGAGATGCGGAAAAAATGGAACTTAAATAGTGGATCTAATCAAGGACAAGACACAGGTGAGAGTGATTAGTGTGACGTGACGTGCAGGGCCTGATGGGTAATGAGTTCTGCGCCCCTTTGGCGCTACCATGATATACTAGAAAAATGGCGACACCGGGGGCTAAAGTGGTGACAGTGTGGCGCTCAGATGACTGACCACTTCCATATTTTTGGGGGATGCCCAATAATTGAATTGTAATGGAGGGAGATTACAAAAGTTATAGAGGACTTATTTGGAATTAAGTTTGTGCTTTCATGGTTGGACCTCAGTAAAGTGCTTCAACTAGTGGGGAAAAATAATAATTACCTACTTACTAAAATAAAATACTACTGGTATCTGGTCCAAAAGTCATAATGAGAAGGTGGATGCAACAGGAATCCCCAATAAAAATGTAATGGATTGAAATTGTAAACAAAATTGAGAAAATTGAGTCTCGACATGCTATTTACCCCTTTGTGATTAATGTAGCGTCTGTAAAAATGGAAGATTAAGTTCTAGACAGCTGTTGCCCCACCCCTTTTACCCCCACTGTCTTTTTTTTCTACTTTACATGTATTTCTCTTCAAATGGATGCAAAACTGAATAAAAATAAAGTTAAAAAAACCCCACAATGACACAGCTGTTTGTTCTCTTAAAGGTCAGACTGTGTGTGTCACCAGCCTGCTCATATGCCAGGGTCTCCTGTGGGTGGGCACGGCCCAGGGCATCATCATCACCTTGCCAGTGCCTAAGCTGGAGGGCATCCCGAAAATAACAGGTGAGTAGCCATGAGCTTAACCCAAAGTTAACATGTCTGAATCCAAGCTCAATTTGATCCTCCCTGTCTTCTCCAGGCAAAGCAATGACCTCCCTCAACGCTCACAGCGGCCCTGTGGACATCCTGGTGGCTACGTCCAGTACTTTATCCCCTGAACTATTGAAGCGGGACTCTCTGGCTGATGGGACTGATTCAGGTAGTGGAGGAGAGGACTTGAGCCACTCTTCTCAGGAGTCACTACAACAGCAGCAGGTAGAAGGCTTGTCTCAGAAAGAAGCCAAACCCAAAGGGGTGCTGCTTCAATATCACCTCCGCTCCACTTCCCAGCTCCCTGGCAAGCTTCTGACCGCTCAGCCTGAACAGGTATCCAATTCCTCCCAGGAGTCTCTGGAGCACACTATGGAAGATGGTTCTATCTATGAGCTGAGCGATGACCCCGATGTTTGGGTCAGGGGACCAGGACCATCCACAAAAGATGGAACACGGAAAGAAAGGGTCATGTCATTCACCGTTATATCAGGAGGAAGAGGATTCCGCAGACTCAATGCGGCTGGTTCCTCCTCTTCTACTTCCTCTGGAGCCAATGAGACTACACTTATGGTCTGGCAGCTCCCACTGACGGTCTGAAACAATGACTAAAAGACAGTGAATTATCCTCAGCAAGACAGGAAATCGAATAGAACAAAAGTCCTTCTAACCAGTTTTATCAGGACAACAGTCCACTTCATCATCTAGCTTCAACATCTACACCATTATAGCAAACATCTTAAATATATAGAACTTTCAGAGACTTTCAAGGAACACATTTCTAAATGTCAAAATGATTACATGTAATTATATGCCCGAGCTGCATGTTGTTCTTCTAGATGGAAACCAGAAGTTGTTGTGAATATATTTAAAAGGGTTGTGACTCATCTAGTCTTTATGCATAATGAAAAAGTGTTGTTTCTGAATGTAGCACTGCAATGGATATATCCAGAAGCTGTACAAGGAAAGAAGTAAATGTCAACATCTTCGAGTCATTCTTTTTCAATTGTTATTCCCTTTCCTCCCATTTGTCCAGAATGTGAATGAGAGCAAAGGATTTTTCACCTGGTTTAGGTACTTAATATCGATGGTACTTATTTCACACTGTGTCACTTTGTTTAATAAAAAATAAATAAATGTGTTTATGATAATTTATAAATCTGTATTTGTGTATTATTTATTTAAAATCTGATCTTTAATTCAGGTCCTTTTGAATTCTCAAGCGGTGGCAAAAACCTTTTTTGAACACAGCAGCATGGGTTTGAGACGCAGTTGTTTGCAGCTTTAGCTCTGAAACTGTTTACGCCTTGCCCATTTTCAGCCTCTTATCTCTACAGGCAGCGCTCTCAATGAACATATCAGGAGACGCAGTGTGAAGCAGCTCACACAGTGGCTCTCGCATGCTTACCGTGACTCAAAGTCAACGTGACAAGGAAACCAAATCATACTGTATACCTCTAAGATGGTGTGTCAAAGCTGATCTTAGATGTTCAAGTGCAGCTGTCAGCCAGACATGATGTCTCCTGAAATTACAGCAGCGTAATAAGTAATGGCACTTGGATTTGGATTTAGTCAGACCAGGTTCTGTGATAATCCCTGCCTGGTGGTATTCTGGGTGAACTTTTGTGTGAAGTGTTGGTTTATTCATCAGTGGTACACTGATCATCCTGGGATTTGAAATTGGGTACAGAGCACATGTTGTACAATAAATAAATAAATAAATAATTCTGAACAATATCATTTCAGCTTTACAATATCTGAAATGTGGTACAAGAAGGAAGCAAGGAACCATGCTTATCCTAAGGTGCTGTGTCTAAAATATAGCAATAAATAAATATTTCATGCTGGTTGGTGTCTTCTATTGAAGATGGGTGTAGGGTCTGTCAGTGCCATGAGCAAAAAGACAGATTATTTATAGTGCAGCAGTAAGTACTGCTTTTTTTCCCCTTTGTGTCAGGAAATCTCTTTTTTTCACATGCTTTCAACTCAGCAGGACTTGCCAGAGTAAAGCCAATCTGATTCCAAACACTTGCTTTGCTTGCTTGCACAAAGCGGAGAGAAAAATGCTTTCAGTTTATATTCATTCCATGCATTTCACAACTATACGTGTTTATCATGACATACAAGAAAAATGATTTAATTGCTGTTCCTAGAGAGATATACAAACCTCTATAGTAATTAGATGTTGCAGCCTCGCACCAAATGTCACATTTCATTGACTATATTAAGGTTTATGACAGAAGAGCATCGGGTTTCAAAAAGCAATGACAATTTTTTTTCCATTCAGATTCTATTAAGCCAGCAGTGCTTGGTCGTGGGAATGAACACTGACATGTGAACTGCAAGATGCCGTTTGCTTTGAATGACTCTTTTTAAGTGACTCAAGTGAATCAATTGTCACGCAAGAATGAATTGAAGGGTTTCTTTCAGTTGCACACAAAAGGCACCCTGATAATATGGGGCCAAATTTGTTTCAATAATTAAATTATAGTATCTAACCATTTTTGACAGATAATTTGTTCTCCTTGTATTTAGCTTTATTTTTATGGACTTGCCCACCAAATTGTGTATAGGACAAATTTGGATTCTCTGAATTCTCTGAATTTGATGCTTGGCCAAGTCATTTCATTAACGTATCAGCTTTATGCTCTATATTAATACTCTTTAACTCATGGTCTATAGCTAAAAACACATACATAGTTTCAATTCCTGAATGATTCGGTTACAGATCCAGGATATATGTAAAGTAAAATAAAATGAATTGTTGTATCCTAATGTAATATATGATATTTCTGTCTAAATTTAACCACAAATGCTTTATCAATGTTTTTTTTTTGTACATTGATCACAGTTTAAAGTACAGCATAATTATTGATGTGAATATAACATAGGTTTTAGTTTAACTCATAATGAAAATCAGCCTACTACCATAAGGTTGCCATCAATTGATTATAAGATCCTTTTGGGACACATTGTAATCAGTGATCCATCAAATTCATCTAGGATTAGTCACAGCCCTGAAAAAAAAGAAGAAAAAAATCCAGCTTAGTCTGACCAGCTACCAAAACACAGAGCAAGCTGATCAAACTGGAAGATCATCTTTACCAGCTCGTACATCCTGGTATATAGGAACAATTGCTAAATTACCACTACTAGCCGTTTTTAAGTCGTTTGGCTATTAGATACGCTCAAACATTTACTGATCAATTTAGTCAATTGATAAGGAAGTGGAACATTGAGTCAACCAGCTTGACCAGCTCAGACTGTGTTCTGGTAGCTGGTAGCTGGGCAGACTAAGTTACACTATATGAGCAAAAATATGTAGACACCTGACTTTCACACCCATATGTGCTTGTTGAACATCCTGTTCCAAAACCATGGCATTAATATGGAGTTGGTCTCCTTTTCTCTTCTGGGAAGGGTTTCTACTGAATTTGTGGGACGTGGTTGTTCACTCGGCCACAAAAGCATTAGAAAAGTTAGTTTGTTCCAGTTCAGTCCAAGGATGTACAGTGGGGTTGCAGTCAGGGCTCTGAAGACCACTGAAGTTTTTCCAAACCAACATTAGTAAACCATGTCTATATGGAGCTCACATTGTGCACAGGGGCATTGTCATGCTGGAACATGTTTGGGCCTCTTAGTTCCAGTGAAGGGAAATTTTAATGCTACAGAATGCAAAGACATTCTAGACAATTGTGTGCTTTCAACTATGAGGTAACGTTTTGGGGAACAACCACATATGGGTGTGATGGTCAGGTTCCCACATACTTTTGACCATATTGTTTACAATTTTCAGCAGGGAGGTGACTTGTTAAACTATTAACACCATTTATATTGTGATATCAATCCATTTGGAAAACATAAAATGTCATACTAACAATTATAAAACATTACACATCCGACTACAACTTACAGAAATCTGCAGTGCTTTCCATGAACCCCCCCCCCCCCACCCCTGCACACACACACACACACACACACACACACACACACACACACACACACACACACACAAAGGAAAAACCCCAAGAGAAACCTTCATAGACTTTGTAATGGTTTTAATGGTTATAATGGGAATTGTGTTGGTTTTAATAGGAAATGTAATGGTCCATGAGGGTCTTTACTGGTAATTTGTTCTATTGGTGGCATGTTATGCCTAGTGGATACTATTAAGGACCAATAATGGTAATGGTTTTAATGGTTAGCTGATGGTTTGTTATGGTGTTTGTAGTGGAAACCATTAGAATTTCTGTGATGGTTTCTATTGTTTGTTTTCTTTTCAGCGTTGATCGTTCATAATACTTGGGGTATTGATTCAAAATATTTTCGATGCTACTCTGTTGATTTAAACAACAATCCTAAACCGGGAGATGATTCATTAAGTTTCTTTGTATCAGCTGTATCAAGTGGTTCGATTCACTCCAACGGGTAGTTCAAAAGAATCGATTCATTCAAGTGACTCGTAATGCCCATCACTTGAATTCAGTGAAAGCTGTTTCTGCGCTAATCCCCACCCGATGCACCCACCAGCAGCTCCTATTCACACCAGATCCTCTGACAGGAATACAGAGAAACAGGAACCAAATGAAAATGGATCATTTTGACGACTTGGCAATCAAAAATAGCGCTACTTTAAAACGGGAGTCACGTGCACCATTAGAGGTGTGAATAAAATGGGAACACGATATTTGATGTTTAATTTATTCACACTACAAAAATGAAGCTTGGGCTCACTTTATTCCTGCTTCTGTGCTTCGATTTCATGGATTCAGTGATGGGTAAGTTTCTATAGTCTACTCTGTTTATGCTTGTTTCTTTATCTGTACTTTAGGATATTAGAAAAGGAATAGGAAAAGGGAACTTAAGCTTGAGCTGTTCTGAACTTATGAAAATGTGATCATTTTTTAAAATAAGCAACACTGTCGTGTCGAGATAAGTAAAAGCATAAAAAACGAGTCTTTATATATTGCACCAAATATTATATTATATTATATCATATTATATCATATTATATCATATTATATTATATTATATTATTAAACTTGAAATTTTTTTCTACTGAACATGGAATGGGTTATATATATATATATATATATATATATATATATATATATATATATATATATATATATATATATATATATATTACAGAGATCACATTAAAATGAAATAAGTGAAATAAAACAATTAAATGACTTGTCTTTGTTAAGGGGATTTTAGTCTCTCAAATTCCTTCCATCTCCTAATTACAGTCCCAGCTGCCATCAAGGGATTTCCGGAATCTGTATTATTATGTTATTTGGCTATATAAAATATTATAGATTATTTTATTAAGACAAACTATATCTGGTAGATTTGAAATGCATTTTAGTTGGCTATTCCAGTTATATATCAGTCTAGTGAGACTTAAACTAATTACATTTACAAGTTAAATCTGTATCTTTGGAACATAGTGCTGATACTATAGTCCTTAATGATCCTATATGTATTTGCTGCCTAACTGAGAACTGAGTCATATGCCAGATAATTTGATGAATGGTTATGTAATTTAATGAACAGGATTTTATATTTGAACCTGAGAGCAATGTAGACATGAATCTTTTAAAGATTATTATGTCACTAAATGCCACTATTTCAGATTCTCTGGCCCATATTGTCAAGGTGTGTGTGTGTGTGTGTGTGTGTGTGTGTGTGTGTATGTGTGTGCAACAATGCTTGAAAGACAGTTGTGATTATGCAGTAAATACAGTAGTCTGTGACAGCTTTCTAAAAAGCCTTACGGTAGCAGTAATTCAGTGCTTATCAGCTATGAAATGAACAGACATGTCCTTCAGCTGAATATACTGACTGTACACTATAATTCTACACTACAGACCAAACGTTTAGAATTAGCATTAATTTCAATGTAAATAAATAAATCTGAAAAAATGAATATGAATATGAAATAGGAATTAATAATATTTTCAAGAGGTACCTGACAATAATATCTTAATGGAACAAAACATTGTTTGCCTAAATGAATGGAGCACTCATGTACACCTGAGAAACTGTAATAGCAAAGAACTTTAATTCCTGTATAATACCAGTATAATATTTCTAAATAGCTAGCTACTTGCTGTTGTTATGGTAACATAAGTGGCCACTATTATTAAATTCAGATCCTCCTGAAGCATGATTCATTGAATCAGCTGGACATAATATGTTAGAGATACTGTAGGTCACTGCAAATCAGTGGAATGTATAGTTTATTTATAAGGGAAACCTACCACATGGGTGCACTTAGTAGTTATGTAATTACTGATTATAGCCCTCTATGCTGGAAATCAGTGGAAAGGGTCCACCACAGAACCAGCCCTGAGATATTATCTAGGCCTAAGTGTTGGATTGAAAATTCTCAGGACAGCAGTGACACTGATATGGTAGTGGCCTGGTAATCTATGTGGTGCTGGTACAAGTGTATCAGGTGGACCATGCAGTTGGAATCCTTGAGTGTGTTGCGAATAGTCCACCAACCAATATTTTCCACAAAAAAATATTTATGTAGTCAGAAACTGACACTGATTTATAAAAGCGTGCCTGGAAAAAAATGCGCGATAGTCTCTATAGTAACTATACACTTACAAAGTGGAACAATAGCATATGTTTGTCTGCTAAATTGAGCAGTAATAAGAATACAGTGTTTAAAACGTTGACAGTGCTCCTAAGCTTGATAAACTCATACCAGTACCACGTACAGCATGCTACATTAAGTCCCTCTGTACCTAAAACATTCACTTGTAGTACGTGCTGTAGTGAACCTGATGAGTGTAACTACAAGGTAGGTGGCAACTGAATGTATACATATACAAATGTAAGAAGGCCTTCAGAATTAATTTACCCCAACATTAGTAAGATATTTAAAGCATGAATGTCAAGTATAATACCAAAATAAGAAATCAGGCAGATAGAGGACATGCACTTCAGTTACTGTTCACATCAAACATGTGAATGCAGGAAAAAAATGTGATGTTAGTGACTTTGACTGTGCCATGGTTGTTGATGACAGATGGGTATTTTGGAAGCTGGTGATCTCCTGGGATTTTCATGCACAACAGTCTCTAGAGTTTGCATGAATGCTAGAATGGTAGTAAAAACCATAAATTGCCAATAACATGCAGTTCTGTAGGCGGTCAGAGGTTAGAGGAGATCAGCCAGACTGGTTCTAGCTGACAGGAAGGCTATGGTAACTCTATTAACCACCATGAAGGGCAGAAATATGTCTCAGAACTCACAAAACTTTAAACTTTGAGGCTACAACAGCAGAAGACCACATCATATTCAACTTGTGTCAGCCAAGAACAGGAGGTGAGAGTAGGCAGATGAAGAATAGAAAAATGTCAAAAACCTTCCCAGAAGAGAAAAGTAGACCAACTCCATATTAATGCCGTGGTTTTGGAATGGGAAGTTCAACAAGGCTTAGTGGTTAGCACGTTCGCCTCACACCTCCAGGGTCCGCGGTTCGAGTCCCACCGGTGCCACGTGTGTGCGGAGTTTGCATGTTCTCCCCGTGCTGCGGGGGTTTCATCCGGGTACTCCGGTTTCTTCCCCCAGTCCAAAGACATGCGTGGTAGGCTGACTGGCGTGTCCAAAGTGTCCGTAGTGTATGAATGGGTGTGTGAGTGTGTATGTGATTGTGCCCTGCGATGGCCTGGCACCCTGTCCAGGGTGTACCCCGCCTTGTGCCCGATGCTCCCTGGGATAGACTCCAGGTTTCCACATGACCCTGAAAAGGAGTAAGCAGTAGAAGATGGATGGATGGATTTTCCAACTTCCTTATCAATTGAATAAATTGTACATTGTAAACCAGTAAATGTTTGAGATTATCTAAGTATCAAATAACTTCAAAATTGTGTTAGTAGTGGTAACTGTTCCTCTGTACCAGGATGTATCAGCTGGCAAAGAAGGTCTGCCTTATGTACACAGAAACTAGATAGATGAAGAATGGAAAAAAATGTTGTTTGAGGAATCTCGTTTTTTTTTGCTGCAACATGAATAATATTGAGATGCTGATATTTTTTGTTGTATTTTTTTCTTTTTAAATGAACAATATAGACAATATAAATACAATATATATACACTTTATCACTTATATTCCAAAGTACTTAAATATGCAGTGCAGCCTCAAGGATTAGGAAACAGTGCACTAAAGCATGCTTCAAGATACAGCTAATGCCTCTACATATGGTATGTGCTTTAAATGCATGTTCACTGTTATTTCACTAGAACTCGTTTTCATTTTGGCCTGGGAAAGCTGCAATTACGGGTCATTTCCTGTGTTAGATGCTTTGGTATTTTACATTATTAGGATTACAGGACCTTCTGGCCTCAGTCTTTCAGCTGCATTTGGGGCAGCATACAGAACCACTTGGTTGATGGGAGAGGAGCTTATGGATTAGGCAGAGGGGGGAAAATAATCTGTCCCCAAACGTCACAGTGGATGAGCCAATACGGAGGAAGTGGTAGACTTTGTAGGCCACTGAATTTGTGACAGACAGTACGGCATCATGCATGGATATCTTTTTACCACACGGAGACTGTTTGAATGGTTTTGCACATGGTATTTGTGTCAACTGACTTGATAATATTTCTGCATATGTTATAAGATACATTTTTTATCTGAGTGGAAGCTATCATGCATTGCATTTTAATGGGGTCCATTTTTGCTAATCATATAAAAGTGCAAATGGGTTGTCAGCACTTGGTGCATGCCTCAGGTGAATCTACAAATACATGGGTTTTTTCAGTGTTTTAGAGAATTGTAGCAAACTATGTAAAATAACACGTTTATATTAATGCATTCACTCTAATACGTTATCATTTCTTTAGTAACAACTCATTCACAGTTATGTGCATAGTGGATGCTTCACATAAACCATTAAGGATTTTTTAAGTATTGTTATTTATTGCTACAGTGTCATTTTCTATAAGGAGTCTAACACTTATGGTCTCCAGTGTCTTTCTAACAGACGGTAAGTTTTCCATCATGAGAAATTCTTCAGGATGGAGGATTTTGTGCTTTCCTGTCTCTTGGTAACATGACAAGATGTGTGTGTTGTTTTTTGTCTTATCGTATTTTTGAGAGAGAGAGAGAAAAAAAGGGTGGTGATTTAGCGTTTTATAGCTGCTATAAGTGATAACAGGAAGGAACTCACAGCCATTCCATTAAATTAAATGTAGCTATCAACAGATAAAAGTATGACTGATTAATAAATCAAAAATTTAATTGTTAACTGATTGATGTGGTATAAAACACTATAACAGCATGCCCTGTCATGTTTTATTCCTTTTCCTTTCCCATTAAATATGATAATTACATGTGACCTTGTGGCAGGCTGCAGAAGATCTTTGCAGACATAGGTTTGACATATACAGTAGTACTTGAACCTTTGAAGTTTGTGCACCCTTTAGAATGTCCTAAAAGTAGATAAAGAAAACCCAGTTCAAATGAGACAAAAATATTATACTTGGTCATTTATTTATGAAGGAAAATGATCCAATATTACATATCTGTGAGTGGCAAAAGTATAGGAACCTTTGCTTTCAGTATCTGGTGTGACCCCCTTGTGCAGCAATAACTGCATCTAAACAGTTTCCAACCAATGATCAGTCCTGCACCTCAGCTTGGAGGAATTTTAGCCCATTCCTCAGTACAGTACAGCTTCAACTCTGGGATCTTGGTCAGTTTCCTCACACGAACTGCTTGCTTCAGGTCCTTCCACAACATTTCTTTTGGATTACGTTGAGGACGTTGACTTGGCCATTCCAAAACATTAACTTTATTCTTCTTTAACCATTCTTTGGTATAACGACTTGTTTGCTTAGGGTTGTTGTCTTGCTGCATGACTTTCTCTTGGGATTCATTTCACAGACAGATGTCCTGACAGTTTCCATTCACTGGTATTATTCAGAATTCGTTGTTCCATCAATGATGGCAAGCCATCTCGGCCCAGATGCAGCAAAACAGGCCCAAACCATGATACTACCACCACCATGTTTCACAGATGAGATGAGGTTCTCATGCTGGAATGCACTGTTTCCTTTCTCCACACCTGACACATCATTTAAACCAAAAGGTTCTCATCCATCCACAAAATATTTTCAGGCTTGTCCACATGAACTTTGAAATGCAGATGGGCAGCAAGGTTCTTTTTGGAGAGCATTGGTTTTCTCCTTGCAATCCATGCTGCACACCGTGTTCTCCTGATGGTGGACTCATAAACATTAACATTAGCCAATGTGAGAGCGGCCCTTATTTGCTTAGAAGTTACTCTGGCTTCTTTGTGACCTCGTGGACTATTACACGTCTTGCTCTTGGAGTGATCTTTGTTGGTTGACCACTCCTGGGGAGGTTAACAATCGACTTAAATTTCCTCAATTCGTACACAATGTGACTGACTGTGAATTGGTGGAGTCCAAACTCTTTAGAGATGGTTTTGTAACCTTTTCCAGCCTGATGAACATCAACAACATTTTTTATGAAGTCCTCAGAAATCTGCTTGACACACAAATCGCCATAATACACTTCCACAGACATGTGTTGTGAAGATCAGACTCAGATAGATCCATGTTCTTTAAATAAAACAGGGTGCTCACTCACACCTGACTGTCATCCCATTGATTGAAAACACCTGACTCTAATTTCACCTTCAAATTAACTGCTAATCCACAAACTGCTAATCTACAAACCAGATATGTAATGTTAGCCATTCACAGATATGTAATATTGGATCATTTCCCTAAATAAATAAACGACTAAGTACAATATTTTTGTATCATTTGTCTAATTGGGTTCTCTTTGTCTACTTTTAGGACTTTTATGAAAATCTGATGATATTTTAGGTCATATTTATGCAGTATATAAAAATTTTAAAGGGTTCCCAACATTTCAAGCACCATTGTATGTAGCTTAAAAGCTCATAGAAACTCTTCCTTAACATGGAATTAATGCATAGATAGCAAAATTCTCACCCTTGCTTCAGTTAATAATCAATAATCAATAATTCAATAATCTCTCATGAACATTGTAGATTTGTACCTTACAGCTGTAATCATAAAGACTCTTATTCACGATATGTTCATACTGAGCATTTTTAGTACTTCTTGACTTCACTCTTCTACAGATATAAAGTGTAGTTACTTACCATCCCACAATCCTGTGTCACTCAGTAGAAGATGAGTTCCCTATTGAGTCTGGTTCTTCTCGAGATTTATTGTTCATGTTGTCTCATTGAGACGTTTTCTGCCACTATCACCGCTGGCTTGCACATTAGGGATTTAAATCTACATTTGGATTTCTGGAAAGCTGCTTTGTGACAGTATGTACAGGGTGTCCCTAAAGTCTCCATACATAAGGGAAATTAACACTTTTTAGCAAAATGTCTTCCAAGATTTTTCATACTTAGTTGTATATATATATATATATATATATATATATATATATATATATATATATATATATATATATATATATATATGTGTGTGTGTGTGTGTGTGTGTGTATATATATATATATATATATATATATATATATATATATATATATATATATATATATATACATATACACACACACACACACACACACATATATATTAAAGACAGCCGTTGAGAACAGAAGAATGTGTTGAAATCATTCTCATGCCTGGATCAGGAAGCTGTCGCAAGGTTACGATGGACATGCAGTTACATGCATAACACCAGATGTGTTAACACGAGTTCATCATGAGTGGGAGAGACAACTCCGAGTGTGTTTACAAAGAAATTGCAATCTTGTAGAGGATGTATTGTAAATTTTGCTTAAAAGTGTTCATTTTCCCTATGTATGGAGACTTTTGGACAGTTTGAATAGTTAAAAGTTCTAAACAAACCCAACTGAATTGAAATTTTCATAACACTCACATTAAGATGAGTCATTTCAGCAATAACCTGGAATTCATGTGTCCTATGAAATATTTATGATGAAACATTATTGATAACCAAAGGCATACAGTTTGCAATTATTTTACTCATTTTGTACTAGTAGATAAATATTAGCTTAGCAGCTGAGCCATGCCTTCTGGATTCATACCACATAAAATATTTACTTCATCATTTAGTGGTAGGACCTCTTTCCTTGGCCTGCTCTTGGCCTCACTATAAATTACTTTTCAGTATTTATTTTATCTTTCAGATTTTTTTTTTTGCATTTGTGAAATTGAGAAAGTCCAGCAGAGTGGATAAATATTTAGTGGACATTAATTAGAACAGATGTTCTTAGAAGAGGAGGGTTTGGGGGCTACAGTTTCAGTGTGTGATCTCTATTCTGTCCTGCAGGGTATTTGACAGTCAGTATCGAACCTCTCCCGCCTGTGGTCATGGGAGATACAGTGACTTTGAAGTGCAATTTCAGGACTGACGGCAACCTGAGAGAAATCGTGTGGTTTCGGGTGAGTGAACTCAGAGCTTTCAGCCACCATCATTTATATTAGTTACTTAAAGTGGTAGTCATTTCGTTTTTTGCATAAGTTGTACTGCTCCACTTCTGATACAGTGTGAGATGAATCACCTAAAATATGAAAATTATATTCAGGATTAAAAGATCATGGTTCAGTGGTTCTAGGACAAGCCTTTTTTCATTTTCAGATCGTTTCTCAGGCATGCTGGGCCACAGCCTTGACAGATGAGTTTCTGTGTATGTGCATTCAATTTCAGGGCTGTAGCAGTTTGGCAGAAAGTGTTTTCCCTTTCATGATGTGATGACATTTTTTTTTATTAAAACGCTGCTACTTCATTTGCAGAACACACAGCCGAATTAGTTTTTGTTTTATTAATTCATGCTGAAGCACAAATCATAACTCTTTATCCATTTCACCCAGTTATGTATTCAGTAATTAATGGTGATTTATTTTCTAGCTTCTTTATTTTCTATTTTCTATTATTTAGTGTGATGAAACTTCTCCCACACAGTTATAATGGCCTTCTGTTCTGAATACCAGTTTAATATTTTATAGGTTACAGAAGGTGGTAGCTCTAAGCAGAAAATCTTTACCTATGATGCCATGTACAATACCAATTTCTCTCACATGGAGGACTTTCGCAGAAGAGAAGATCTTGTTTACCAGTCAACTGTTAGGTAAAGATTGCATCCTGTCTCTTGCTTCCCTGTGAGAATCTGCCCTGTTTCTGAAACTGATATTTGAATGAGCTTGTCCTGTCTGATTCAGGTTGCCTGAAGTACAGATGGAAGACAGCGGGCCTTATGAATGCCATGTGGGAATCTACGACAAGGCGTCCAGAGAGAAGGTGGTCTTAGCATCTGGAAGCATAACACTTGCTGTTATGTGTAGGTTTCACTCCTTAAATTGTCCATTATTACATTTGTTATTAGTTTTTAGCTTTTATTGTTGGTTATTATTAATTTTTCTTTTATTTGCAGCCACCCACACAGTTAGCAGTGCCTTAAGCAGCATATAATTGGTTCTCTCCTGTATATACACACTTCCCTTGAACACGTTGGCTTTGACTCTAATTTGGAATGAATCAACAAGATAAAACCTTTTGCTCAAATTGCTATGCAGGTCTGAATGCAGTGCTTGCGTTTTATTTTTAAATCTTGCTGTTATTTTCGCTGGTTTTAGTCTCTTGGGGAACTTGCAGGCTGTTAATCCCACTCTGCTTTCTTGTTTTGTTAATTGAGTGTGTAATTATTGAAAGATAAGCATGCTGTGACAAGCACAGTTTGATATGTTTAGAAACTTCCTCTTATAACTCCTAAGTGAGAATTGCATATTCTTGCTAAATTATACTATATATCAATAGTTAGACACTTTAGCACTATTTTAAAGTGTTCTATAAGTGAATTAGCACATACACTCAGTGACCACTTTATTAGGAAACACATTGCCTGGTCTTTTTTTAATCTTCGACTATTGAGGTTTGTTGAGTCTGTACCCACTGTACCCTCAGTGAGTGGGTACCTCACTGTACCCACTGTAGCCTTTGTCTTTGGCTGACAAAAGTGGAACCCGATGTGGTCTTCTGCTGTTTCTCAAAGTTTGATGTGTCATGCCTTCTGAAATGCTTTTCTGCTCACGCTGTATGTACAGAGTGATTAATTGAGTTACCATACCCTTCCAGTCAGCTTGATCCAGTCTGGTCATTCTTCTCTGACCTCTCTCGTCAACAACATGTTTTCAACCTTGAATATTAACTGAGGCTCTTTACCTGTGCCTGCATCATTGTATGCATTGTTTTGCTGCTACATGATTGGCTGATAATTGCATGAGCATGTGTATAGGTGTTCCTTATAAAATGGTGTTTGTATATTTGAATGGTGCAAATAATGATATTATGGCATTGTGGTAGCTTGCTTACATACACTAATATCTTGATTAGTGATCTGATCACTCTTTGGCTGTAATTAAGTCTGTAATTAGACAATTAGGCAGTAAACATGACTGGTTTTTCCCTTCTAAATTTCTCTAAAGTTTCACTGAACACTAGGATGTTCCAAAGCTGTGTCATTACTCTGTTCCAGATAAACAAATGAACTTTTTTTTCTTCACTTTTTAGCACCTCCGAAATCCATCTCTGTAATCGCAGCCGACCAACCGTCACGATTCAGTCACTATGAAGCTCAAAACTTCACACTCATATGCATTGTGACTGGAGGAAAACCTGCTCCTGTGGTACGCCTCTGATTTATTTTTGACAGAAAATTATAACTCCTCAAACTCCTCAAATGTCATTACTTAACAATTGTATATCCCATTGTAATTTTAAACTGTCCTTTAAGGACAATGCATTACCCAGTGCATTATAGTTTATATCTGATATTCATCTCAGTTGTTAGTAATATAATATTATAGATAATATTATTTTTTTTAAAAATTATCTACATTCACATGCAATAAGGGTTCTCCTGGTGGCATGAGTATGCACAAGAATTTACAAAGACTCATTATTTCATGCTCTTTTTCACCAAAATAACTTAAATAGAATTTGGAAGTTATGTAAAGACAATATTAATGTTAAATATGATTTTTTAAAAATCTTTCTTTAGAGAAACTATCCACCCTTTGGTCTAACATGGCATTCTGTAATTCCTTTCCATGTTGTTCTTCACATCAAATAATATCATTAATTTTATGTTGTTGTTTTTTTAAAAAAAAAAAAAAAAAAAAACCTTATGTAATGATACAAACCTGTTGGCATCGTTAACTGAAGAGCATGTGATTAGGTCCTTGTTTTTAATTGGTCCAATACAGAAATGAATCTTGTCATTTAGCCTTGGTGTGCAAGTTGCTGTAGAGTAGCATCTGTTTGTTTTCTTTGAATTTTCAGTGTACAATATTTTGTTTGTTAGTTACACTGATCTGCTTTGGCGGCGACAGTAGAGGTGATGCTGTGTCAAAGCAGCGCATCTCTAATTGGATAGTGGAAGCAATCTCTATTGCTTATGAGGCGCGCGGTCTCACTACGCCTCTGGGCATAAGAGCTCATTCCACTAGGGGGGTCGCCTCCTCGAAGGCTTTGTCCAAAGTGGTATCCTTACAGGATGTGTGTCCTGCTGCAGGGTGGTCTACGCCACACACATTCATTTGATATTACAGTCTGGATATTCATTCCGCCCCAGGCTCAAGTGTCTTGCAGTGACCCTGGGCTTGGGTCTTTTTGAACCCTCGGCATGATGGAGTAGGTATTCTTGTTCCCATAGTGTTATGCTAAACGCAATGTGGAGTTCCCTTTGAAAGAGAACGTCTGGGTTATGCATGTAACCCTGTTCCCTGAGAAGGGAACGAGACACTGCATAGCTTTGTCATACCAGGGCAGGCCTGTGAATTGCGTCTTTGCGTCAGATAATAAAGCTGACGGCACGGTTCACAGGTGCCATATTTATATCACATGCCGCGCTTAATTGCCACGTCACATGATCACGGCAGGCCTATAAATAGGGCCCCCCATAGTGTTATGCTAAACGCAATGTCTCATTCCCTTCTCAGGGAACAGGGTTACATGCGTAACCCAGATGTTTTGCATGGTCTTTCACAGTGATGTTTGTTGGTAAATGAGACCTTTCAGCTGTACTCATGTTCGACCCAGGTGAATTGAAGAGGGCTTTGGCTGAACGCGCGTAGAACTGACGTCACATGATGTGTCTTGACCCAAATCTCTCTAAAATTTGTGGCAATTTTGAAAAACTGCAAGCTCTTCCGAATATTGCTGAGTTTGCTTGGTTTTGTGTTAATTTCTGCGATGGCAAAATCCTGGAGGGACTGATAAATTCAATGACCTTTGTCAACAATTTCATGTTTTCACACTCTGCCCTTGCTGTCTGTCATCTCTCAGGTGCACTTTAAGAGAGATGGCGAGTTGATCGAGGTACTTCCCTCAGCCCAGCCATCAGAGGCAGCTCGGAAGAGAGGCTTGCACTCGGCCAAACGCAGCAGGCCATTGATTAGCCGAGAACTCGATGACACCAAGCGCCAGAAGTCCCTTTCTCACCTGGAGCCAGATATCGAGCCGCTGAGGTTGGATGGGGCTCGTCATCGCCACAGTCTCACTTCAGGGGCTCTGGGTCAGGGGAGTGCCAGTCCCACTACCGAGGTCATCCCAGAGACGGTGGTGAGCAGAGAGTTTCCACGCTGGGTTCTCAGCTCCAGCCCGCTCTACTACTTCAACCACACACGGACCGAGCTTGTCGACGGCACCATGCAGGTACAGGCTATGCTCACCTGGCACCTGAACCCACAGCTCGATAATGAGGCACTGTTTAGCTGCGAGGTCAAGCACCCAGCTCTCTCCATGCCCATGCAGGCCGAAGTCACGCTCTGTAAGTATGAAGTCACATTAACCAAAATAAAAAGCTTGAATGATATGTCAAACCTGCAGGAAATATGGAAATCTGAGATAGTTATAGCAGTATAAATACCGACAGCATTTGAAAGACGATCGATTGCAAAAGTTCACTTACTGTATCACAGTGCGGATTTCTTCCAGCACTAGTGGCGCTTTCGTGTGTGCTTGTTTCCAAGCTCTAATAACAAAGCCATTACCTTCTGACTGCAACCATGACCTCGCATGAGTAGCTTATAAAAGGCTGGCGCTATGAAATCTGTTTCTCTCTTTACAAATCTTTTTATTTTTTTAAAGAAATCTTTTTTCCATTTCCTTAACCATATAATCGAATCCTTTTCTGAAACTTTAATGTTATATTTAATTTAATTTAATATAATCTTCTTTGAAATTGTAAAAAGGTAACTCGATATGAAGAGAAATTGTATTGACTTGTACATATGAGTATACCCAGCCAGGATGATGTCACTTTTTGCTTTATATTAAGCTGCTCCAAAGGGACCAAAACTCTCCATGACTCCCAGCAGAGTAAAAGTGGGAGACACTGTGCGCATCACTGTGGAGGGATTCGAAGTGGGAATAAAAGGGGTAAGATCATAAGACATGTCCTTCACTTATAGTATACGTTGGAAAAGTCAATCTTTAAGCAGAAATGTGAGCATTGATACAAGTTCTACATAACACAGTTTAAAGAGACCAAACTCAATGCAACTTCCAGCAGCAATGCTGTTTCCTGTAATAATTAATTGATCATTACGGCTAATGTATGTTTTTTCCCTTTCCCTTCATATCTACAATTGACAATGAGAAGTTTTCCTTTGTAATGTAAGTAGTAACTGTAGTATCTTAGTAACTGGTAAACGAAAATTTTGGATATATACAATACTGTGAAAAAAATCTAAGGTCCCTATTTTTTTTTAAATCATAGTACATAGCACAAACTTTGTTATAGATTTTTTTTTATTCTACATTAAGGGGGGTGGGGGCACAGTGGCTTAGTGGTTAGCACGGATTGGGGGTTTGATTCTCGCCTCTGCTCTGTGTGCGTGGAGTTTGCATGCTCACCCTGTGCTTAATGGGTTTCCTGCGGGTACTCCGGTTTCCTCCCTCCAGTCCAAAGACATGCACTGTAGGCTGAGTGGCTTTCCAAATGTCCGTAGTGTGTGAGTGTGTGTGTGATTGTGATTGTGCCCTGTGATGGGTTGGCACCCCGTCCTGGGAGTCCTCATGCCACGAGTTCCCTGGAATAGGCTCCACGCTCCCCCTTGACCCTGTATAGGATAAGCGGTACAGAAAATGGAGGGATGGGCTTCCATGTTATCAAGAAAAAAAGAAAAACAGTTCCAAATATTAGTTTTGTATGTCAGTAAAGAAAGCAGCATATTATGTAAGACAAATAACATACATAAGAAAAAAACATAATGAAGGCTGCTGGGTTTTTGCTGACAGTCAAAGTCTCCAGAAGAACTGTGTCTGGTTCTGCAAGATGCTCAATAAAACTTACCAGCTAAGTTCCTTATACTGTAAAACTGCACAAATTGTACCTGAGACTGCTTTTATTTTTCTAAAGCAAAAGGTCGTCACACTTTGTTTCATTTATTTCTGTTTACTGCTCGTTATAGTATTTTGTAAATGTAAACATGAGGGCTTCCTGATAGCAAATGAGAACTGGCACATATTTACCACTTCATCTAACCCACAAACAGCCATGGAATGATGGTAATGAACTCTGAACACAGAAACACAGCCACAACTCAGCCTTGACATGATTGCGTTTCAGTGCAGAGCTTTCACCTCAGCCCAAAGCTGAAATTGAAAATATGAAATGCCTGCATTCAGACCATTTTTGGCTCTGATTCCAAAAGCCATTAAAACCCAGATTTAGGTTACAACCCTTGTTTCATCTCTGAACTTTGTATAAATACAGAGTGATGGTAGATTTTGTACTCGGTTTTTAGCTATATTTTTCAATACATTTGCAGTAAAATGACAAATCCAGTGTCAAGATTCTTTCATATTCAAGTGTTCAAGTATGTTGCAACCTTGCATTCCACTAGCACAAAAATCCTGGTATTAAAAAAATGATTTCACAAAAAGGTTGTAAACATAAATTGGGGTTTTAATGTTATTTGTAATCTGAGTAAAACAAACAAACAAACAAACAAACAAAAAAACAGTCTAAGACCATCGCATAAGTCCCTGTTAACAGCTGATATACCTTTGTACATTCCAGCTTTATCCTAGTCTCACTGGTGTTTTTAATGTATATCATGGAGCAAAAAAAGAAGAGACTAGGATAGCATATGAGACTAGGATAAAGCTGGAATATATAAAAGTATTTTAGCTGTTTACAGGGTCTGATGCGATAGGTTAGGATGTTTTTTGGCTCATATTCTAAATGACATGAAAAGTAAATAAATAAACATAAAAGTTGTAAATATCAGGCTTGGTGTGCCAGTGGAATGCAAGAGCTGCAACATAAATCAAAAAACCTTGACATTTTGATACGTCAATTGATATGTCATTTTACTGCCAATGTACGAAACATCGAATACAAACGCTAACATCACTCTGTATTATACAAAACTCAAAAACTAGCCTGGAGCAAAAAAAAAAAAAATCAACAAAGTATGAAATTATTATAAAGCTAGATTATACAAAAGTGTGTTAGCTGTTAATTGGGACTGATGTGATGGGCTCAAATGTTTTTGGCTCAGATTCCAAACGTCATTGACTTTTAAATACGATTGTTTACATTAGGGCTAGTTTTGGCCTGAATATGTGGTATATTTGTCATGCATTAATTTGTAGAGGTCGACAGATTGATTGGATTTGCAGATTAATCTTCAGCGATTGCTGGAACTATCGGTTATCTGCAAAAATCAACACTGAGCGGCTGAGAAGGGTCCGCTGTCGTATACAGTACGAGAACGGCCTACAGAGGCGAAATAAAAACCATCACTGACAAATTTTGTTTAGCAATATATTACTTTGTGTGTTATGTTTTCATTCAGTATCAATTTGAAAAACTTTTTAAAAACCAATTTTAATCGGTTGATTAATCGGGTCTCGGCAAGTAATGCCCAACTTAGTTATTAGTATCTGTAAAATCCACTACTGGGTGACCGCTAGTACATAATTAGCTCTTATGAACCTAAACTTGTTGTATGATGTATATTTCTGTGTTTGCATATGGTACAGAATGAGGTATTTCCAGAGCCCCTGTTCACATGGAAACGTGTTGGTGGGCTACTGCTGGATGGCAGTGATGAGAGGGAAGGCAAGGTTCTGGTTCTTGAGAGAGTACCTGCAGAGCTCAATGGCTCCATGTACCGCTGCACTGCTGAGAATCCACTAGGTTCTATCAACACACACACACGCCTCATAGTGTATGGTTAGTATAAACCATTCACTCACTCACGCACACACATGCACACAGACACTCCCATACTGTTCAGTCAGAATCAAACACAATGATTTATCATTACCAAAACACACACCTTATAGTCTCAGTGAATAACAGATACACTCAGAATCTAGTTCTAGTACATTGATACATAACTACGAGACATTGCGCATACTGTGCTTTGTGTATGCCTTGTGTATTTGGCTTTGAATATTTGGTCAACACCTGTAATCCTCCACTCAGAATTGTTTCACACTTTGTTTTGTTTTTTTGTTTGAATAGAGAATCCAAGAATAAAGAAGGAGACACTACACTTAAATGGTAAGGCCTTAGGTGAAGCTATGAACCTAATATTTGAGCAATACTGAATAAAATTGCATTAGATGCTATTGTGGGATCAAACACAGTGCTTAAACAGTGTTATCTCTTCATGACTGTGTTCTGGCCTGTAGTTGCTGACTCGACTGGACTTGTACCGGGACCCACACTCACCACACTGCTGCTATCACTGATCCTGGAGTTTACATGAACAAACACAGACGAGACTCGCATCTTTCCTCTCCCGGACATCTTCTGTTCACCTAAAAGACTTAATGCAGACTGTGTGAGCCACGGTCTTGCTCCCGAATGAAAAACTGTGCATGTGAGCTACAGTGTATGAAAGTGCATAATTACCACACGCTTGCCATCTAGTCCATTATCAAATGGACTTGACATCAGTGTCACCTGCAAGATCTGACCTGTAGATGGCAGTAGAGACTTCTAGACACACAAATGACAAGTTTGGTCAGTTCTGTTATGTCTTAGAGAAGTTGATTGTACTCTTATTAAAAAGGGGGGTTAGCTGGATCGTGTAATAGCTAAAGCGTGTGAATAAGGAAGACACCGTGTTGTAGGGATTTACAAAGAACCTTTACAGGTTTCCCTATATTCTAAAAAATGATAGATTTAACCTTTCAAGTGTGTAGTAAAACCACCCTGCTATTGTCTGTCACACAGTTTTCTACACAATTGTCTAACCTTGTAAAAAAATTAATGAATAACACACACACACACACACACACACACACACACACACACACACACACACACACACACACACACACACATTTTTCCTTGGGAAAGGGGACTCTGTCTCTTCTACAACCGGGGTTCTCAAACGTTTTACACCCAGGGATCCTTTTAACTGTATATAAATAATGCTGTTCCTTGGATCTAATAATAAATTCCACAGACCCCCTCAACACAGATTTATTTCATGAACATAATCCAACTCTTCAAATGTTAGGCTAATTATAGCTCATAGAACTTTTTATTCTCGAACTTTCCACTGACAGAACACATTATTTCACATCAGTTCACATTATTTGTTATTCATAGGAGACTTGTTTTTGAGTTACTGAGGTTTGGATTAAACCTGTTTATTTTATGTGACCAGTCAAACCAGTTAATAATGATAAGAACTCAGTAATAAATATAACTTTGATAAGAGTGGGTTGTCATTTCCACTACTACTGTATAACAGATTTTTTTTTAAAGTCACTGGTTATGCTTTATGGACCGCACTTTGAGAACCACTGTTCTACATAGAAGATATTTAAGAGATATTTGTGGAACCTGAAGAGCCCTGGGTAGCACTGTAGTGCAGTGGATAGCAATGCTGCCTCATAGCCCCAGGGTGGAGTTTCTGTGCATATTCTTCATGTGTCCTCATGAGTTTCCTCCCTCTTTCCGAAGACATGCCAGTACTGCTACGCTCCATTACCCCTAGGTGTGAATGAGTGTGTGACTCTTCCTATGATCCATTCTCTCTCTCACTCTCTCTCTCTCTCTCTCTCTCTCTGTATGGGGTCATGTGATAAACTGATGTGCGTGCCATCCAGGCACGCACATACTGTTCCCAGTATAGCCTACATACTGTATAGCCAGTATAGCCTACATAGACTACGCACATACTGTTCCCAGTATAGCCTCCAGATCCACATTAACCCTGGCCCGGATAAAGCAGTTACTGATGATGAGTGAATGAATGTCTGAAGAGCCTTTAGTGTGCTAGATGGAACCATTACGTATTTAGCACAAGCACATAGAAACAAAACTCAATTACAGAAAACATAATACATCTTCAGTTGCATCTCTGGGGAACCCTTAAAGGTTATATGTAGAACTCTACAGCAGATTTCCCATCTGAAGTCATTCTCTACACTCTTAAAAATAAAGGCTCCAATTAGAATCAAAAAGAGGTTTTCAGTCTGATGCCATAGGAGAACCCTTTTATGTTGCACAATGAACACAGAAATTGTTCTTCGCAGCAGCGCCACAAGGAACCATGTTATCATAAGTTCTCTAAAAAACCCTTAGTTAGTGCTTTAAGGAAACAATGCTTTGTTCTAAGGAGAACCTTTTCCAGTCCCACAGAGAACCTTATATGGTTCACTTTAACCTGTTAATGGATGATACCTTGAAGAACCAATACATGAGTCTGAAGAACCTGTAATGAAACATAAACAACTTCTTTAATCTCCAAAGAACCATATAGCTCAACTCAAGAAGCATATACAATGAAAAATGGTTCTTGAGAAGAAGAAGGTTCTACGCAGAGCCTATGGTGCTGTAGGTTATTCGGACCATTATTTTAAAGAACGTAAAGGAATTCTTTCAGGAAGAACTTTTAGATGGCTCTTATGTATGTGTCTATGTGGTTACAGCCTATAATAAAGCAAGAGATATAGCTTAGGGGAGCTGCTTCTAAAGAACTGAAAGTTTGAAATGAGGAAGAAATAAATAAATAAATCAAAAGCCTTGAAATCATCAACATCTCAAATGTTTGTATTTGAACCTACAATTATGTGTATTTGAAGGAGTTAATGCAGGTAGCCTAGCTCGTGTTTCAGTTACTGATCCAACAAGGGGGAGAAGAAGAAGAAGAAAAAAAAAAAACCCCAATAAATAAATGATTTCACATCACTTTCCAGTGATGGAGTGTGTTCAATTTCCAGAACCAAGTGTAAAATCAAGATGATCGCTGTGGGGAAAAACAAGTCACGATGACCTCTGAAAGTATGAGGCGTCCTCCATGGAGTGACTCCATCAGCCAAAGTGTGCTCTGATGCTGAGGCGGTACATAAGAGCACCGTCCCACTTCTCTCACTTATCAGTGCGTCAGGCTCGTAACGCGGACTCAGTGCGCGTCAGTCAGAGAAACACTTCACTCACACGAGTTTCAGCGCGACTGGGACACCTGGCTCATGCGTTAACTCCATACCGGAGGGCTGTTTTATTTTATTATTATTATTATTATTGTTTATTTATTGAGATTTCCTGAGATTGCCTCCAGGAACGAGAGATCCGCTGACAGATGACGAGTTCCAAACACGTTTAACCATACTGTCGGACATTCCTCTCGATCAGAATGATGGATCTGAAGTTGTTGTGCTGCGCGGTGCTTTTCCCTATCCAAATCTTCCTGTGCGTCCTGAAAGCCGCGGCGCGTTTGCTGATGCCGCAGAAGCGCAAAGATCTCGGCGTGGATGTGGTGCTCATCACCGGAGGAGGCAGAGGAATCGGACGCCACTTGGCCAAAGAATTCGCCAAACAAGGAGCCAAAAAGGTACTAAAGTCTGCTCACAGGGTACAAAAGGGGTGCTTTTTAGAGGAGAGAGCGCATGCGCCTTCTGCAGGTAATTCTTGGTGGGATCAAAGTTTTGGGGAACAGAAAGCTGAAAGAGATTTGAATCTGGCGTTTTAATCTGACATACAGATCATATCTGTCTCCATTCTGGAACAGCCCTGTCTGTATAATGCATGTAATATTAGGTTTGGGAACGTGCCAGATCTTGCACTGAATAAGTGCATAACCCTTGAATGTTCAACACTGTGAAACTACTGGAGTAAATGGTTCATAATTCATTTCCCCTGTTGACCGGTTCCTTAGAGTATGGGGTAAACCATGCACAAAATGTCTCCACATATCCTCAAAGTTTGCATCTATGCTATACTTTCTCCACGTGATGGGATTAGTTCATGTGTCTAGACTCTAGTCATAGCACTTGGATTCAAATGAATGCAGACTCGGTTGTGTTTCATGTGCCTCCTCAGATTCTCCTCTGCGGGCACACAAACACAGGTGTTTCCTAAGCCTTTCTGTCTTTACAAATGCCCCACAATGGAGTGCTGACAGGCAAGACTGACTGTTTTGTTGCATTTAAATGATCTGTGACTTTTTAACCTTCTCCCTCATAACTTCCCTGCACTACACACACACACAAAAACCTTACAGTGAACCAAAAGTTCACCAAAGTTCAACGCATCATGGCTATGATTTTCTTGGCAGTGCAGTCAAAAATCCAACCTTGAGAACAATCTTTTATAAGTTCAGAGAGAACCTTAAAGGAACCTTACAGAAGGATATCTGATATGATTTAGGTGCGAGGATGTTTTTCGATGAGATTGAGTGACAGGAATAACTGTTGTAGTTTACGAGACTATGCGTGTGAGCCAAGGTGAGCGTACGTGAGGAGATCATGCTCATGAGTGTAGGCGTGTACATCTGTGTGTGGGTGTGTGAATGGATCACATGCAGGTGGTGTAGTAGGCAAAAAGCACCTTACAGATTGGTTATTACAGCCAAGTTCATTGGTAGGTCAGCCAGTTTTAGTGGAGTAGGGCTGGTGATGTCATCAGTGTTATTGTGCAGGCTGCAGAAAGACTCAAACTGAAAGCCACAGGAATAGAGCTGTCTGTGTGTGTGTGTGTGTGTGTGTGTGTTTGTGTGTGTGTGTGTGTGTGTGTAATCCAAACAAAGCAGGCATACACATGTCAGGACAGCCATTCCTGTGATAAGTGTATCTGCTGTCCTGAAACTGATAAACTGGAACACATAAAAAAAAAAAAAATAATTTTAGACTCATAGAATCATTGATTTGATCCCTGAAAAGATTCTTAATGTACACTCAATCATTTCCTGTTTGACTCACACATCAAAAGCAAATGTGTGAACTCATACGACTACGAAGCTGATTCATCAAATCAGTTTTTGCATTGATGTGAAAGGAGCGAGAAAGAGAGAGAAACAAACTTGGGCATGTATCTACAAAGTAGAATTCCCATAAGGAAGCTGTAGAGTATGTAAATGGTGTCGTGTTGAGGTAAAAGCACAGAGGCAGAAGCTCCATGGCCCCAGTCTGACCCCAGCAACACTGCTCCTCTGCTGAACTTTTACTGATAATGGAACGCTGTCTCTGTGTGTGTGTGTGTGTGTTGATTGCGACACTGATTAGGCACGAGTCAGGAGGCTTGCCGTTCATCTGAGAGCCCACACCTGTTTCCTACTGATCCAAGTACTCTCTCTGCCTCTCGATTTCTGTCGTTCTCTTTTTCTCTTCTCCCTCGCTGAGATATTAAGCAGACAAGAATTCATCAGGCG
The DNA here is from genome assembly GCF_001660625.3 of Ictalurus punctatus. Lineage (NCBI taxonomy): Eukaryota > Metazoa > Chordata > Actinopteri > Siluriformes > Ictaluridae > Ictalurus > Ictalurus punctatus. Next base: position 16,550,668 of record NC_030430.2, read on the forward strand.
ACTGAGCCACATAATGCCTTTGAACGTGTGTGTTTGTGTATGAGTGAGAGAGATGAAGATGGACGGGCCGAGAGAGGAGGACTCATTCTTCTGTTACCTTTCTCTGACCCCCTCCCTGAATGACACATCTAATAGCCAGTGAGTGGAGCAGCCCCCGCGGGCCGACCCCGTCTGCTATCACTCTCACTGGCTCTCCTACAGAAAGATACAGGAATACATCATCAACTTTTCCCCCAAAGGAACTTCAGCTCGTTGTTTGTGTAATGATTTTTGGCGATCACAGGGATTGTTGTATGTTCTGGGTTGTGTTAAAGGGATACTTTAGTGTTCCTCGACCTTACGTCTGCGGATCACTTCTGTACTGTATGTGCAATTTCCACAATGTAATAAGAAAAGAACGGAAAACCCTGTTGATGCAAAATTTGTGTTGTATAATTACATATCATAAATGCTTATTGACAGTTCAATAACTTCCAGTAATAGGTTGTGATTCAACAGGAAGTGTGTTGAAATCCTTGTCTGCGGTAATCACATTTGGTGGATAACGATAAGGACGAGAAAAGCTTGAGTAGGTTTTGGATGCTCAGTTCTGATATTGATTTTCCTTCAGATAATTCTTTGGGGCCGTACGGAGAAGTGCCTACGAGAGACGTGCGAGGAGATCTCCATGACGGGGACAGAATGCCACTACTTTGTGTGTGATGTGGGAAATAGGGAGGAGGTGTACGAACAGGCCAAGGTGGTGAGGGAAAAGGTAACGTAAAACACACCATGTTTGCACTGCTCACTTCACCTCCAAGGAGTGGAATGTTATTGCAGTGAATGAAAAGGCGATGCCTTATGGCACATGATGTCCATCAACATTAGATTAAAGGCATTCAATTACAACAGCAAAACACCTGAAGGCAGATTTAGTGAACAAGAAAGTCTCTCATTTTGCACTGTAATAAAACTGAAGGAAGGGTTTGTTGCATAGGCTGAAATTTATAGACGGAGCTGTTGACAGGAAAATGAGTAACACAACTGACCTTAAAAATGTTTTAAAGCTGAGTTGGCTTCAAAAACCCAAATTTGTCATCAGACAGAGTATGGAAAGGAAATGTCTTGAATGATAAATGTGCACACGCTAAGAAATGTATACACAAAGTAACAAATATCTCTGGGGAGATCAATAAACTGGAAAGTTTCTGCTTCTTTAAAAGGTTGGGGATGTGACTATTCTGGTGAACAATGCAGCGGTGGTTCATGGGAAAAGTCTGATGAACAGTGACGACGATGCTCTTCTAAAAACACAGCACATCAACACACTTGGGCAGTTCTGGGTAAGCAAAAGGACAAACACCAGTGTTCAAGCTCATTCTGTTCTCTTGAGCATATGCAACAGTATTATCCCACAGTAACCTTCTACTGAACCCAACAATTGCACATGGGCTTCTTTGCGGATTTCAAAACATCTCATACTTATTTAAACACTTTCCAATCGTTTGGCTTGCTATCTGTTTTGGAATATTCCCCTCATAATTAATCAATGTTATTGCCAAGAAGAGGAAAAAATACTGTTTTAAACATCGCATTCCTCATATGAAACAATCAAGAGGCTCTTATAGAGAAGTTCGGAAACAACAAACCCAGTCATGATAACTGGCTGCTCTTCAAAAAACGTCCCAGAGCTGCATTTCCAATAAAACACTGAGTGAAGTTGAAACTGCATTACAGGAATGTCCAGAGCAAATCTGGATGATTCTATCAGTCCAGCATTTGTCTGCATTGCTCGGAACAAATTTATAGGCGACGCTAATCAGAGGTGACGTTCATATGTTTTAGATATACGTTAAGTAACCACTGCCGAAGGTGGTAGTTAATTTGTTGAGCTCCTAATTCAAAACACATGAAGGGGTTGAAAGAGGGGCCTTTGATATGTTGGGGCATGGCAAGGCCAGTGGACAGATGTAATAATAGTAGTTCGCAATCTATTAATCCTTTGACTTGAGATCAAACGGCAAACGTGGGCCAAAATTCAAACATCTGCTAAATGAATCAGTTTAGCAGGCTGCGTGATTTTCGGGACTTACTGAATCCCATAGCGTCGCTATAATCCTCACCGTATTGTGCTGAAGTCTTTCTTTTTCATTATTGGAAATTCCTCAAGCTATCTATAGGAACAGTCTGAAGAAGCTGAATAATGCAAAATGGGTCTCGTCTCTTTTCCCTACAGACCACAAAAGCTTTCTTGCCTCGCATGCTGGAGCTGCGCCATGGCCACGTGGTATGCATCAACTCCATCCTCTCTCTCTCATCCATCCCTGGGGCCATCGACTACTGCACATCCAAAGCATCATCTTACGCCTTCATGGAGAGTCTCACTCTGGGCTTGCTGGACTGTCCAGGAGTGGACTGCACCACCATACTTCCCTTCCACACAGACACGGAGATGTTTCAGGGCATGCGAGTCAGGTACTGTAGTGTGACCTGGCCAATGGTGCAAATAGAAATTAAATTATTTCATTAATATCAGAATTCCCATCCCCATCCCATCCCATGTTCTCTCTGGTCAAATCATTCTCTATTATCTTTGGCAGGTTCCCTCAGCTGTTTCCTCCTCTGAATCCTGAAATGGTGGCATACAAGACTGTAGATGCAGTCAGGACTAACACTGCATTCGTTGTGCTGCCATGGACCATGCACTTTCTCGTCATCCTCAAGAGGTCAGTTTTCTAACAGTGCTGTTGAAAAAAAAATGACTCTCCATGTACATACTTGACTTTCTTTCTTCTTTTTTTTGCCACAGCATCTTGCCACAGGGTGCTCTGGAGGAAATCCACAAGTTTTCAGGAAGCTACACGTGCATGAACACATTCAAGGGACGGACTTAAATAAGTAACTGCAGGGAAGGATGGAATGTGAAAAATCCTTTAATCAAACTGAGTGCAAAAGCACCGTGTCCCTGGAACAGCAAACAAGTTGTAGCAAAGGACTTCAGGATCATGGGGGTCGGTGTATCATGGTGGCTTGTTTATCCAGCATAAATATCACAATGGATGTAATTCATCATGAAGTCGTGATTTGTACTTGCGTCTGCTGGAAATATTGACGTTAGTCTAAAAGACTCACAGGCTTGCTGACGAGCTTGCACCATGAGCTCGGTGGGAATACAGACTGCATAACTGATCGATTTTCTGAAAGAAAAAGTTCTGGAAACGTCTGAAGACTTCAAGTACAATTACACACAGATGCCATGGATTTAGTGAAAGTTGTAGAATATTACTAATTTCACATGCTTTTTAGGTAACTCGATGCAAGTTCCTTCTCCAGCATGTTGTAAATAAATCCAGCGTATCTATCTCAACATTACTGTCAACACTAAATAAACAGTATTTGATAATAAAATAACGCGAGTGAGCAATATTTTGTGTGGATTCATTCGGGTTAGAAACGTACGTTCCTGGCAGCGAGCATGTTCTTTCTGGGCCAAAACTCACAGGCATTTCATGGTCAGCATTCCTGCACCGCAGGCTGGCCAAATTTAAGCTCATGGCGCTCATGGCAGAGTTGTCAAACACAGTGTGTTCTTAACTGGAAAGCACGCTGCAAAGGGTCGGCCACTGGAGGGCTAACGGATGCCTTTCTGTGGGTTTATTCAAATTATCTTGGCTCACCTTCAACATTTTAAGCTTTGTCAAACGTGTTGCTCGAAATGAGCTACATAAAAATCCCCCTGACTTATTTGGGCTTGTAGAACTGTTAAAATATTTCCCTAATTATATGTCAACTATTACACAGAAGTACCTTACAACACATTCATGTAAATTAGTTTTAAGCACTGAGGCTGAATTTCTCTTTCCAGACTGTAATGACTTCTGAACAATCGATTAGAAACCGTCAGTATAAGTCCATAAAAGTGAAGATTTCAGTGCTATCGGTTTTTGGCAGGTTTTTCCAACCAGTGTGACACAAAATCGAAGCGAGCGCTTCCACTCAAAACCTTGGATCTTCATACAGCCACTATTGCCAGTGGAAGTTTTTCATGTGGGATCATGACATATCACTGTGTCATGGGCTGCACGTGTGTTGGAGAAGTCAGCTCAAATCTCAGAGGGCGAGTTCAGAGCAAGGTTAGCCAAATAGGAGATTAATGTGAGGAGGCTGTTGGATGGACAGTTCACCCGGTGATGAACTCTGTCAAGGGAATAGAAGGGCTTCACGAAAGCCAACACAGGTGGAAAAGACGGAACATATCGGCTGTTCAGAGGCACTGCAGGGGCACGTCACACTTCATAACCCTGTTACAGTACATAGCCTGGATACGGTTACATATTAGTCCCAGACATAAACTGTGTGTATGGTTATGTACTTGTTGCTACATTCATCAGATGACTCTGGTATTAATTTAACATTTAAACTTCTTTTCATTTCATTTAAACTTAATTTTCCCTAGAATACTATTGCTGTGAATTAAAAGCATTCTTGGGTCTTGCTGAGGTTTAAAATGTTTTCGTTGGAACTGATCAAAATACCAGTTCAATTTCTTGAACACATTCTTCCACTCAAAACACATCAAAAAATCTCAGATTAAGTCGATGTGTCAGGTGAAACCTGGAAATCAAGTGGAACACTGACAGATGGCTGGACAATCCACAACGTATGCTGTGAAAACTTTTTTCATTTGGCTCATAATATAATATCGTTTAACTTTTAGATAGATTATCCTGGATACACAGTGAAATCCTTAGGCCAAGATTGCTGGTGTTAACAGCCTGGGCTCCATGGGCTGGCTGGCATTGTGTACATCTATCATTAAGTTGTGTGCAAGCAGGGGAAAGGTAGACAAATGCTCTATGAGCTGCTCCTCAGTGAGGGGGAGACCCTGGAGCCGCCATTACACTGTCAGTCAAGAAGAAGAATTAAGGCGGAAGGTTGCACATCACCAGGTTTATAAAGAGTTCACACAAGTCTGCAAAAGAGCAGTGGGATGAACGACAACTGTTAATAATAAATCATAAAACAAGAGCACAGCAGAGAAGAATTATTATAGATTATCTCCATATAAATTCTCACATTACCGATCTCTGTGACGGTGATATGAGCCTCACGTTTCCTTCTAATTATGAAATTAAGGACTGTTATATTCAGCTGAGAAGTGATAAATATATACATAGACATAAATAAATAAATAAATAAATAAATAAATAAATAAACACAAAACAAATTGCCTCAAAAGAACTGCTACACATTTCATGAAATATGTGAAGACAACAAATATGAAAAAAGTATTCTACATGTATCTAATTAACCAAAACAAAGCTATAAAAGGGCGAAGGGACAAAACAAAAAGATTGATTTGAATCTAAAAACCACAAGTTTTATTAGGCTTTACAATATATACACTTAAAGCAATATGAGATTTATACAATCTGTGATTCACCTGACATTTCTGGGCAGTTGTCTTTTCCTACTATCATTTCACACTGCTGCACTGAACTGGTACATCACATGTATCCTCTTAGTCCACTCACTTATGTAGGGAAAGTCTACAATACTACTAAATGTAAATAAAACACCCTTCAAATTTGTTGAGTTTGTTACTGGAATAGTGTCCAAGCTGACTAAAGTACGCATAAGAGAAATTCCTATTAATTTATCACAACATGAGGAAAAACAACTCACTCAAACCTGACATTCTTCTACATTTGGAGTAGTCGGTAGATGGCTAGGCTATCATGAGTAAAAGAGAGAAGGATGAATTAATTCATTTCAAAGTCTTGTCTTTGGTCGTTCGTAAACCTGTTAACATACAAATACTAACTTGTAAACTTAACGTATGTATATGCATAGATCAGTGTAGTTGAAATGATTTTAATAGCAGTGGTATGATACAGTTAGAAATGAAAACAATGTGCAGAAAAAAAAATGAAATAAAAAAAAAATCGTCAGTAAATTACAATTTTTTCCCTTGTGTGTGGTGGTCTGGGAAAACCCATCGGATATCGCAGGGCCTGAATTCTAGAAAACGGCCAATGATATACTTTGATGTATCTTCTATTTAAGAAAACAAATATATTTCACCAAAACATCATGGAAATATTGCTATTTACTTTATATTCTTGCCTAGGTTTTCTATAAAGATCATGTTGGGTAAGGAGCCAGTTTAACAAACACAGCAATAAAAGCAGTCAGTCTACTAAAGATGTCTAAAACCTTGCTAGCTAAGTGTGATTTCCTCACACAGCACGAAGGTCATGCTTTGATCAGGTCGCTGGATGCTTCATTATGTGCTGTAGCAAAATGTACACAAGTCTAATAAAATTAGCTTGTAAACAGTTTCCTGCTGTCAAAATGGCTGCAACACTGTTGCACCTTCACATCATCATCAAAACAGAGCAGAGCACTTACACGCTCTATGAAAATGGACAACAAATTTAAATTGCCTAATAAAATTATATCCAACTTTTAGCCAACAATTTTAGCCAATCTGAAGTGAAGTGATCAAGGTGGTTTTATGTGATAAAACATGTAATAGATAATATATTATAATTTGTATATCTTATTTATTGCATGTTAAATTAAATGCAAATAAAATCAGTAATTGCTTTTAGACAATGAATGCACTGGTGTGCCTTAAGTGAAACTGGAACTGAATCTTGGGCCTAACCAGAATTGAAAACTTTACTTGCGGTTAAGATGTATAAAAGAAACACACATTTCAGCTCAGAAAAACTTGCACTTTTCAGAATTTCACATTGTTGAAAATTTGATGTGTGAATGGTTTTCCCAGGCTGCTACACAAATAAATTGTAGTGGTAGACAATGGATAATTGAAAATCAGAATCAATCAGAGGTATAAATAATAAGGTATGATGTAAAAGAAAGGAAGATCTAACAATTAAGGGAGAAAAAAAAAAACAAAAAACACCTGCAACAAAAAAAAGGCACCACAGCTTGCACAATCCTGCACTTGCAACCTCTGCAGATTAACAATAATTTATTTGTAACAAAAGCAATGCATTTCATGTCCAGGCCAAATGTCAAAGTATTAGTGTAGTGATTAAATGATTATTGAGTCTCATAACATTCTGTGCTACAGACTTTGGTGCATGGTTTGCGTGTCAAATATATATATTATCACTGAAGAGTTACAAGATTTAATTTTTTTCAAATGCCACGATCACAGAAAATGAGTTATAGAAGGAAAAGTGATATAAATAAATAAAATTCGAAAGGTTTCCTTGTCAGGGCTCTTCGACATAATGAGTGGTAAATGTGCAGCAAGATATTATTTACACTTCCCTGTAGCTGTTAACAGTGTGTGTGTGTGTGTGTGTGTAATGTAATATATATATATATATATATATATATATATATATATATATATATATATATATATATATATATATATATATATATATATATATATATATAATATAAAACTATACTTATGCTACAGTAATCAGTGAGGGCAGCAGCAGTTTCTTACATCTACATCAGTGCAATTTCCACATCCACACAATTCTCTCACTTATATAGAAAACTATTTTAAAGGCAGTTTTGTACATTAATCTTGTCTCTCAAATTTCTCCACAATATGTACATGGACAATAGTGTCATACTGGCCATAACTGCCCTATAAACAAACATACAAGATTAGTTGTTACTGTAAAACAAAATAACAATCTTCTATGTTTAACAGAGAAGTAAAATCTTGCATATTTTCTAGTTAAATGTGCTTGATGGTGAATTATTACAGTAGACATGACACAAACCCTATAGTGAGAGCATGTCTGCCTGAATGTGCATACTCATTCCTCATGTATGCCTTAAAAACAGTGCATGAAAAATAAACAGACATCTACCAAATGCAAGTTAATTTCATCAGGAGTCCAGTAGTAAACTATCTTCATTCTCACTGGGGGGTAGCATGAGCTGCTGCTCATAGTAAAGGCTCTTGGCATAGTTCACTTCTTGCGAGATCTTCACTGCCAGGCTCTCACTACATACGTGAACCTGGTGGAAAGAAAGGGTCAGCGCTTTTAATGTAGATGTCAGACTAAGAGTGCTTAGGGGATAGCTCATTTATTTACAGACTAAATGAAGCCTCACAAATCCAGAATAAATAATAAGCTTTCTTACCATGGGCTTTTGATGTGATGGGCCAGGAATGGCTACACCGCTACTAGTGCTTTCAGCTTTCTTGGTGAGCTGAACATACACTTTTCCATGATCTTTGGACACCAGGCAGTGGTAAAGATCATCATATTTTACCTCCAGGAAAATGGCTTCCCGATCCACATATTCCCCAGGCTTAATGAAGTATACGACTTTAGAGGAGATGAGCACACAGTAGGTGTCTATGGGCTCCACAGCAATGAAGCTTAAGAGACAAATGAGGAGCAGAGGAATGAATCAATGTATATACTATACCATATATAATATACACTAGCAGTACCAAAAAGTAGCTTTAATATACAAATATACAATATGGTTTCATGTTTCAGCAGGAAAAAAAAGAAAAGAAAAAAAGCAAATCACTATGTTGCTATCAACTCCTGTTCCAAAACACAGGGTGTCCCAAAAGTCTCCATACATAGGGGAAATTAACAATTTTTTAGCAAAATGTAAGTTAATTTACAATACATCCTCTACAAGATTGCCATTTCTTTGTAAGCACAATCGGAGTTGTCTCTCCCACTCATGATGAACTCATGTTAACACATCTGGTGTTATACATGTAACTGCATGTCTATCGTAATCTTGCAACAGCTTCCTGATCCAGGCATGGGAATGATTTCAATACATTCTTCTTTTGTCACAGGCATTCCTAAAGGCTATCTATTTATATATATTTATATATATATATATATATATATATATATATATATATATATATATATATATATATATATATATACATACACACAAACATACACTGTATAATATAAACTAAGTATGAAATATTTTGGAAGACATTTTGCTAAAAAGTATTAATTTCCCATATGTATGAAGTTATTCTGAAAAGAAATAATATGCAATCCAAACTGCCCCTCTTGTGCATAAATTTAAAATAAATGCATAAGTATCTAATGGCTGTCTCACTAGCAAAAAGTCTGAATTTTGTTTGCTGTGTGTGCACAGGAGGTGAATTAAATTAGTGTGTGTGGAACTGAAGCCTAGGCTTTCAATGCTTGGAATCGACTCTTTTTGGAATTGACTTTGATGTGAACCAAAAGCTTGATGATTATTTTGTGCATGCTATAAATAAACTAATCCCAAGCTGATTGATTCAAATCGCTTCCCAACTCACTGCCAAACACTGCTTAATGCACAAGCTTCATGGCAGGAGACTCTAACAGACTAATCATTCAACATGGGATATCGAGCTTCCCAAGTTCTCTCATATTACCAGAAATGAAAGTTTGATAAATTACACTAGAACTCAGAAGAAAACGGAAGTTATAGCAAGAAGCCTGCAGCATAGCGTGGGTGTAAAGTTTTCCATCCAAACAATGTCTAAATGAAGTGACATAAAGCAGGCTAATCCATAATGAAATTTGTTGCCGAATATTTTTTAATCATCAATTTTTAATTGATTATGTTGATTAGGTGAGGCAACCCAGTGCATCTGGCTCTGATGTGCATGGGAATGTAATGAATTTAGTTGGTTCTATATCCCAGAATATAAACAAACCATTAGCATAATTTAAAGCACTGTGACCCAGATTATGCAGTTACTATAGACTACCACACATTTATGTTAAAATGTTCTTTGTCCCACAAGATATGCATCTGACCGTACACTCATGCCCTAATAAAAGTAAAAACCTCCCACTCGTGTGACTTTTTTTGTTGCATCCCAGTCCCAGTGGAAACCTTTAGTCTCAACCAGATGCCCTTGAATATTTCTGGCAAGCAATACACTGTAATGAATTCAACACCCTATACTGCTTTTTCCTTTCTGTTAACACACCAGACAATCATAAAACCTTCTTTCTGTAACATACTGTTCATGCCTGTAATTTTGCCTGGTGCAAATTCAGAATTAATATTATAATAACAGGTGACTACACATATGTAATACACTACTGAGGCGGTGATTCTAGCAAAGGAAAAGCGTGGCTGTGTGAGGCAGTCTGGGGATGTACTGGAGAGAATAATGGCTTTTGTGGCACCTCTGAGGGGAGAGAGGTCAGCTGGGCTACAGGAGGGGCGCTGATTTGGATGGATTACCCCACAGAGGAAGAAAACACCTATCTTGGCTCAGCTACAAGCACAGAAGCAAAGTCCCGAACCACCTGAAGCTGCTGCATGCTCTCGTTTGTCAGACATCTTCAATTGCCTGAATTCTGCAGTTTTTTTTTCATTTATTTAAAAATAAATGTGGGGTAAAGAAAGTGCCGATTTTTTTTCTGTCTCTGTTCCAGGACTGTAAAATTGCACATCATACCAAGTACCTTGAAGGCAGGCAATAAAGTGCATTGTCTGTGATCCAGACAAAAGAAAAAAAATACACTGTTCTGCCGGTTTATAATTTAGCATGCATTTCTTAACTGCAGATTGTATATTATAAGTCAGATAAGACAACGTAAGTCAGATAAATAAACGTGATTCTGTGGATGTAGGAGAAATTTGAGCTGCATACTTACTATTCAGAGTGGATGTTATCTGTGAGGTGAAAGAGTTGCTCCTGTCCATCGGCCTGCTTGGCGGAGAAGCGGGGCAGCAGACCCTGAGGGCCCTTACAGCAGCGGGGTTTTCTCACCCGCTGTACACTCAGCCTAACACACAAACACACACCGGTATGAATGCACCAGTATTATTGTGATTGGATACACTCTGTGAGAGTAAATATGAGATCTAACCTTGGAAGAATGTAAGCTTCATAAAGAAGGATGCTTAATCTCATAAAGGCTAAATCTGATTTTGAGCAAGTGATCAAAATGAACATTGTACAAACAGAACAATATTTTGTTTGACCTCCATTATAGTTCACAATACCCCTTAGTGAGATGCTGTTTATACATTCAAACACATAGTGTTGCCGAAAGGAGAGGTCTAGCGAGCCGAAATTAAAGAGCAAGCACTTCTAGACAAGGTGCTGATATAAAGCTCTATAAAGATCTAAAGGTCTCAATGATCACAATCATTCTTTCAGTCTTGTTTGACTTATGAATAACAAGTAAAATTGCGTGCCTTTTAGCTCCCACAGCTAAACACTTGATCAGACGAACAGCACAGTTCATTTTCAGTAGGCTGCTAAAACAGCACGGTTTAGGTCAAACAGGACAAGTGTTTCCAATGTCAAGGCAAAACCCGAGTATCACTTCTCCTAAGATTGACCCTCTCCTTGGCTGCCACCGCAGGCTGAACTGAAATTCCTACATCTGGCTTAAATCTGGGCTCACAGTCATTTGATTAGAGCTGATGGTTTCCAGTTGATTCACAAAGACGCCAGTGTGTTTCGCTTCTCTGTATTGTTTAAACTGTGCCCTGCATTTCTGCAGTTGCTGCTGCTAATCTAAACCGGAGGTCTGAATGAAAGGCACAAGGGGAAAAAGCACAAATACGGATGGCTTTTGGTAAAGATCTGACCTTTTGTTTAATTATTAATTGGGGAAAAAGACTGATAACAGGAACCAGTCTCACTGATCTCAATGAATTGAAAACCAGAAGACAGACTTGGCTTACAAAAAGAGGCTGTAGTAGACCTGGGAAAATATAAGGTGTATATAATAAGCTCGAAAATTCTAAAACTGTTACTAGAACTGTTTAAAGAAGGTTTAGAAAAACAGCTCATCAACAACATTAAACCAACATTTGATGCGTCAGTCAAGTGTTATCTGAGGAATTTTTTTTATAAATTACTTTTATGAGAAACCAACATTTCCACATGTCCTTGGCCGTCTCTCGGAGACATGGATCATAATCATAACCATAAGTCATGAGATCTGCCATGAATATCCAATGAGACTTCTAACTTCTCCCCCTCCAGCCTCACCCATCGCTCTAAAAGGCACTTGCACATAATGCCCTACGCTCGATTGTGCTGCTGGAACAATAGAGTTCAACTCCAGGTCAGGCTCAGGGCTGGAGTCCAGCCAATCAGCTGTCAATGGGTGCAAACAAACAGTCTTTACTTCATGTTCACTTCCGAGAAAAAGCATGAGCAGCAGAGTTGAGGGCGAAGCCTGAGAGTAATCCAGTAGTACAGAAGAGGTGTTTCTTTCAGCACATCATGCCACACCCACATGATCAGGTGAGGTGAACTACTGGGCATCAAGCTCTCTGTCAAATTATCTTCAAATTACTCTCTGGAACAAGTTTACTTAAACTTCATTTAAATAGGTCCTTTTTAAGGTAGAATTAGTTCTTGGAATCTTGTGAATTTATTGTGCACCATATGAAAGATCAATAATCATCGTTGTTATGGATTTTATTTTTAGACTTAACTATTAAATAACTTTCCAACTTACTTTTTAAAAAGCACTGAACATGACTGAAAATCAGTGATCAGTTTATATAACTTCAACTAATTAGACTTTATGTTAAATTCAGAAAAAATTCTGATGCTCATATTCATAAGTTGTTCATAGGTTCCTGATTACACAGCTGCACTTTTTGACTATATAGTATACAGTTCTATAAGGGAAATTAGATGGTTGTGAGTCAGGCTCCTCTCAAGGTTTCCTCCTCATATCATCTCAGGGAGTTTTTCCTCGTCACTATCACCTCTGGCTTGCTCATTAGGGATAAATTTATCATTTATATCCGGAATGCCCAATGTTTGCGACAATGTCCATTGTTAAAAGCGTTATACAAATAAAATTGAACTGAACTGAAATTTGCTGAATTGAATTTATTTGCTAGCTGCAAGAATCAGGACTGAACAAGGCAGTAAATGATAAATGAATGAAAGAAAGAAAGAAGATTATAGGCAACCTCATTGTCATTACTATGAAAATAATTCACAAGGTTTTTTTTTGTTTTTTGTTTTTTAAATGAAGTGAAAATATTTTTAGTGATGCAGTGGTGGTCTGTGTGTTATGACAGAAATCTCATTTGGATGTGTGGCCCTTGTCATGTTTATCTAGGGAAAAACCCAGTCCCATCTCTTCAATCTAACTCAACATTCCTCTTCAGGTATGTAGAGTATATTATAATATAACATTTAAACATGACCTCGCATAATCAGTAGAGAAAAGACGCATAACTATCTAATCAGAAGCCTGAGAAGGAATCGGAGCCACATCCAAGCAATGCCTCCATCAGCGAAGTAAAGCAAGTTCACAGGCAACCACAATGAGAATTTCATATGCTGTGCAGGAATAAAGGAAGCGACATGCTTTTCAAACATAACTGACAGTTATGAGCTTGGAGAAGGTGCTTATTTGGCCTGAGACTGGGCCCCTGCAGCTGCCCCTCCAGCACTTCCCTGCTTTGTTTCGGGATTGTAACTGAGCTGGCTCTGGAAGGCTGCCTGGATTGCATAGTGAAGTGATGAGGGTGTGTATATATGAATGTGTGTGTATGTGTGTGTGTTTGTGCGGGACAGGGGGTGGTGGATAGGGGGTGGCTGAGAGATGAAGGAGCGAGAGTTCACCAGCAGGGCAAAAGAGCAATGGATGCGTGTGGACAGTTGCACTACTCTTCGCCTTCTCCAGTCTGCTTCTCATTTACTTGTTTATTTCCTGTTTGTGATCAGACAGGGCATGTAGATGTAATGGGACTGTTGCACTACAGAGGACCCTGTATTAATAAACAATTCCCTGTGAGCTTCTCATCTAATTCACAGCATTGTTTGTACACAAATAAACCACAAAATTCTTTAGCCTAGCAATTATATAAGCCTGAAAGGAAGTTTAATGGGGACTACGGTGTTTGGAATCTGAAATATAGAACTGATCGATACTGTCGTTTAGTGTGTACGTATCCATAAAAACAATAAGAGAATGAAAAATTGCTGTACCTGCGAGCGTGTTTTTGAGTGTACTAGCAGTCAATGTCCACTGTGACCCATGAATCCAGCACATTTTTGGTGTGAACTCTGGCTGAACTCCTCGCCGCACTGTGGCAGGCACGCTCCAAATGCTCCCCCCAACCCTCCCCAGCTCCCCACTGCACAGTTCACCAGCAGGTCCCCCACACACACATACACGCCCACACACAAACACACAGGGTTGGAGGGCAGGAAACGCGCTCTCATTCCATCTCCAGTTGGACCAGAAAAGCTACAAACACTCTGCACAGTGAGTCCACTTCCCGCCGAAGCCTGGCTGCCTCACATATACATAGGCAAATGCAGAACAAATGGCTTTACACACCAGACACTCTGTGTAATAGGAGCTGCTCTTGGGCCCCCTCATAAAAGCTCAGGTAGGGCAGTGTTGGAACCAGAGGTGGGGGGTCACACCCAGAGGGAAGGCTCTTAAACCAGCGAGCAGGCACGATTTGAGTGCTTTTGTGTGGTGGTGCGAATCATTAGGATGAGTTCGTTAAAAGGGAAACCACACCAAAGAAAACTAATTAAAAGGCAGGTGGGATTTATAGGTACATCTGGTGTTTATGGAGAGTTCACACCACCGCCCAGAATGCTGTAAACATTATGAAACCACAAAAGAGAGGGAAAGGCATTGTAGGCGTGTGTGTGGGTGATGACTTATATAGTGTCTGATTTTGAACTTCACCTGTGGTTGCTCAGACTGGCCATGTCTCTAACGGTCTGTGCTGTCTCTGAGGCAAAATCTAACGCCCCTGCCACTGGCTTGGTCACCGTCCCAACCAGGCCCTTGCCTAGACCCGAGAAAAAGCCGGTTACGCCACCCTCCGTCTTCACGCCTTCCACGGTGGATGTGATCACACTAGTCAGGCCACCGATAATACCTGCATGATACAAAATACAACTCAATACAACTCATCTGCAGTATCAGTGTGAACATGCTGAAAAACCATGCCATATTAACATACCATGAGCAAGCCCATGAATGCCCGCCACTAAGTGCTCCCCGCTGGTCGCGCCATGATAACGGATGTACTCTCGCTCGCTCTGGTGTCGGTGGTCCATGGTCTTCCCAAGTCCATCTGAAAGGGTACCAGCAAACTGCAAAAAAAAACAACAACCCCAAAACAACAGATGAACAAGTTATAGGAGATTTATCTATAAACAAAACCAGAGTGAATCTCAGATTAGCATTCAGACTGGGGAGAACCAGTGGCGACTTTCACAGAACAGTTATGGCACAATCTATCTGGTTATAAAGGAGATTATTGCTTCGTCTATTTACTTATAAAGAGCTGTTTAGTTGCCATTTACACTCTATAGTTTGCTGTATGGAAAACAGAGGGGAGGATGTGAAGAGATGTCTCCCTTGAGAACAATGTCCATATTGTAGATGTAGATTCCATCCATGTAGAATTACAAGATATCTGGATACATGATTAGCATAAACAGGAGGACGGGAACACATTTTTAGGAAAAAGCATCCAAATGTTTGTTATAGCACAAAAATAAATAAAGCGTTCTCAAGCAGGGAGTGGTTTTAAAGAAATAAAAAATGGAGTTTTGATAAGGTCAGAGGATAATGGGTTTACATTGCTGCTTAATAATTTGTCAAGTAAGAAAGTAGCACATAGGCTAAAGTAGCTTTTTCTTCATGTTCTCTCAAGGGGCGGGGTAACACAATAGGTTTAAACACACACATACACACACACACACACACACACACACACACACAAAACTTCAGACAAAGAATGGCAGGGAACACAAAAAGATCAAAAGGTGTGGCAGCATAGTGGATGAGAAAATGCTCACGGTCAAGTGCAATAAAAACTTTGCTTTTAAGAAAGGTAATACGAGTGATTTAGCAAAACCAACACTGCCCAAACGGAATGAAATTCTCTGCTTAGAAACCTATGCTTATCATCCTCCTTTATTCATAGCCCAGTCTCCACTGTCCACTGCAGGCATGTTGTATCAGAGCCATATGTGAAAAAGTCATACCCTGGATCCCAATTGGCATACTTATACTATATATTTCTATTCGTGAAGACAAAGTACATACTTTTGAGTGCGTAGTACAAGAGTAAGTAAGTACTGGGACATACTAACACATTGTGTAACGGAAGAGAACGTTGTTGCCCGGAAGAGAGCACTGTCACCGTAAACAAACTCCTCACTGCATTTCAGATTTTCTTCATTCATTATTCCTTATATAATTTAAACTATATCACTTAATTTATCATTCCCTTGATTTATTTTTTCCACAATTTCTTTTACATTTCTCTAAAATGCATCCTTGAATTCAGCAAAGCAAACGGTCATGAAACTCCATCGCACAAGGAGTTGTGGGCAATATTAGCTGAAAAAGTGTCCATGGGTCCACACTTCGAAAATCTAACGAAAACAGTCGACAATTTGGGTACCTTTGGGATACTCATTTCAACATATTACAATTTGGGACAAACTAATTCTCATCTCGGATACTATTTATTATTACTATTTATGTAGTGTGCAATACTGGTAGTATGCCAATTAGAACGCAGTGATAGGAACACACATGACAGCTAATTACTTATATTCTACTCCTCTTCTACTTCAGAGTTCTATCAATGTAGAAAATACAGATTGAAAAGAACCAACAACCCTACAGACTTAACCATTACGTACAAGTAGTGTTATTGGTAACTCCTAACATGGACTGGACAGAATTTCCTGCATTAAAATTCAGTGCATGCATCATTTGTCAAGATTTTGCACTGGAATGATTTCATTAATGGGTTAAACAGAAGTTGCACAGCTTGTAGTTTGCAACTCCACAATATCTTTGTCCAGCTAAATTAGCTAAAATGTTAGTTAGCTAGCAGTGACACAGTTGCAATCAAATTTATTCAACCCCCCATTACAAATCAGGTTTATTGTCAAAATTTACAGACTTTCAGATGTTTGCAATGAACAAATCAAACTAAAGCAACTGAAATAGCAACACAATGAATGCTTCAAGTGATTTCCCCAAATTCAACTGAAAATGCAACTTATAATATAAATAGTTTCAAAATTATTCAATCCCCTGAATAGAATCCCATTACAAAAGTACACATTTATGCAAAACAGATCTTGTCTCAAGCATACCTGATACAACTAATCAAGGGCTAAATTAGTTGCACCAGGTGTGCTTGAGCTGGACCACATGAAATACCTGAACTGGCTAAGGTTAGAAAATGCACGAAATACGTGGACAGGGCAGAAAAGGAAGCTATTAATGGCTGCAAGCAGATTTCTGAGAAGGCAGGTTGTGCAAAATCCTCGAGTGACTGCAAAAGACATGGTAATACGGTAAAAGACTTTGTAGTAACAGGCACTGAGGTTTCAGTGAGCACAGTATGGCACGTACCAAACGCAAAAAATTTCCATGCCATAACTCCAAGATGTACACCAAGATGTACTGACCCAAAAGCACAAGAAAAGTCGACTAAAAATAATATAAATAAGCCACACGTGTTTTGGGATTCTGTTCTGTGGAGCAATGAAACTTTTCAGCATGATGGATCAGCAGTATGTCTGGAGGAAGAAGAACGAAGAAAGAACACTCTGTCCACAGTCAAGCATGGTGGTGGCTCTGTGATGCTCTGGGGCTGCTTTGCATCCTCTGGTACTGGAAAACCTGCAGCATGTGGAAGGCAAGATGGATTCATTGATGCATGTAGAAATCCTTGAAAAACTCATGCCGTCTGTGAGGAAGCTGAAGCTTGGGCGTTATTGTACCGTCCAACAGGACAATGATCCCAAGCATACCTCAAATTCCACCAAGGCTTGGTTGCAGAAGTTGTCCTGGGAGATTCTACAGGGGCATCACAGTCACCTGACTTGAACCCCATCGAAAATCTCTGGTGGGATTTGTAGAAGGCGGTTGCAGCACGCAAACCCAAGAATATTACTGAACTGGAGGCCATTGCTCATAAGAAATGGGCTAAGATTCTTCAGGAATGCTGCCAGAAGCTATGCATCTGGTCTGCAGCAGGTCATAACAGCAAAAGGGTGCTCTACTAAGTACTAAAGATGTCTGCCATGAAGGGGTTGAATAGAAGTTGCATTTTCAGTTATATTTGGGGGAAACACATGAAGCATTAATTGTTTAAACTATTTCAATTGCTTTTGTTTGATTTGTTCATTGCAAACAGCTGAAAGTCAATTGTGACAAACCTGATTTGCAATGGGGTTGAATAATTTTGATTGCAACTGTAACTTTGCTCTGCTATTTTCCATCAGTGCATTTCTCACTAAGCATCATACTTGGAAAGTAGCAGAACGACATTTCACTGTACTTTTACAACGACAAATAAGAGCATTGATTTCCAATTGCTCGTGAATAATTCTACTGCTAGCCAGAAAAACTTCAATGAAAAAGTTTGTTTTGGTGACTGCAGCCTCTGTGGTACTAAACCTAATAGCTTTGCCCAGTTTCTAAGGAGGACATTTTGCCTCAAAGGGAAATCTTTACAAGTGCACTCCAAATAATTCTCTTCTCAAAACTGAACATATATCTACAAATACTGTTACACAAGCTAAATAGTCCAAGTGTGCTTTTTGGAAAGGCGTAAGCCGTCAGTACTGCACTGTTTTAGAATTGCACAATTCCCTGAACGCTAGCACACTGTGGTACAATTTATCAACTCTCAGAACTAGTCAATTTCCCAAAATCACATCAGCTTTTGAGTTGCTTTGTACTCGCAACATCTTACAAAAATAAATCTCAAAACTGTCAATTGGATGCTCTTAATGTGAATGTTTGCCCTGACAAATTCAAGCCACTCAAAAAGGTGACGTGATTTTCAATTCATGTCTCAATAAATCTTCATTCCATTCAAGAGCTTGTCTGTTAAAGTAACAAGCAGTTGTGATGCCAACATAGGCCCTTTCAGCCTGTTAAGAGCCTCCTGCAGGGTCCCTAAGGCGTGGACAGTCTGCTTTGGACACCATCAATGACTTATTGTGGCTCCCAGTGTGAAGTGATTGATAACTCATTTGTCTTAGTCAAAGGTCCTTCTGTACACATGACCCAGAAAGGGGTTTCATTCAGTCACACATTCAAAATGCATTTTTTTTGTGTCCAGTAGTATACACAGCAGAAGTTCTACTCTTTTTTTTTTTGTATGGCTTTTGGTAGGACATTAGAGTAAGACTTCTAAGTAATTGATGAAAAATACAGTCTGCACTCTGTTAAACGTTCAGAAGATAAATGACGCATCCATCTTTCATGACATTAAGTAACCCATGACAAGGAAAACATTTACTGCACCAGTAGAGTGCTTCTTCTCATAGCACTATCCCCCTCCGATGCTGAGCTATGATGATGCTGATTTTTCACGGTGCCTCATTCAGCTGTCAAATATATCAGGCAGTAATTTGTCTAGTGGGGTGGCTTCCCACCCTCTCAGCACAGTTGATCTGACTTTACCCAAACCCCCCCCTCCACAAACCCCCCAATCCCCAGCAGGTGCCTCCTGGAAGTGGGTTTGTGTTACAGGCTGAGAGAGCTCCCTACTGGAGCCTGAGCACTGGATAAACACAGGCACATTCTACAGAGTTCCGGCAGGAGCCAGGCATGAACTTGGGATGACCTCTCCCAGCTAAGTCCCTGGTGAGTTCAACTGAAGGCCAGCTCCAATTCTCTCCTCCTACTCCTCTGTCTTTTTTAAGCTCTGCTGTGAAACTAAACCAATACACTTACCAGATCTGAATCTGGGGGGAGGGTGAGCAGGGGAGAATGCTTTCAAGTTTACGGCCCTCCCATCTCCCTGCTCAAACCATTAGTTCCTTTAGTTTAGTTAGGGAGCAGGAACTGTGTGTGTGTGTGTGTGTGTGTGTGTGTGTGTGTGTGTGTGTGTGTGTGTGTTTGTGCATTTGTGTGTGGGATCCGGCCAAAGTGTGAGTGTCATAAACTTGTTCACAGGGTGCAGCAATCAGAGCTGAGAACACATACGAGGTAAAGATGGCGAAACTATTCAAGAGTTAAGGTTTCCGGGTTATTAAGTACGCTTAAAGCAACCAGTGGAAATGTAATATGCCACAGATTCACAGGAACACAATGGTCAAAGTGTTCTATAATGGCAGAAGCATAGCTGCATAGATGCATACTTGATAATGGTGGTGGTCCACAATGTAGTTGAAGGAATACTTGAATGTCTCGGTCTTCCTAGCAAGTTACAAAAAATTTACTACACATAACAGAAAAAAAGGTTTTTTAAAACATTTAAAAGGAAAACAAAATGACTACACTATTCCCAGGTACATAAAACTAAAGACTCTTGGACCCATTATCAAAAGCTCTTAAATGCTTTTAAAGATTTTCCCCTATTGAAAATTACAGCATGCAATTTTTGTGAGGTAGGGGAAGGCCTTGGCAAAACATTTTATTTGACCCGTTCTTGGAAATATGTGTACAGGGAGTCATAAAATTTTATTTCGTTATGAAAATTTGCCAGTGGCAACAAAAAGGATTAAGAACGGGTCGAAACACTCTTCCCAGGTACATCGCCTGGTCTTCTCTCTTCTTTCCTTAATTTTTTTTTCTGGTTCATTGATTTCAGACTATTATATCACATGTTCAGGAAAATAAACAATCTGGATCGGCCTAATGAACCGGAAACCATTTCTGTGCTTTGGTTATTAGTGAGAAGAAACTACTGCAGGAATGTATAAGTTAGGGTAGGAGTCGATGATAAAGCCTGCTTTCTCAGCATGCTCTCCTGGCCAGAACAGTAAACCAGGAGGGGAGGACTAAAAGGAAACTCAGACGGGCTAGCTGACTGGGAGCTGGCTGCCACTGAGAGACCTGGACTTAATCAGACATACTGGGAGCTGGCTACAGGAGTGGATACGCAGGCTGGGGCAGGACTTT
Source organism: Ictalurus punctatus (assembly GCF_001660625.3). NCBI lineage: Eukaryota > Metazoa > Chordata > Actinopteri > Siluriformes > Ictaluridae > Ictalurus > Ictalurus punctatus. The sequence goes on from NC_030430.2 coordinate 16,571,550, forward strand.
GGTCTGACCACACACAACTACCGTACACACCATCTGCTGCAATACCAGTCTGTCAGAGCAATGAGCAAATGAGACCCGTCATAGCTGAGCTAATAATGACTCTAGATGCTGTGAGATACATGTAAATGCGTATAGTATTTCGCTATTTTCGCTTATAAATGCGGCCGTGCGCATTTCACTTTCACTTTTGAATTAGCAGCAATTCAGGGGAAGCAGTTGCTTTAATGGTGGGTTCATTATTATTCTTAATGAAAACACAACAACAAAACAGTACAATGGCAAACTCACTTATATTAAACCAAATCTTCCACCATCATCTTGTCAGTCAGCTCACCTCACTGTTCCTGTCAGTCAGCTCACCTCACTTTTGTCACGTGATAAATGAAATCTGAATCCTGCTGATCTGTGCTGAGACTCCAAGTCATTCGGCTCATGCTGAATCGAGCAGACGCGTTCGGTTTTTAATTGTTACGTCCGTTTTCACACTCAAAAAAAATGTTGCATGCTGCGCCTGTGTTAGACTCATGCTGGGACTGTGTGGACAGCATTTACCGTGAGTTTTACAAATCACGATAATCGCACATGGTTTTAATGATAATTAAATGTGACACGGTAATACTAACCGTCTGGGAATTTTATCATGAAACCGGTAACCGTTTCATCCTTAAGACACACACAATTGAGTGCTTTTATAGAGGTAGTGATACTTCTTGATGATCAACTAATCTTATGCATTTCATTAGTAACACCTGGCTACTAATCACCGTCTTAATGACTGTGGAAGTGTGTACTTATTTTTCCCCCCACCTGGTTTCTGAATGTTGATCTCTTTTGTTTTATTTTCTGTCACCTGAGGATATCTGTTTGTTTATAGAAGTTGGTGAGGACTACAAAATTGTATTTAGGCCCTGATACAGTAAATAAAACACTGAATTGAAGGAGGGTGTACTTTCTTTTTCTCATGACTGTAATGACCATGTTTGAACTTAGGAGTCCCAGCTGTATCAAGAGAAGCTCCGTAATGATTACTAATATAAAAGCACAGCAAGCTTCGTGTATGCTTGTAGAAACGGATTCATTCGATTCAGTAAAGCAGAGTTTGAACAACAATTTAAACATGCTCCATGAACAAAGCTTCATAAATGTATATTTGTAATATATTAAGTATTTAATAGTTCAGATGCTCCAAATATTGGAGTTGCATAGACACATACAGTATGCATTTTTGGTATCGTGCTCATAATATGAGAGCAAAAACCCCTTTGTGTCCTTTGCCTAGTTCTTTAAAGGCGTTACTACAATCTATAATGCATATTAAATGAATCAACTTGCAATGCTCAGGTTTATGAACAAAGCAATGGTATGAACTTTCTCGGCTGTTACATCTTTTCACTCCAAATAATAACTCAAAGAAATGTTGTTTTAATAGCCACTTAGCAAACAAAACAACTTGTGATTCCAACCTAGCACTGAATACAAGCCAAAAACAACACCACAAAAGATGATGAATTAATGTTCCGTTTCAAAAACCTTACAATTGCTTTGTAAGCAGAGATTGAACTGACTGTGCTCTTTGTAAGCTAGTACAACAGCCACAAAAAGACAATACTATGAAAAACTAGAATCAAACATAAAAGCAGTTAAGAATCACTACGTAAAAGTGGGATGGCTAAAGAGCTTGAATGTTTGGGAAAACATATACTTTACGGCCAAATGTTTTATTTCCAATTAGGTCCACCTTTTGGTGTTATATTAACCTCCACTCTTCTGGGAAGGCTTTCCACTAGATTTTGGCTGTGAGGATTTGACCATTCATCCACGAGAGCATTAGCGAGGTTGGACACTGACGTTGAGCAATACGCCCTTGCATGCGGTCAGCTTTCCAATTCATCCCAAAGGTGTTCAGAGGGGTTGAGGTCAGGGCTCTATGCAGGGCACTCGAGTTCTTCCATAGCAACCTTGGCAAACCATGTCTTCATGGACATCGCTTTATGCACAAGTGAATTGTCATGCTGGAACAGGTTTGGGCCTCTTAGTTCCAGTGAATTGAAATCTTAATGCTACAGCATACAAAGACATTCTAGACAATTGTCTGCTTCCAACTTTGTGGCAACAGTTTGGGAAAGGTTCACATATATGGATGAGTGATGCATCAAAAATGGGTGTGATGGTCAGGTGTCCACATACTGTTGGACATACAGTGTATTAAGGCCTAATCAACAAGATTCAGAGCATTACCTTAGCTGCTGAGTTGGAGACCCCATGTGTTACATTGCGGATCAGGCCTCCTACGTTTCCGTACTTGATTAGTTCGGACATGCCCTCTGTGACATCATTTAGCAAGCCCATGGGATTGCCCAAGAAGTCCACTGAGCCCAGTATCTGAGCAGCCTGGCTTATCAGCTCCTGCACATGTCACCAAATACCAGCACCAAAGAAGTCATTTAAAAAGATGCCAAAACATTGTGTTTTTAAACATCTGCAGCAAAATTAAACAGTACTAGCATGTGCTCCTATATGTTAATACAGACTGAAACTGAAGATACACAAAGCCTTACCTCTCTGAAGTGCTTGAGTATATCATTGATGATAATCTCCTGGGTTTCGTATGGGTGGACCCGAGTGAAGGGATACATATTAATGACTGCATCCTCAAATCTGATGAGTGGGATTCCCAGAGTTCTCTTTAGAGTCTGCACATAGTGAAAGCGGAATTAAGCTGCAGTTCAATAGCCACAGGAAACAATTCTGTAAATACACAGTGCACCCATTCAAATATTTTTCATCTGCGTATGCCAAAATTTGGCAAATGAATATAGTACTAGTACTGTGTCTATCTTTTATGCATTTATGATTAAATGTAGGTAGACACTTATACCATTTTTGTCCATTTCAAATACCAATATATCAGATACTAACATCACCATGGTAACTGAACCTGCTACCTGTCAGCTTCTGTTGCCAAATTAGGAGAAATATTAAAGGTGTGTTTTAAAACAATTTCGAGCCTAAGCATCATCTGTGTCATTTCAGGCAAGTTTACACTTAAATACAACGCAAATGTTCACATTATAAAATTCCTCAGTGAACGGATTAGAAGACGCCAGCATTTAATTGGTGCATACCTAATTAAATGCTTTATTAGAGCAAATAAATGTCATGTTATACGTGCTACTGACACTACCGCTTCACTGTTCCTTGGCTAATTGCCTGAATATTCGACGTGCTCAGGTCCAGCACCTGGCTGCCTGCAGTAAAATGCAAATTGACTGTAAAATGTGATGAAGTGTGTCAAGCCCAGGAAGTGTGCATAATAAGTTTTGTTATGCAGACTTCCTAGGGTTCACCATCCATAAAGCTTAGAGTTGCAGTAAATATAAAGCAGATTAACCAGTGCTGATGTGTTTGTTTTACCTTCAGGTCTGGAGGCAGCTTGTGTGAAGTGAAGACACTTAGTTTAACCTGGGGGAGACTGATCTTCAGGTTCTCAAAGTAATAGCGTTTTCGAGGTCCTGCTTCCTCACTGGGCTTCTCATACAGGTTCTCATCCAACTTCTCGACCTCTGAAACACACCCCCTTTCCTCTGTCGTACACAGCTTGTGTGTAATAATAATAATAATAATAATCTAATAATAAATCTAATAATCTTACTAAAAGGGTTTACATACCTCCTTCTGTTTTCCCATAGCCAAAGAATGCCAGCAGCTTGAGCAAGAGTTTCTCTTCTATGATGACAGTGAAGCGCCGAGCAGTGACCATAAGATGCTGAGTAAAGCAAGAGAATGAAATCGTCCAGAACAACACACTTTAAAAATAGAAGTCAATCATGTGGAAATATTTCACAGCAAATAACTAAATAATTACTTTAGTAAAGTATTTCATAGTGACAAGACATGCATCAAAGCCTAAGATCAGGATTTACCTTGAAGAGCTCTGTAAGCATGAGACTGCTGGGCACTTTGACAGCATTGACTTGCAGAGCAGGTCCAGAATCCACTACTACACTGCTATCAGTGGAGTTGGGAGTTAAACACAGCATCACTGGCTGTGTGGTGCCCAGGAGCTGGTTATCCACCTGACGGATAGACCAGAGAGAAGGAAAGTGTAGAGAGAGACAAGAAGTCAAAAGGAGTTCTTTTCACCTCAAATCAGCACTGGAAAAAAAAAAAGCTACTTTGTTTTTTTTTTTGCGCTTCAGTCACCTGGATTGTCTTCACACTGAGCTCCAGGACCTGGCTGGCAGCAGTGCGTGTAAAGTGCAGATTGATGCCAGATAGTGTGGCAAACACCAGCTCCTCAGGCACCTTGTTTACAAGAGACAGACCTACTCCATCCTCCAAGTTTATCAGGACCTAAAAACAGCAAAAGGAAAGTTTTACTCAGTAACTATGTTTGTATGCATGAAAATAATCAGATGGTCATTTTAGACTGACCGAGTTAGAGTGGCCTACGATAAGTGTTCAAAACACAAGCAAGGAAATTTCAAACTCAGCAATGTTAGCTAATTCTTGTTACAAGTTTCTTGTTTTTATGGTGACATTGAGACTAAATGAGTACTTGCATGCACATAAATTTGATGTGGACCACATGTAAGGTACATATAAACCATCTCACACCATCTGGCATATTAGTGACTTTCACCCTGTGAAGTTAAGACTTATTCAAATCATGTACAGAATTATTGGCACAATTCATGACAATTATTTGTAATATGTGATATTTGCAGTTTAAAACATGGTATCCTTTTTGTTTTTTTTAAGCAGTGCATTTTTTCCTACAAAACACATTTCAAAGTTCTCTGCACTCTTACATTTAACATTTAGTGATGTCTGCCCTAAACAGAATAACAGCACTGAGTCCTGTAATGTCCATCAAGGCTGGGGACACTTGTACAAGGATCCTGATCTACTCCTTTATGCATTACATTCTTAAAATGTGTGTGCATGTGGATGTCCTTCTTTATTTTTTGACCACAGGTTTTGAGCAGTAGGGTTCAAATCCAGAGACTGTGATGGTTATTGAAAAATCATTCATTTTGTTCTCTCTTTTTAAAAAACAACAACAAAAAAACAAAAAAACATTTTCTGTATTAATTTAGAAATATGTTTGGCTCATCATCTTGTAGAAAGTTCCATCAATGGTGGAGTTGAAAACTCTTGGCAGAATCTTAAATCCTCTTAAATACCCTGATACTTATGAGAATTTATGATACTATCAATCTTCATATGAGCCCCTGAAACATCAGCCATAAAACAGCCCCAAAACATCACTGATCCTCTTCCATATTTTCCAAACCTGACTGCCTCTGCCAGAAGCTTAAAATGGGCCATGGTTGGATCTTCCAGCAGGACAATGATCCAAAACATACATCAATATCAACACAAAAATGATTTACTGACCACAAAATCAAGGTCCTGCCACGGCCATCCCAGTCCCCTGAAACCCATAGAAAACCTGTGGGGTGAACTGAAGAGGAGAGTCCACAAGCGTGGACCTCGAAATGTGAAGGATCTGGAGAGATTCTGTATGGAGGAATGATCTCAGATCCCTTGCCATGTATTCTACAACCTCATCAGGCATTATAGGAGAAGACTCAGAGCTGTTCTCTTGGTAAAGGGAGGTAGCACAATGTATTGACTAAAAGGGTGCCAATAATTGTTGCACACCTATATTTAACAAAGATTTTTTTTCATAAACCTGTGTTTTGTTTTCAATTGTTTGAGATCCATGAGAGCAGAGTATTTTTATGATTTTTTTTAAACAAAAGATCAAAAGGTTAAACAATAAAGATTTTTTTCACAGCCTTTATTTGGTCATATTTACCAAGAGTGCCAGTATTAGTGGAGGGCACTGTACATGTGGCATCATGTGTTATAGTCAGAGGACCCCAAAATAAAACCGGTCATGCACACAATTTTTAAAAGCGAAATCTAACTTCATGCAAGGAACTGCACCTGATACCAAGTGGAAAATATGGAAGAGGATCAGTAATGTTTAGGGGCTGTTTTATGGCTGATGTTTCAGGGGCTCACATGAAAACTGATATTATCTTTTTAACTAAAGATCAAAAGGTTAAAGAACGACAATTTTTCACAGCCTTCTTTGCTCATATTTACCAAGGGTGCCAATATTAGTGGAGGGTGCTGTAGTTCTAATAATGTTCTTGATGATGTTCAGGTGTTGCATTTTGTAAGTTGCTCTCAGGAAGGGCTTCTTTCATGATACTACTTGCTGTTAAGAAAATGAATTTTAACAGTTGATTTTGAAATGTGAAAATCACAAATCAACTAACTTGAGCAGTTCAAAAACTGATTTTTGGGCTGTTTTTTCCCTCCTTAGGTATCCTTCTCACTGTGTGAGAGGGAACAGTGTGCTCACGGGTACAACTGACAACTGTTTTAGGCATGTGAAACTTTTATTGTGGCCCTAATTTTCATATTTAATTTTTTTCCTAATAATTTCTCATATTGCTAAGTGGACATCTACATTTTTTAAAAATTTATATAATTTTAAATGCATTTTGGCTCATTTTTATGAGCTGTGCCAGTAATTCTGGTGGACCTGTATGCCACTATAACTGATGCTGTTCTTGTTGTGGATCACTGATTTCATCCTTGCATCTGGGTAATCATACATGTACATAACCCACATAGAAACAGAATATGATTAGACTAAAAATTAATTCTCTAGCTAAAAGCAATTAACCTCAAGTTCCTCCTCTTTATCCTTTTCCTGTGTGTTCTCCTTGTTCTGATTCTCCTCCGTGCTGGGAGATGTTCTATTTATTCGCCGCTGATTGAAGTCACTGATCTGAAAAGAAAACAAAATAATCCAGTCGAACAACCAAGCCAAGCGCAAAATGACAATTAATATTAATTCAATTTAATATTAACTTCATCAGTTAACAGTGCACCTGCAATACACGAGTGGGTCCATCAGGGAGGACCTGCACAGACAGCACCCCTGAGCCAGGCCTCATCTTCTGATTAATAAACTGCTGTTCTGGGGGCTTATCAAGCAGACCCGAATCCGGCCCGAGCACCACCTCTGCACCATCATATAGACCTGAGACTCCTCCATTCACCTGCAAGGGGGGGAGAAAAAAGAAGAGAAAAAAAAAAACCAACAAAAAACACACACAAATTAATGTAATTCTCTAATAAAAATCAGCACACTTGTACACAAAAAAAGAAAAAGGGATAAAAGAGAGAGACAGACCTGTACCACAAGTCTGGGTAAACCACAAGTCAGCATGCCAGAGCAAAAGTGCCATGTCTGGGTAGTACTGCGGCGAGGATCTGGCCTCTTCAGCATCAATGGCTCGTAGCTGCATGACAAAACAGAGAGAAAGAGGAGAGAGACTGAAAGAGACCCAGAGAAAGGGCAAGATAAAGATCATGATGATGTATAGCACAAAAGCCTGTTTTTCTAAGAACTCCACAATTCTTATATACAAATGCATGAAAAGATGCATGTATTTAACAGTCCATTGCTGTTCTGTAAAACAAATGTAAACAAACATCTTCAATTTAAAATATGAGTTAGTGGCTATTTTTGCTCTTATTCAGTTTTGCCAGGATTATGAGCTTATTATAGACTTCTACAAGGAAGCTACCATTACAATAAAGGATTTTCACTGGACTGTCCCTTAAATAAGCCAATATAACAACGACTGTTAGCTAACTAGATATGTTTTAGCAATCACAACAGTGCTGATGTCCATCCAAATGCATTTGTTAACTATGAGCATCATTAAATAAAAAATCTATCCCTTCAAACGCACATCATTCGAAGGATTTATACCTGTCTGATACTGTGTGTGTATGTGTTTCAGCTGACTGGGAAACAATTCACCAGAGTATAATATTTTCAGTTAAACAGATGTCACGCTGATGTTATGCGATAATCTTCTGTTCAGAAAAATTGATTTAAAAAAAAATCCATTCAAGCCACCTATAGCACTGACTGACCTGTTGTCTGTGACTGCAGCAAGCCCAGCGATGTCCAGCACCATATAGTAGTCAAGAGGTCGGGGTTGGGCAGGTTTACTCTGAGGGGGAGAGGAACCCTCATGACAAAGCATTCCTTTTCCACTCATTCTCCACAGCTGAGAGCGCTTTCCTGGCTCCTACAAAAGCCAGAATCAAGACTGCTAAGACATGAGTCTGCTAAGAATTTTATTAAGAAATGTAGTTAAAGAGATATAGTGGCACCTTTTTCTTTAGTATGACTCTCTGTGTCTTTGTCTCAACATCGAGCACTAGTTCAGCACAGCTGACATCATGCTTCATCGCTCCTGGTCTTTTACTTGCATCCCTGAGGTCAAAGCAATCCTTAATGATGCATATCAACATATCAAATGCATATCACATGCCAGCCTACAACATCTGTCTGTTAGAGAACTCACTGAGAGAATGTGAAAGTTGCAGCGATGTAAATGAAGTTCTCATAGTAGAGTTTGTTGTACTCTCTAAAGCAGTTCATGTCAGCAGTGACCTCAGAGGAGCCAGCTCCTTTTACAGTCAGTGTAAGGTAAGGAGGAAGAATGGGCTCATCACAGGCATAGTCCTGTACCGCTCCAGCTTTCACTTCGGTGTGCAGTCTGATATCTGGCACTTCGTACTGCCAGAACTGGATCGGCACCTGAAGAAATGACACCATTTCATATAACAAGCCCCAAGATAAATCTTCACAGTGCCAAACTAGATAGCTTAACACAGAATATAAAAGCATACACACGATGATTAAACGAGAAGTTTTTAAAGATTCTTTTCCTCCTTTGAGGCAAATTGCAACTGGCCCCACCCAGATGTATCCTTTGAGGAAAAGAGGCAGAGCTGAAAGCTCTATTTTGGCAAGGGACAGCGACACATTTTTAAAAAATTATTATAGTATTGCCATAGATGTATCTGTTAAATGCTATGATTGCTATATATCTAAAAACATTACAGTATGCATGCTGAAAGTTAAAGTTAGTCTAAGTCTAAAAGATTAGTCTCTCACCTCTGACATGTTGTCTATGCGGAAAGGTGAAGGCAGCTGGTCTGTGTCACTAAATGAAATATGATAGGTCGCTCCTTTCAAGGCAATTTCAGCAAGGAGAAAGTAGCAAGTACCCAATGTGTCCCTAAAAAAAACCCCACGTGTTTAATAAAAAAATAATAATTTTTACACACACACACACACACACACACATTATATATATATATATATATATATATATATATATATATATATATATATATATATATATATATATATATATATATATACACACACACACACACACACACACACATACATATACACACATACATACATATATACACACACACACACACACACACACATATATAAAATGCATTTAAATGCATATTCATTGCCGTAAGCAACTGACATTATTTTTCAACCAAATTACTGGTACCTCATATTGACATGGAATGATTTGGGTTTGTTGACTTCAAACCCCCCAGACCAGGTGCAGTTGGGTACGTCCATGAGTCGGACACAAAGGAGTTGGTCGTAGTCATTCCTGGGCCAGTGGAACACCACACTAGAGCCTGGCAGAGTGGAGATATAGCCCTCGGGATTTGCTGTGCCCTATAGTGCACACAGTTTGTGTTATATGAAATATTTTTTATCATATTCATAGCATACAAAATAAACAATGCTAACACATGGCCAACGATACAAGGTGTCTTTCTTTCAAAAGAACTGTGTTTTTACCTTTCCTCTAGCAAACTCTCTTTGGGAGAAAGCCAGCTTGTGCGAAGACTGATTGTCAAGCAGATAGCGAGGTGCAAAAGTCACAATGTGGGTGTCCTGGTAGCGTCCCTTCCCTTTTCGGACATTAATTCCTTAAACAGGCCATATCAATACTGTTAAATCTCATAATGCGCAAATGGTGAAACTGATAAAACAATACTACATAGAGACGAGAGAATATACCAGTCACCTATATTATAGATGAGCCCCGGTCTGTTCCCAGGTTGGATTACTTTAACTGCTCGGACTCCACTTCCACCATCTAGTGAGAAACCCTGACACCAGCCTGGAACACCATCTGGGTGGATCCCTTTCCCAACACGCATAGTGCACCTGATGGACCAGAAGGAGTTCCTAACGTGTCAGATCAAGTAAGAGAAAGACTGATCAACAATAAACATTTTGCTGACTTCCGGTTACTTACATTAAAGGCTGTTCTTTGTCTGTGTAGCAGAAAAGGAGTGGACTCAGGCTCCGGGCTAACTCATGCTCCTCAAACTGCCCAGCAGCATCTGTTTTGCTGTTGTCCTGGCGGAAGATCAGAGGCAGCCCTGCAGCCCGCAATACAAAGTGTGTATGTAAAGTCATACCTAGACTACAACATTTATAATCTCAATTATTGCACTTTATTAGTTATTGCTGGGTAGTGTACCCGTCTTGTTCAGGAGCCAATAAGGGGCGGAGATGAGGATCTTGAGCGCCCCATCTGCTCGAAGAATGATGCGGATGATGAGACACAGCAGCCGCTTGTTTGTGTCATACAGACGCATGCGCACCACGTAGTTCTGAGTGCCAGAGGGAATCAACAGCTCCTTACAGACTGGGAAGTTCTCCAGAAGAACACCTGAGATAGATGAGGTAAGGATTAGGAGCAATGCCACCTGTCAGTGTGCTTACATACTGGATGTTATTTTAGATGGACTATTAAATTATAAATATTGAAACATGTGATACTCCTTTAACGCTGCCAATGACAGCGTTAAAAAGCATTTTCCGAGTTTGGCCCTTTGAATCTATCGGGAGATTATGGAACATAAGAAAACATGTTTACGTGAGAACCAGAAAAGAAAAAAAAAAAAAAGAACACCATGCTGCTGAAGTGTGTTATGAACACTTTATGGACGTAGCAAAGATGTGCAACGTTAAAAGAAAAGTTGAACACTTATTAGCACGAAACGTGTAAGAAACATAATCAGAGTTAGAAAGCATCTGGTTTTGAGATGGCAAAAAGAATTAGTATCAACTACACAAATGAATTATTTGAGCAATTTGACTGCCCTGCTTTTTTTTTTAAATCTTTGACACAAGTTGGTCTCTGACTTACCTAACTCTATGTTCTGTGTGGTGTCTGCAGCATGGAGCACTGCCTCTTTGCCTGGCTTGATGTTTCCCTTGATTGAGGTCCCTTTGACGTAGTAGTTGAGGTCACAGGGCAGCAGATTAGTCAGCACTAAGGTGGGTAACAGGTAGATGGTGTGACCTGGCTGTCTGTAAATCTGCTTAGCACTACCAGTGACCATTTTAGCCGGCTGTTGATCAGGATAATTCTCCTTCTTGATAACCACGCAAAACCTAAAAAGGACACACACAAACAAACGAAAAAACCCTCTGATATTGCCACTGCATTCATTTCCAACACTTTTCATATGTCAAACCTGTATTTACCTGAAGCTACGTTTGTGTTGGTCGTCAAAGTCAGCTGACTGGCACTCCCTCTTGCTGCTGCTGACCTCGCCAGGACGCTCCACACTGGTCCAGTGGATGGGAACCTTACAGAAAAACAGTCCCAAGCCTTTAGGCCGAGCCTGCAGTCTCCATGAGGTCAGGTGAAGAGGGATAGCCAAAGCTTCTCCAGGCAGGATAGGTGGAAGCACAACAGGCTCTGTTGGTAAATTCAATCAAAATCACTGAAATCGCATACCTTTATATCAATCAGGATCTTTCCTGATATTTTATATATCACCATTGTAAATGAGAACAATGCGTTTCTTGAAATTTCAATAAATACAATTAAATGGAATATTTTAAAACCTGAAAATTGACACAAAGAGGAGAACAGTTAGACACTCACTGTCTGGAGCAGAAGGGCTGTCTAGCCGTATCTCCATGGGCACTTCTAAGCGATTTTTCAACATGAGAGCAGACTGTACAGTGATTACCTTGCGTGCACTACCCTCCATAGTGATGGAGAACACCACTCGGACCGGGGGCAAGGCTGAAAACTGCATATGATATCAGAAGCTTGATGATTAATAGCAAAAAAGTCTACTTAATTAAACAAAATGTTAAAAGACTTACATATACATGGGGATGTATGATATTTGTTCTGCTGATTGGACTACCAACCTAAACACCGGACACACAAAAAAATATATATACAAAATGTTAATATGTCTAGCTTTAATAACTCAAACAGTTAGGCTGCTAAGGTAAATGAAGAGTTTAAGGATCTGAGCAATTTACAGTGAATTATCTTTATTTCTAAAGTCACAGTATAATAGTATGATGTACGTTAATAGGGTTAAACCTCACCGTGTTGGAGGGGTTGTTGCGATCAGGAGCAGCGTAGCGGAAGAATACACCGACCTTATCAACTGAGACGGGCTTTACCTGCTCCCAGCCTCCAACACGTACCAGGAGCTGGTGCAGCTTTAGTTCATGGGTGTGTCTGAGAGCAGAACAGCAAAAATTCAGACCAGCGGAGAACAGATGAATAGTTATCAAAGTAAGATTTAAATTCAAAGAACAATGCCTTAAGGTGCCAGAAAAATCTTGTGCTGAGAAGGTTCTAGTATTTTATTGGTCTGTGCAATTTACCTTTTTTTCCCCCCAGCTGAATGCAGATGTGCCACACACACACACACACACACACACCTGTGTCTAAGTTTCTCACGGGCCTCAAACTCAAAAGGAATCTCCTGCCCTGGCAGCACCTCTGTCCACTGACTGATGTTGTGTGTGTCATCTGTCCCAGGCCCATGCACATCTGATATAGAGTCGGCGCTACTGCTGTGAGACAGTGCCACCCTGAGGACATAATAAAGGATCACGCTCACAAAAAAAAAAAGAAAAAAAAAAAAAAGAAAGAAAGAAAAAAAAAAGCGCCGTCATGCTACTTTAGCAATAAAATACAGACTTAATTAGCCATTCTGACCTGGTTGGGGTGGTGGTGAGGGTGGCAAACCACATAGTGCAGCCAGTATGATTGCGCAGGGCATAGGGTATGAACGGCTGCCTCCTTTTAGACAACTTCACTTCCGCTGAAGTCATAAAAGGAAACAAACTATCAGCAAAAAGTCATAAACGTTTTGTGTCAAGCCTATGAATTTTTTTTTTCCACATACAAAATGTCATTTACTCATGACAATCCACATTTTTGTTTAGACATACTGAACATGCACATACATCGTTCTAATCAAGAAAGCATCTTATGAAATAACAATGTTTCAGCAAACAAAAAGCAGTGGCGTGATGGTGCAAATGAGCGAAGCGCTACCTTCTATTGAAATCAAAACATGCTGTTTAAATATCGACTCCAGAATATGAACAAAGAGAGAAAGAACAAGCAAAACGTTAAAGAGGTGAAGCTAGAAGACAAACTGTCTCCTGATGATGACTACCGGCTTGGTTACATTTTTATGCTTAGTCTACAACCTGTACCTCGGGCATAAATCTGCTGCTCAAGGCAAGTCAAGCTGGCAGTGCTCCTAGTTCTAAGGTGAGCAAGAGGAACACCTGATAACACAGAGGGAAGGTTAGAGAAAAGGACAAGAACAGAGAAACAGACATGCAAGTTAAGACACATAGAAAGAGACATGCAAGGGAGATGTAGAGCAGGAGTACTAAGAGAAGAATAGGCTGTGTATGTACATTTCAGAACTTTAATTGCAGTCATTGAAAAGCATCTAAACAACACTGAAACGAAACTCTATTAATAAAGATATTTTCATTACATTCTCAAAAATACAATATGGGGTGGAATGTTGAAATTCAATTGATTTATGTTTCACTTTTAAGAGTTACCACAAAGCAGCTTTAGAAAAATGCATGTCTAGACCCGAGGACTGCAGTGGTGAGAAAAAATAGATTCCTGTAAAACACTTGGGAGAAAGCAAGCGAAGATGTATCTCCCAGTAGGATAAAGTGTACAGAATGGTTTCCAGCGTTCACTCCGAGTCAAGATTGAATGCTTGCCTGCTACTTACTCTGTCCAAAAGTGGGGGGGTCCACGGAGGAACCCATCCAAGACACGGAGGCGGAGGACTGTGGCGACTGTTCGTCTTCCTTACAGTAGTCTGCTAACCACGAAGTCTTGGTGGTGCTGTACTGGTCTGTGTGTCAGAGCGACAGGCCCACAGCAGGGTGAGAAAAATCTCACACCACTCATAAATATGAAGGTAAACAGTTAGAGAAATGAAAGCAGATGTATAAAGTGCTTGACCCAGACTGGCTACCGAGTAAGACGGAGGTGATGTTCATGTCTAGTCTCTGCTTGGCTTGTACCCCTAGTTTCAGGCGAGAAGGATGGAGCCGGCCTGCCGCTTGCTGCTGCCAATTCAGGACACAGGGCCAGGGCTCGATAAATGGCTCCCAGCCTGCATACACATACACAGACAGGCACACCTTCATGTCACCTCTCCTTTACTTTCCAAAAGAATGCTCAATTATGCCTTTACACAATAATAATAATACTACTAATACTACTACTACTACTACTACTATACATAATAATAAAAATAATAATAAATATTAAGCAAAGTGTTAACGATAAAGTACATTAATATAACTTTCGGTAATTAATTATTGAGAATTACTATAAAAGAAAAAAAATATATATATATATAACCAAGAACTACAGTACTGGTTAAAATAGATTTAAAACCATCCCCAGCATCAGCGTGTCTAATTTTAATGTTTGGAGCTGATACAAACACCGTTGAGAGTTGTGAGTAACCCTCAAATTTATTACCAGGCCTGTCTCATATGAGTGAGATGGTCAGGATGAGCTGTACTGGAAAAGATTATTGAGATATGCCAGAGTTAAGCTATTCCGGTTCTTGAAAGTAAACTGTGAAATGTTGGTACGGTTATTTTATTTTACTGGGGGAAAGACCTGTTCATTTTAGTTGCAGAAAGGCCTATCCAGATTAGTACACTTTGTAGGGATCTGAAAGTGGGCAATGAATGAGTTCTTAAATACAAAGAATGAGGTATTTGATTAAACACTTGTTTACTATTTTTTTCCTGCTTAATTGCCAATAGTGGGTAAACTGTAGTTTAAAAACCCCCACATGTTCAAAAGCTTTTGACTGGGAGTTTAAGTGAATGGATTGAGTAAATGGATAAATGCAGAGGTATTAGACTCTGTTTAAAACTCCAGCTCACCTGAGAGCTCCCTGTTGTAGTAATCTCCAGACAGAGTGAAACTAGCTTTTCCTTCCTGTGTAGATCCAATCCTCTGCAGCACAGACAGCCCTTTAATAACACAGAGGTAAAAACACATTTTAGAAATGATCCCAAATCCTAAATCTCTCTAAATATTATGATTATTCAAGAGGAAAAGGCAGAAATGAAATAATGATGTAAAAGCACATGACATAATGATCCAATATTATAAAGAAGTTGTTTTTCTACTGGGAAAGGAGGAGTTATCTCACGTGAGAAGGTGAGTTCAGCCAGGGGGACATCACAATCCAAGCAGTCATCAATGAAGCAGATGCAAACACTCTCAGCCTTGACCTCCACCCCAGACAAAGGGGGAGATGAGTGGGAGCCGGAATCAGAGTCGGCTCTGTTCCTGCCAGAAATGCTCTCTGCGTTTTCTAGCAGCCATGTGGCAGCCTGATCCAACTGACCTACAGCAACATCACCTTATACGTCACTTTACTCACCATGTTTCTTTAAGGTTAAGGTAAGTAATAGGCAAGTTACATGCAGAGTACTCAGTAGAATACAATATTTGACCTGTGCAATGAATGAGAGCTCGTCTGCAATCTTCCCTCCTGAATCCCAGATCCTGAAGACGTGTTAGCTGACTTTCTAAAATTACATAAACATACCACTTTAATACATTAAGATTTGAAATTCTCACACATTTCTGAAAATCACAACATAATCTTCTGAGTATCATTACCCAATAGGGCTTCTGTCCGATGCCTGAAGCTGTCTTTTGGTTTGGTGGAAGTCTCTGGGCTTGCGGTGGACAGGACTGCCTGGGAGGCAAAGGCAGGGTCAGTGACACTTGGGGAGCCAGTGGGGATGGACTTAGCAATAGCCAGAAAGAGCTGCACATCGTTGTAGGACAGCCGGATATCCAGAGCAGGAAACTGGATCTATGAAGGCAAGTCATAACAGGAATATTCCAAAAGAAGGAAATACAGTTCAGAAAGTATTGGAACAGCAAGGCCGATTCTATTGTTTCCTCTATACATTGAAGACATTAGGATTCAAGATCAAAAGATGAATATGAGATGACATCAGAATTTCAGCTTTCATGTCCTCAGATTTATATCTAGATGTCTTAAACAACTTGGCAACGTCTGTGGCAGATCACCCAATTTTTAGGCGAGCAAAAGTAATGGAATAGATCATCTTAAATTAAAGTAAATAACAATTAATATTTTGTTGCTTGCAATAACTGCATCAAGCCTAACTGACATCACCAAACTGACGCATATTTATTTTGTGTTGCCTGTATTCAGCGTATAGCAAAAAGAAAAAGAATTTTCTTTGTTGCTCCAATACTTTTGAAGGGGACTGAAAGTCTGTTAAGGAGACGTATATTTTTAGGGATCATTTTGGGAGTATTTTTTGAGAGCATTCTTACCTCTAGCAGTGGAGGAAAATCTTCTATGTTGAAGGCATCCAGCAGGCCCGAGCTACTCTGATAGGTAGGACTGCCACAGAGCTCAACCTGCACATTGACAGGATCAATAATAGACAGCGCCGTCTCCTGCTCACTGCCCAGCCGACAGGAATACACCTGAAAACGTGGGAATCGATAAGAAGCAAGGATTAACCTTTTTTTTTTTTAATCATTTTGTCTGTGTTAATGCAAACAGCATGTATTTTTACTGGAATTTTAATATTTCACCCACATTTACTTCCATAAATCTATTTTAAACTAGGAACACAATAATTCCCCCATTGAAACCCGTTCAAACTGCAAAATTTAATCCCCATGACGTTTAAGCATAAAATCATGCATTCTGTGTTCAGAATTTTAACCCTTTAAGCGGCAGCTTTTATTTTGTTGACAATGTTTCAAAACACTGAATTTATTTATTTATTTCTCTGAAATGTGTGGTATTTTCTCAGGTTTAGCCTCTGGGGAAAAGACATGCTTTTCCTTTTTTTTCCTGATTCTGCTGTATTATAGAGCACTGCAGACCAACTGAATAAATGATGCAGCTATAATTGTGTGGGTGTGTTTATATGGATATCAGAACTGTGGTGTGTTGTGTACTGAAAATTTTGTCTGTGTGTGAACAGTTTGAAAGAAAGAAATGATTGTACTGGAAATTACAAATCCCACCCATGTATATGGGACAAAGAAGGCTAGTGAGCTTTGAAGATTTTTGCATTATGTAAAGAAACCGGTATTTAAAGGGTTAAAATTCTGAAAATGAATGAATGTTTGGTAATTATGATCAGAACTGATGCTGGTTAAAAAAAATCAGTGGAAAGTGGGAAAAAAATTCATATATAATATTTCTATGACAGCTTTTTTTTTGACATGGACATTTTTGTCCTTTATGGACCCGAGTAGTTTTTCTTTTTTTAATCTGACACTGCATAAACTATCAGTTTATGAATGCATCAAAATCAATATTGCTATTAATCACCGACATGTCAAAGACTGTAATAATCATCAAAGAAAAAAAAATTGTGCTTAGCATTTAGTATATGGAAAATAATTACAATTTTCCTTTTTTTCATAAAAAACAAACAAACATATGTGGCATTATGTAAACAAACCAGCATTTAAAGAGTTGCAATTATGAAAATGAATTAATGTTTGGTAATTATGATCAGAACCGATGCTGGTAAAACAAAAAAATATTAATATATACAGTGAAAAAAAAAAAGTATGTGAACCTTTTGGAATTTCATGGTTTTCTGCATAAATTTGTCATAAAATGTGATCTGATCAAGGGTATTGACAAATATAATGTGTCTAAAATAATAACACTAAATAAATTCTGATCCCTCATGTCTTTATTGAACACATTCATTCAACATTCAAAATGGCAGTGGAAAAAATAAGTGATCCCTTAGAATTAATAACTGGTTGACCCCCCCTTGGCAGCAATAACCTCAACCAGGCACTTCCTGTAGCTGTGGATCAGATCTGCACATTGTTCAGGAGGAATTTTAGCCCATTCTTCCTGGCAGAACTGCTTTAGCTCTGTCATATTCTTTGGACGTCTCATGTGTATGGCTCTCTTCACGTCATGCCATAGCATCTCTTATTGGGTTGAGGTCTGGGCTCTGACTTGGCCACTCCAAATATGTTCACTTACTTTTTCCACTGCCGTTTTGAATGTTGAATGAATGTATTCAATAAAGACATGAGGGATCGGAATTTTTTTTGTGTTATTATTATAGGCACATTATATTTGTCAATATCCTTAACTTAGATGAAGATCAGATCACATTTTATGACAAATTTATGCAGAAAACCATGAAATTCCAAAAGGTTCACATACTTTTTCTTGCCACTGTAATATTTTTATGATAGTTTTTGGACATGGACATTTTTGTCCTCTATGGACCCATGTGCAACTTTTTTTAATTGACGCACAAGGGTTAAACAAACATTAACCAGGCTTTTAGCAAACTTGCACTGATGCAGTACTAATGGTTACAATGCCATGGTAAATGATTCACTTCAATTCCAGCCAAACTGCCAGAGAATGGTCTGTCCAGAAGACGAGGCTTGTAGGTGAGGACAGTAGTGCCCTTCAGAATGATGGCATTGGTGTCTGAACATGACGAGTCTTCCACAACCACAAACTCAGTCCCTGTTCAGAACAAACGAGCACATAGTACTATGACAAAAGGATTGACCAAAGAAATGCAATACATATTACAACATGGAGAAAAATGTACCTGTTGCATTAAGTTTAACCTCCAGATATCTGTCCTGAGTGACAGGAACAGTGGAGCGTTTTGTAACTACTCCACTCTTGACCGTTTTGGGCATGACAGCACCTGTCGTGCCTGGGTCACTGCTGCTGCTGGGCCAGCGCTGGCGGGTAGGTGCTTCTCCCTTCTCCACAGACGTATGCAGAAAATCCCTGACTAGCTGAAGCCAGTCAAAAATCAAGAACACTCGCAGGTTGTTTAGCACCACAGTGAAACATGAGGAATCCCGGGTAGATCTAGGAGACAAATAGATTACAAGCAATCATAACAGAGGGGACTCATTCGGAAGATTGATGCTACATAAAGAAGTCATGTTACTAGCCTATTATTTAAAATTGAGCAACAGTACCTGTAATGTAGCTCCAGTTGCAGGGAAGCTCGATTGGTGCCTGTTCTAGAGGGCTGCAGAATGCAGTCAAATACATTGTGCTTTCTCTCTGTGGCCTTGTTGGACCCACTATAACGAGTGTCGTAAGCCAAAAGCGAATGAGACACCAGGTTCACAGACTTGGATCCGTCAGAGAAACTCTCAAACAGCAACTTGGATTTCATAAAGTCGAACCTATCGGGCAAAAACACAAAACACTTCATCTTTGCTGCAAGCCATAAAATGATTCCCTTCACATACAGAAATACATGAATAAATGAAATACCTGGCCAAAGACTGCTTATGTCCAGAGGATTTGGAGCCATCCAGCAACTCCAGACTGACATTCTTCATGTCAACTAAGAAAGAGAGACCTGTATATACATCACCACTCAGCACCGTCTGTCAGTGAGAAACGCAGAGGAGCAGAAGACATTAAGCTGCTGAAAGGAGTCTTCTGATAGTGACTCATGACCGTAAGAATTCCACACCAGCACTTTATTACACATCAATACATACAAAACATTTGTAACTACAAATAACCCATATGAAAATATAATTTAAATAACTATAGTAAAGTACTTAAGTACTTAAGCTAAAATGTCTAATAAGGAATATAAAAATGTGAAGATCAGCTAGCATGATTGTGCTGTGAAAAATATTTGCCCCATCCTGTTTTCTTCTGTTTTTGTGTATCTCTCATACTAAATTGTCTCAGAAATTAAAACAAAATCTAAGATAAAACAAAGGCAACCAGAGCTGGGCTGTGACAGTGGCAGATTTTTACCATGAGGGCGAGGGTCACTGCTAACCCTGAAGAACATTAAGGTTTGTCTGAATTTTGCAAAAACACACCTTGATGATCCTCAAATCTTTTAGGAGAATTTTCTGTGGATTTATGAGACAAAAGTGGAACTGTTTGGAAAACAGGTGTCCCATTACATACGGTGTAAACCAAACACAGAATTCCACAAAAAGAACATCATTCCTACGGTCCAGCATGGTGGTGGAAATGTGATGGTGTAGGGATGCTTTGCTGCTTCAGGGCCTGGGCAACTTGCAATAATTGAGGCGAACATTAATTCTGTTCTCTACCAGAAAATCCTAAAGAAGATTGTCCGGACTTCAGTCTGTAAGTTGAAACTCAAGAAGTAAATGAAAGACTGATCTCCAGTTATCGGAAGCATATGATTGCAGTTACTGCTGTTAAAGGTGGCACAACTAGATTTCAAGTTTAAGGGGGCAATTAGTTTTTTACATGGGTTATAGGTGTTGGATAACGTTTTTTGCTTCAATAAAAAATAAAAACTGCATTGTGTGTTTATTCAGGTTGCCTTTGTTTTATGTTGTATTTTGTTTGAAGATCTAAAACTATTTAGTATGAGATATACACAAAAACAGAAGAAGCCAGGATAGGGGCAAATACTTTTTCACAGCACCATATCTACATAATTGGCAGCCCAAAAGCAACTTTAACACATACTTTTCCCAAAGGACCAGAAAATACAATGTATCAAAGTCTCGACTGGCACTGGGTGGAAATTTTTTAAGCAAGCATCTACTAGTACAAAATAGACAAACACAAGATTTTAACATCAGGAGCTTACATAGGTGCTGGGGTCCTGTAGGTTGTAAGGTCTGAGGAATTCCTCCACAGGCTCTCCCAGGTTGTGTTCGAGCAAGCCACGGATCAGCTGGTACCTCTCCAGAGCCAAGGAACAGTGTACAGAAGACAGGCTGCCATGGATGGACATGTCTGGGACTGCATGACTCAACTCCCTAAAACACAAGTTAGAAACTGCTAACTGTGGAAAACACTAGTGATGTGCAGACTAAATGTAGTAACAGTTTTGCTTGCATCAATGTGTTAACATTACTGCACACACATTAATAGGGATGATGGATAAGAGGAGGTGATGTAGTGCTTAGCAAAGCTTAGTCATGTTTTCTCAAAGGGAAGGAGTCAAAAATTTCAAAATTATAACAACATTTTCAGGAAATCCTTATTCCTAAAAACATCTGATCTAGCTCACTAGCTAATCAGTAAAGCCCTTCATGAGTTGGTGTGAAGGAAAACCATAAAACCATAAAGCAATCCAAACCATTAATGAACTGATTTCTATTTGAGGATATGCATTTACACTAGATCCTCGTCTACACTGGCGTTACCGCTGCGTTTCAGAAACGATCTCCCTCCACACTACAAGACCAAAAACGCATGTCACATGACCATTCATGCACACTGGGCATGTGCATACAAGTGTAAACAGGAAGTCGGTTGCTAGTCACCGGCAGGCACAACAAACCGGCGTTCCACATAGGGCTTACGCCGCTTGAAATGAGATTTGTTGCCGATCGCTCTAATCATAGCTTGCCACTCAAGGTAGCGTAATGGTCATATGGAAGGGGCTTGATGAATCAGGGAAGGATACGCAGTGATCCAGAAGATCCAATCAGGGAGAATGTGGTCAGGCACGCATTTGTTTTCAAAAGTCTTCGTATTGGTCTGTTTACACCGAAATGCGAGCGCGGAGTTTTCAAATTAAAACAGGGTCTTTGGCGTTTCCAAAAGTCTCCGTTTTCGAGGGTCAGAAACGCCAGAGTAGTGTAGAGGCATAACCGTAGCAAAAATTATGCGTTTTAAAACGAAAACACACAAGTGTAAACAGGGCCTTAAAGATAAATGACTGCTTCTTAAAAACAGACATAATGAGATTAGGACAATTGATGTTTTTTTTTTTATCAAATGCACCCTTACCTGTCCAGGTTGCGTTCCACTTTAAGTTTAAGGTGGCAGCGCTCCTTCAGCAGGCTACCTCCAGTCCTGTGCACTGAATAGGAGGGGAAAACCAGGTCTGTGTCTATGCGCTTCACTCCACTGTCCCACAGTTCGCAGGGCATCCACTCTGCAGCAAATAAATCCATCTCCTGCAGATCCACAGCAATGCAATCCAGTAGACACACATGATCCTCTACAAGAAGGAGAAAAAAAAAAAAAAAAAAAAAAAAAAAAACACAGCTTAACTAGCACATCATACAAAGAGAGTGTGGAATGTTAGATTCATGCCACAAACACAAAAGGGTTACAGCTATTAACCTGGACTTAGAATTGTATCTGCATCAGAGCTGTGTCCCATGACTGGCTGAGGCTTGCCTAATGTAAACCCAGAAACGGTGGTACTGGAGGCTTTGACTCTGTCTGCGGACACCTCTTCACACACTTTCCCAGAAGTAGGCTGAGCATTCTTCACACGATCCTTTGGGAAAGACAAGAGCATTAACATAAAAGGCACTCTGGGTTCAGTGCTGAATGCCTAAAAAAGAAACAATAATGATTAACATAATGTTTGTGAAATCAATGTTTCTGCAATCACACCTAATCATATTAAATCAGAGGGTCCCAGCCCTGGTCCTGGAATGACCCCTGTTCAGCTCCTGACACACCCGATTCAACTAATCAGCCAAGTTGAAGTGGGTATGCTAGAGGATGAAAATGTGCAGGACAAGGGGTACTCCAGGACCACATTGTGGCTCAGAGCATAAAACAAGCACAAAATGTCTGATTCCATTACGTACACTACACGTCAAATGTTTAGACACACTCATTCTTTATTTAAATTTTTCCCTCTACATTTTAGAATAATCAAAACTCTGGAATAACAGAAATTAAACTATTGGAATTTTCATGTTGTCATAAAAATAATCCAAAATAAATTAAAATAATTGAATATTTTAGCATCTTCAAAGTAGACACCCTTTTTGCCTAGAAGTTTCAGAAATGTATTCTTGGCATTTTCTCAACCAATTTCTTTAGGAATTTCCCTGAGATGCTTTTTAAACAGTATTAAAGGAGTTCCTACCTATGATGCACACTTATAGGCTGCTTTTTGGAATATTTCGCTATAAGTCATCGATTTTTTTTTTAATGTAAATAAATTTAGTTTTCTAATGAAAAATTTTATTTTTGTCTACAACACCGATTTCAAACATTTAATCATGCACCTTCAGTTCAAAAGGTTTTTAAGATCGTGAGAAACATTTCTACTGTCTCCAAATTTTTGACAGGTAGTGTACGTGCACCGGAAAGCTGTAAAAAGGCAGATTTATACATGGAGGAGTAAAACTATCATTTAATAGGAATATGCAGTGCAAAGCAAACATGCCAAAACTTATCAGCAATGACAAATACCTTATAGTGGGATGGGTCCTTGTATGAATGAGCATGCAAAATCAAATTCTTAAGAAACAAAGTTATGAGATAGTGAAGGTTTGTATATAAAAGCAACAACAAAAAAATTATTATAAAATGAAACATTCATTCATTGATGTTAACTTTAACCAATATAAAATAACAAACATAAAATAAAATGCTTGTGAGATATACCACCACAAATTTTCATTAAAAGCTTGCCCAATACCCTGTAAGTAATCATGCACAGAAAGATGGGGCTGCATCTATGTAGCTCTTTTGTTTTCCAGCAGATGGCTGTGACTAGAACAATAACAATAAAAAGCACAAACTTCCTCACAAAGAAGACTTAATCCTAATAAAATATTTTCCTACTGAATCTTGCAGAGGGAAAATTCTACATAAATGCAACAGGTGCAGAGTGGTAGAATTGCAGTGTGTGTGTGTGTGTGTGTGTGTGTGTCTGTGTGTGTGTGTGTAGATGTACACAGTGGGTGGCAGGACTCACCAGAGATGGGAAAAAGGTATGTGCCATGGTAAGTTTCTCTACCTTGTCTTTGAGAGAAAAAGTGCCATGGGTGCCTGCAAGCAGGAAGCTGTTGCGCACTTTGAGCTGGCCCAAGTTAGCCACTATGAGGCGCTTTGAGTGGGAACTTTCTGGAATCAGGAGGACAGGAGCCCCTGCCTCAATGTCCAAGAGCACACGTGAGGCTCGCTGTGGATGCTCACGCACCTACAGAGCCACGGAGAATTAACAATATCAAGAAAATGATCTTACACTGTATTCAACCGCCCCTTCAGCTCCAGCCACATATTTATTCTCGTATTTATTTTATTCATCTCATCAACTAAGTAATAGTTGTTGAGGAGGAATATAAGGAGGCACATATATACATAAATATATATATATATATATATATATATATATATATATATATATATATATATATATATATATATATATACACACACACACACATATACATACATACATACATACATATACACACACATATACACACACACACACACACATATATATACATATAGTTGAGGAGTATGTTACAAACTATCCTCGCATTTTAGTCACATGATTTTTCTATTGCGATGACCATATTTGGAGTAGTATTTCTGGCTTCATTGTACAATACAAACATACCTAGATGTGAAAGATGGCTAACATGACTCATCATTACTTTGGAACTTTACTTTGGAAGAGAAAAAACAATACTCCGCTTACTAACTTTTGCTAATGTTAGCAACACTTGCTGCCATGATAAACTTCCCAATTGTCCCATAATGTAGCAAGCTAACTAAATTAGCTACAAGGCATTATGTCGATCCACGGCACTGTTACTTGTTGACGATGTACTGTATGTAGTCAAGTATGTTAAGGGAAGTAGATTAACACTATAAATGAAAATCTTCTGAATGAAGCACAGACACAGTCATGTAGTCAGTCCTTAAAATGGCAGTAATTATACAATGTGATGTCAGATGAAATGCAAGGATAACTAATAAACCTCAAACAAACAGCTAACTACTGAAACTATACTGCCCGTCATTACAACATGCCAAAGATGCCACATCTAAGGATTATGTCATTTTGGCAAACGAAATACCATTGGTCAAAAAAGTGGATAAGGACACTAAATAAACCATTCAAACATACCCTGTCTAAAGGTTAACATAAAACCAACAAGGAATGAAAACGGCTTGCTTACCGCCTGACCCTCCACGGCCGCTCTCTGCCTGCCTAGAACGTCCTGTAACTGGGTGAAGTGCTGGATGAAAGCCACCACCTCAGTTTGGAAACGCTGTGTGTGTACATACTGCACTGAAGCCATCTGCAGAGACACCTTCATATCACACTCCCGTACCAGGAAAGGGTCAGGTTCTCCATATCTGCACAAAGGACCTTGATTAGCAGTTTATAATAGAATTTCATACTGTGAAGTGCAGAATGTATTAGTAAATTACTTGAGTATGTTGAAAATAAGTGCCTCTCCACCCCGTGTTGTGAAGCGTTCCCTGTACAGATCTCCATGTGGGGTCAGGTCACTTAGTGACAGGCTACCCAGACTTCCTTGGAAGGCAAGGTCTCCCTCTAAAATAATGTTGCGCAAAAATGATGTTAACAACAGTGGTCAGATGAATATCATTACTGCATGTTATTAATTAGACAGCTGAACTTACCAATCATTTCTAAGTGTGTAAACAATTTTGACACACTAGCCTTAGCTAGTTCGTTGGTCTTTTTATTCAACACTAGAGACAAAGAATGAACCTGTGAAAGAAGAAAGACGTTTCAGTAAAAATGCTTATGTTCGTTTTCCATTTTATAAACACAACCGTATAACATTAATAACCACTTTTTTACCTTCAGGTCCAACTTAGTGTTGACCTTCTCCTCTGATTCTTCTTCATTTATTTCAGAAAGCACATCTGTTAAATCAGCAAGAGCGGTGTCAGCATGAGGTTGTCCAGACATGGATTGAGGAGAAGTACTAGGCACTTTCATGGCATGGTTGTTGGCAGTCGAACCAATGCCGAAGAAGTCTAGAATGACAACCCAGGTTTGCAGTGTGATGAGAACATCTAGACAGTTGAAGTCTACATCTACACTACGACCGATGCTGCCGTAGCGTGTCTGAAATTCAGGATGCCGTCTATCCACCAGAAGGACATTGATGTGGACCAACGAGTCATCCAAGTCTGGCAGAGGGTGAGGGGATGGTGTATGGCGAGAAGGCGATGGAGGAGGGGTGCTGGGGCATTCTGAGTCCTTCTTACTTTTCCGGCTGGATGCAGAAGTACTGGGGTGCCTCTGGTAAAACTGGAAAACGTTCTGTGCTTCTTCCATTTGAGCTGGCAGTGAGCGCGGCATTTCTGGAAATACAGCACTAGATGCTGTCGGGCAGGATTGGGAAAGGTATTCTTTAGGGTTGAAGGTAGACGGTTTGGGGGCTCCTCTGGAAACCATGAGGTGCTTATGCTTTGATTCAGGATTTTGGTCCAAAAGGTCTTCCATTAGCAGAGAGTGCAGAGCCAGTTGGATTGACAGAGTGTGAGGATGGTCTTTAGTGAAATCTCCTTCCAGGTCCTGGAAACGCAGACTAACCAGGTCCTGAGATCCTTGGCTAAGATCCGCACTCAGCTGCACCTGGAGCTCAGACACCTTGAAAGTGGCTCTGACCTGGGTGAAAGAGCGAAGCTCGACAGAAGAGCTGTGATTCTGGAGAGGAAGAGGGGTTGAGAGGAAGGATGATATTGAAGAGTAAGAAACGTCGAGAGAAGGATCTCGGGGGAACAACCCACCCTGCGGATCAGGGAAGCGATACGGTTTGGTAGAAGATGGTGTAGGGGGTGGCGGAGTTGGAGGTTGACGAGAAATTGGTTTCTCATCCTCGATTAAAGATAGATTATCTAGAGTCTGGAGGAGCTGCTCATACACAGGTTTACAAAGAAAAACCTAAAAGGAAAAAAAAAAACAAAGGAAAACATGAAAAAATGCCATGAAAATGTGAACTTCGTAGCAAAACAGGCCTATTGTACTTTTTAGAATTTCTTACCTGAACAGCATTTACAAATTTGCCCTCAACTCTAAGTAATCCTGTACTGTGGTAAGATCCATCAAATGACTGAAAGGAGAACTGTGTGTCTTCAACAGCAGGAACTTTCTCAAGTGTAAATTGGATGGTGGTGTCTTTAAGAATGTGAAAGGCTGAAATAGAGAACAGAAAGTAAACGTACTGGGCAGTAAAATCCAATAAAAAATTGATAAAAATGTCCAAGATCTTGTGTTATTAGCATGGTTACTGTTTGTTCTCCTAAATAAGATAAAGCTTAATAATCAGCTACTGTAACTTGGGTAACACACAAATCTCAAGTGATGATTTATAATAATGTCCCAACAAAATTGAACAAATATGACCTCAGAATAAAGCTCTCCTATGTTAATGCTATAATGTATCATAAAGAGGAAGGTTCATTTATACACATCCTCACCTTTTCCACGACTTAGATATTCAAAGAAATCATGGCGAGTAAATTGTGGCTCATCTAGGTTGAACACAGTCTTATGAGAGGGAGACTGAAGGGAGTTGGGCCCTTTCCTCAGGAATAGGTGACTTGTGTTGACAGAATACAGCCTTATATCCTTAACCTTAACTTGCAATTTCTCCCGCTCAGAGTCTTGCCCTGCAATAAAGTTCTGAATTGCAATGCTTCCAAGATGACCAACAAGAAGCTCTGGGTGACCAGGTTTCCGAGGAATGAACACAACGGGAGATTCTATACTGACGTTTAGTATAAGCTTGACCAGAAAGGAGTCCACACTTGGTTCTGTCTCAAGATCAGCGGGATCATTATGGTCTTCAAAGGATTCCAGTGGCCAATTGCACTGACTGTGAGATCTGCCTCTCCTGGATGGGGTATCAAAGAGAGACACCATATAACTGTATTCTGCTGTTTTGGTAGCCAGGACAGTTGAAACTTTCGTGGCAGCAGTCTTTAGCATGGAGCGAAAGTTGTCTTCTACCTCATTGGCAGAAAGACTGAGCTCTTTCAAGAACTTAGCTGAGTGATTGTAGTGCAGGGATGCCATATGAAGCTCTAGAGAGCATTCTCCTTGAGACCTTTCCAAAAAGTGGAAATTTAAAGCCTCAGAAATTGGCATTAATGCAGAACTAGGGAATACAGCATCTACAGAGGTACTATCTTCTACATTTCCAATACTGACCACAAATTGACCTCTTCCACCTTCTTGAGTCAAATCTACAAGCTGAATACATCCTAGTGAGCCATTGACATCCAGTCGACTTCCCATTGATACATTGACTTTTGTCCCATTTATACTGGCTGTGGCAATTTTCATGCCCCTCTTTTCACTGCCTAAGGCAGTTCCACTTGAAACAGTTCGCAAAAGCAGCAAATTTAACCGATGGATCTCCACAGTTAACTCCTTATTCTGATCATAAGTAGACTGATAGTTTTCCTCTTGGTCCTGATCATTGGGCAGTGATGGCATCTGCTGTGTTGAAGGAGTCCATGTGCTTTCTTCTTTAGGAAAGGATTGCTGAAGAAATCTGAGTAGCTTGACAATGGTTTCAGGGTTGAGAATAATATCCAAATTGTTAACCTGCATGCTAGTAACCTGTAGGGAGCTTTCCAAATTCATTGATGGACAGTCTGAGCTGACAAACTGGTACTCCAGTTTAATAAGAGCCTCCTGATCTTTAAGAAATGAACTGAATGAAGATATTTTCTCAAAAGGCACACCCAAGTCTGAGGTCTCAGGAGACTTCCCATCTTGTGATACTGGTGATGTAGGCTGGCTCTCTCTTATACTACCAGTGGGCACATCAAAACTGAGGTGCTTATGGGATGCCACAAGAAGATCAAAATCAGACCCATACGTCTGCAATGTATCCACCAGGAGAAGTCCATGGACTGTGAGGGAAACCTCAGCATCGTAAGGCCGTTTCACAAAATGAGCATTTGTTCCAAACACCTTGAGGACAGATATATACTGCCCTTCACTTTCAACACCAAGCTGCATGTAGTTGATGTTGAATTCCGCAAGGAGTAGTCTAGACTCAACAAGCACCTCACGTGTGTGTTGTTCTAGAGTCATCACACTCTTGGTCAGATTTTTGTCAGACTCCTGGAGCTTCCATTGACTGTCCTCTCTCTCAAAAATCTTTTCATGTCGGAGTGGTAAAGGTTCAGGTGACTTGATGGTTTCTCCCGTATTGGCCTCATCTGCACTTGGACTACCCAGTCTAGCCAGGCAGCTTCTTAGTGCAGTCAACTTCTCCAGGTTGATGTGTATTTTGAGGTCTGGTAAGGTACCTGAAAGAACTGCACCAGGAAGCTGAGGATTTGAGGTATAACGCAGCCTCTGCTCCAGCTGTAAAAGCACATTGAATTTCTCTACTACATGAGTGGGCCCCACTTCATTCTCCTGTAGATGGATCCAGTTGTCTTTGTGGCGACCAACCATGATTTGTAAGTCATTAAATGATAAGGAATACTTCTCGTATAGAATCTTGCCAAAGGACTGAGCTCCCTCCATTGATTTAAGGCTAGAGGGGTCAGAGGACTTCTCCTGCCCTTTATACTCCGTCTCTGGTTCAGAAGGGGGAGACCCAGGAGGTGTTGCTGGTGGAGTTTGGTATTCCTCATCACTAAACTCATCTCCTTTTGACTGAGAGTCTTTGGACTTTGTTTTCAGATCCTCTATAAGTGCAAGAAAACAACAAAGATATATAATTGGACATAAATAATCGTTATTAAATAAGCAATAACATTTAACAGAAAGTTCACTGCAGTCAAATGAGCACAATTTCACACTCATCACCTTGGGAATTGGTAAGAAGGATACGACCAAGATCAACGACCACCAGCATGGGGTCTTTGGATTGAAAATCATCAGGAAAGATAACCTGAGGTGCACATATATCCAATTTCATTGTCCATCGCTTACTATTCTCCTGTAGCAAAAAAAGAGAAACAAATAAAATTAATTCAATTGACGGTGTTACCAGCCATTAAGAAACAATAGTGCATGTTAAAAAGTCTTACTATGAACTCTCCAACTAGCAGCTGGTCTATGGTCTGCCTGATTTCAGCTTTGGTTTGTATTTTGAGCTTGTTGTATTGTTTCCTTACTGCATCAGCCACCCTCAACTCTAACTCTGACTGATATCCAAAGCCTGGAGGGAAAAGAAAAAAAGAAAAGAAAAAAAAGGACCGTCAGAATATCAAACAAAACACGCAGTAAGACTGAAAGTTCTCACAGTGAAACTGAGCGTTAACAAATACCCGATGTATGAACTCTTCCCTTGTAGAAAAAGTCAGCCACTTTCTTGATAGCTTGGGGATTATAGATGATATTGAGAGGGCTGGTATTGACCTCTAGCCTCCTCTCAAACCTGCTCGTTATTGGGTTACGCTCGTAGATCATCTCAAAGACAGGTGATGCAGAAGATTCCATGTCAGGGCCTAGACAAGTTGTATATGAAACTGTCTTAACAGTCTTCATAAAAATTGATCAAATGTCAAGGAACACACCATTTCCTAACAGTCATTGTATTTATCATGAAGAAATCTCCAATTTTAAAGGCAAAAAGTATATCAAAATCTGTTTAGAATCTGTTAATACAAAACAATGTCGTATATAAAATATAATTGTGTTGGACAATTATTACTAATAACCTGCCATCTTCAGAAATGGGGCAAACGCTATTCTGATGAGCCACTTGGGAGCCCACTGCTAACGCACTGATTTGTTAAAAATAATTATGCTGTTTGATTTTTCCTTTTCAGAGAGACTTACCGGTGCTGCTTTTGTCTGTGCTACTACTCTGTCCAAATGGCTGACTGAAAGTGAGAGCAATTTTGTTCTGGAAATAAAAAGAAGGCATAATTAAATCCTGAACCAGTAAAAAAAAAAAAAATTTTAAAAAAATTATACATTCAATGAAAAAATAAAGAGAGAACTTCGAGAACTTTACTTTTGATGAAACTAAGAAAGGGAAAATAGATCCCTGGGTGGTGAGGTCTCTGAGAAAAAGCCCCCCAAGCTTTACAGAAAGTAAAGATGACTCTGAGCGGGGCAGAGACTCAACACCAATCTTCACTCCTGCAAATCATAAAACAAAGCATTCAGGTTTAGGGAAATAGAAATTTCTTGCTGAGAGAATTAAAACAGCATGTTGAAATTACTCCACCTGAAAACTCCAACTGAATAACACCACTCTCATTGGATAAACGATTCAACTTGTCTTCCTGGAAAAGAGTGACAGTTGCTTTCTCTAAAGAGAAATCCAGACGTGCAAACAGGTGATCCCTCCGAGTAAAAGTATTTAACGTTTGAGAGTCTTCCAACGGGTCAAAGAGGTCATCTGTTTCAGCTGGAGATAGCAGGAGTGAATTAAATTACATTTTCACTATCTATTGTGCTATTGAAGGACAGCCATTATTTAAAAAAAAATGTTAAAGTGATAAATATATTATGTTTTTTATCATCCATTTATGTATAAATATAAATGCATCACAACTCACCCAAGATATCCCATTGGCTACTTCCTGGCATGAGCTCATCAGTCACTGGCTGGCCATCAGGCCCTCTCTCACCACCTCCATACCAACCACCCCAACCTGGAAACCAAGACTGCAGATACTGAATCATACCAGAACTGCCACTTCTTGGAATGGCACCAGAAGGTGAAGAAGCAGTTGGGTCTGAAATGGTCTCCCGTGAACACTGAAAACAGGATACAGTAAACCGAGAACAGGAAACAGAAAATAACAAATGTTAACAGTAACCGATTATTGATGTACAGAAATGTTTCAGCTGCTAACATACACAGACGCTGTGGTTGGGGAACAGTGATTCAGAATATTGTTAATGTATACACTTGACATCTTTGGTATTACTTTTACTCGCCGCAGGTTTCTAGACTTTAATGCCTTTCAGCATCGAAATAAGTCATATGAGCTTACCTCTGCAATTTCCTCCTGCTTTCGAAATGATTCATGAACAATTTCCCGGAGAATCTGCAACTCCTCCAGGGTCTGTTCATCCTCAATCCTTTCAAGCTCACTCTGTTTATGAGAGACAGACAACACTCCTCAATCCTGTGGCTATAACAACCATATAGAGTTACTATTTATTAAAGAGCACTAATATATGACTAGAAATATTTCGCAGTGAGCTAATGAGAAAAGACTGTTGACAAAAAAATGACTCATAAATGAAATAACGTGACTCGGATTTTCAAATCATAATAATAAATAAAAACATTATTTAGCAACCCGGCCCACTTAAAATGACCAAAAATGTGGAATATCATTTAAAACAATCAATGTCATTAACATAAGGGAAATGATTATGATCTTAACTTAAATAGAAAAGCACAATTTAAGAGCAACTCATGCGAAAGGTTTTCACAAACTTCTGGCATATACTGTATAGTGTACTCCTTCAAGCACTTGCATCCCTACAGCTGTTTAGGGAAGTTTACCTCCTCCTGTTGACTCAGAGTAACTAGCTTAAGCCTCTGTCCATACAGTTTTGTGTAGAGCTGGGCATCGCGGGCTCGCTGAAGTGCAAAGTCCCAGTTACTCCGCCTCTGCTTCTCTCTGATCTCTTCCAGGTTAGCACTGATGGCAAACATCCACCACTGCCGGCAGCTACAGCAAACACACCACCATTTACCATGATGCAAAACAAAACTGACCATTAATGGCTTGTATTCTTTACTCAAATGTAATGTGCCTTACTTTTCTGAGACAGAAACTTTGGGTCTCCACTTGCGGAAAAGTATCTCCCTTTCTCGCCTGTCAAGCTCCTTGAGAAAAGCCATTATCTGCTGATACTGAACCTGTATGATAGAGTTAACTGAAATCACTCGTATAGAACTTTTCACAAGAATTAGAACAAGTGTTTTACTAGAAACACTTTAAAAATACAAGACAAGTCATAAAGTGCCAAAGTGTGTGTGTGTCATGCATTACCTGAGAAAGGTGGAGTGAGAGGGGTTCCAGCTGCACCTGGCCCTCGATGCGAGGCGTGTGGCGGGATCGTAGCGGTTCTTTTGAGGCATTTCTCCTCAGCAATACGGACGCACACACAGGCTCGAATATGTACTGATGCTCCCTGCTTTGCATGCACACGGTCATGGTTTCCTGATCGGGAATTAAGAGAAGTGTGATGAAAGAGCATCTATGTTATAGTAGAAAAACCATCTTTAAAATTGCCAACATTTCTGTAAGTAAATTATTATAACAAAATGATAGAATCGCAGGTAATGTAACCAACACACTACCTGTATTTCAGCCAGAGGAAGATCCCCGAGCATGGTGCACTGCGTGTCCCAGTACACACTGAACTCCTCAATCTCCAGCTGCTTCTGCCGCATGAGCTTCTGAGTCTATGGCCAGAGAATTGTGTTATTAGTCGGATCTGTGAGGCTTGTTATTGTTTGTATATCTATTAACATTTATTCATCTCACCGGTTCTTTAGAGGAGTTCAGTGCTGATACATTCTTAATACATACTCCAAAGGCAAAGGGCTTTTCTGGGTTAGAGAAGTCATCCTCAAACCTTAAGTGCACACCTTGAATCTTCAGCTACAACACAGAGAAAGGTCACAGAGCTGGGCTTTATATTTAAATGACAATATACTGAAACTCATCAACAAGCATGATATTGGTGGGGGGAAGTTACCTCAATATTCTCCACTATCCTGGTGACCACAGATGCAGTGGCTGAGTACCAGTATGACTCACCCTTCTGCTTGCTTTCACTCTGAATGACAAAGACAGACTGTAAAGTTTATTTTCCTCCTGAAGGCAGGTAAACAAGTGAACTTCGCATTTATCAATGCATATTACTCTTTCTCTTTTCACTACCTTCCATCTGTCCTCTAAAGCTTTGAGCAGCTGTTTCTTCTGCTCCCGCTCTGCTTCCCTTTCTTGCTCTTCATCGTATTCCTGGGGATGTGCTGGACCAATAATCAGGTTCAGCTGAGACATGGAGATGACCCATGGATCACTATGAGGGCGATAGAAGGGGATCTGAAGCACAATCTTCCCAATGAAGCCTGCACAAAATGAGAAACGCAAAACAAACGTTATGACAATATGCATGTAGTCATTCATACAGCTTCAGTAAGCTCTTCCTGGTCAGGGTTGTGGTGGATCCGGAGCTTATCCTGGGAACATTGGGCACAAGCAGGGATGCCAGTCCATCACAGGGCATCATGCATGCACACATTCACCCACTAATTCACAATTAGGGGTATTTTAGCAAAGCTGATCCAACTATTGGCATGTTTTTGGCTTGCTCATTTGGGATATATTCATGGGGATAAATTCATACATTGAAAATCTATATCCTGAATTTATATATTTCTGTAAAGCTGCTTCGGGACAATGTCCATTGTAAAAGGGGTATACAAATAAAATTGAATTGAATTGAATTTTGGGGGTGGGAGGAAAACAGAGGACTCTTTCTGAGTAAACCAACGCAGACATAAGAAGCACATGTAAAAGTGTACACAGACAGCAATCCAAACTCAGGATCAAATCGGAGACCCTGTAGCTGTGAGGCAGCAATGGTACCTGCGCCCCTGTATGTAGCCATGCTCTTTAATAATCAGAATAATACTACAACAAATGTCAAACTGTTAATGATCTTTTTGCATTAATGTCCCATATTACTTTTACCCTTCACTGACACCCCAGACCTCAATGCAAACACTAGCACACATTTTGACTTCACATAAATCAGCTGTATATTTATAACGTACATGAAATGTTAAATGAGCCCTCACCTGCTTTGACCTCAAAGGGTAGATCAAACTCTCGGAGTGCATCCTTCCTTAAAGGAAGATTCTCGAGCTCGACGGCTCCTGGAACGTAAATGAAATCCAGTCATTCCACTCAATCATTCAAATGACAGACACAAGCAGCATGCCACGCAAGTGTATGTATAAAACGCTCCTACCTTTGAGAAGAGCAACAGAGAGTTGATCAGTGTTAAGGTTGCTGACATATCTACCCAGGTAAGTGTTAAGTACCCAGGCAACAAGTCCCTCTAGCATGGTGAGAAGGAGAAGTGGCAGGGGATCCTCGATGACAACGGACAGAGGCTTTACAAGCAATGCTCACTCCGGGCATTTGAAGTCTAGAAAACAGGAAACAAAACGTCATAGTGTGACTCAGAGTCGTGAAAAAATAAGTACACCCTATGGAAATTGAAGGTTGTTTTTTTTTTTTTTTTTTTTTTACAAATTTGGACAAACTTTTGATCCTCTTTGAAGCCTATTAATAAAGTCGATACACTATCAAATGACACATAAAATTGACATTTTGTAGTAATTTTTACAATTTAACTTAAAAAAAAACATATCAGTCACATGGAAAAAGTAAGTACACCCCTACATTTATCACACCTTCAAATCCATAAAATTCAAACCAGGTGTTGAAGATTGGGTGCCAGTGATTAGAACCTGCTCAGGAACTGCAGGTGGAACCTGTCTTATTTATACCCCTCTCATATCTAGTGTCTGGTGTTGCCTTTGCTATTGAGGTGTGTGGAGTCATCATGCCAAGATCTAAAGAGTTCTATAAGGCCTTCAGAAAAAAGGTTGTGGATGCCTATGAGTTAAACAGATCTCCAAATTATTTGAAATACATCATTCCACTGTAAGGAAAATCATCTACAAATGGTGCACATTTCAAACGACTGCCAATTTGTCCAGGACTGGCCATCCCAGCAAATTCAGCCCAAAAGCAGACCATCCGATGCAAAAAGAAATCTCCAAGAACCCAAAAATTTCATCACAGGAACTGCTAGTAAGTCTTGCAACTGCTGGTAGCAAAGTGCATGCGTCTACAATCAGAAAGAAATTGCACAAATTTCACCTGCATGGGAGGCGTGCCAGGAAAAAGCCTTTGCAAGACTATAGTTTGCCAATGAGCATATAGGCAAAGACCAGGTATTTTGGAATGTGCTCTGGACAGACGAGTCAAAGATAGAGCTGTTTGGCCACAGTAACAGCAGACATGTTTGACACAGACCAAAGACAGCTTTTCAGGAGAAGCACCTCATACCATCTGTGAAGCACGCTGGTGGAAATGTTATGGTTTAGGGTTGCTTTGATGCCTCACGGACTTGACAGATTACATTCATTGATTCAACTATGAACTTAGCATCAAAGAGTGCTTGAAGATAATTTGAGGCCATCTGTCCTAAAATCATAAAATCCACCAAGGAATGGCTCAAAAAGAAGAATATTATATTCTCCTAATATGCCTGATGAGGTTGGAGAATACATGGCAAGGGATTTAAGACTATTCCTCCATACAGAATCTCTACAGATCCTTCAAATTTTGATGTCCACACTGGTGGACTCTCTTCTTCAGGTCACCCCACAGGTTTTCTATGGGTTTCAAGTCAGGGGTCTGGGATGGCCATGGCAGGACTCTGATTTTTTGGTCAGTAAACCATTTTTGTGTTGATTTTGATGTATGTTTTGGATCATTGTCCTGCTGGAAGATCCAAGCACGGCCCATTTTAAGCTTTCTGGCAGAGGCAGCAGGTTTTCTTTTATCTGTGGATATTTTATAGAGTCCATGATGCCATGTGTATCCTAACAAAATGTCCAGGTCTTCTGAAAGAAAAACAGCCCCAAAACATTAAGAGCCTCCACCATATTTACCCATGGGCATGAGGTACTTTTCCATATGGCTACCTCTCTGTGCGCGCCAAAGCCACCTCTGGTGTTTATGGTCAAAAAGCTCTATTTTGGTTTCATCTGACCATAGAACCCGATCCCATTTGAAGTTCCAGTAGTGTCTGGCAAACTGAAGACGCTTGAGTTTGTTTCTGGAAGCTCAACAACCTTTTGCCGCACATCACAGCTATATTCCTTGGTCTTATGCATTGTTATGAATGACTAAGGGAATTTGGCCTATGTGCTACCTCATATTTATACCCCTGTGAAACAGGAAGTCATGGTTGAACAATTTCCTGTTCCAAGTCACAGAGGTGTATAAAAGAATTTAAAATATCAATGGGAATATACTTCAATGTGCCAATAATTAATAATAATAAATGCATAACCAGTGCCAATAATTGGTGCACACCTATATCTAACAAAGTTTTTTTTTTTTTTTTTAATAAACCTGTATTGTGTTTGCAATTGTATATTTACAGAGAAATGCATCCAAATTAATTAGGAGGAACTTTATCATACAGCAAGACAATGATCCAAAACACACTGTCAACTCAACAAAGGACATCATCAGGCAGAAAAAGTGAAAGGTTTTAGACTGCCCAAGTCAATCACCAGACTGTAACCCAATTGGACTGAAGGAAGAATTCCCCCCAAAGCAAACAACAACTGAAAGAAGATGGGGTAAAGGACTGGAAAAGCATCACAAAAGAAAAAACAACAACAATTTGGTAATGTCAATGAGTCGCCCGCTTTATGCGGTTATTTCTAACACGGGATATGCAACCAAATATTAAGCATTAATTTAGTTTACTTCAAGACTTATCTGTTCCTATACATTTTCTTGGCTAAAAATTGGGTGGTCTGATACAAAAGGTTCTATGTTTAATGTTGTTTAACAGATCTAAATGTAAATACCAGGAAATTAAAGTTGAAATCCTAAACTCTCATCACATATCCATATATTGATCTCAAACCCAAATGTCTTTTGTGCATAGCACAAACAAAAGAATTGGCCTTGCCGTTTCAACAGTTTCGGAGGGGACTATACATGTACATATAAATGTTGATGCCATCCTATTTATTACTTACATTCTGCACTCAACCACTTTCATTTCTATACCTGCTCCTTTACACTGTTTTGTATAGTCATATACATCATGTGTGGGATATGATGAATGTTTATATGGGTTGGTTGTTTTTCATGTGATATTATGCCAAGTCGTTGTGAATACTGTACATTCAGCAAACACAGTTTTTGCTCTGATACTGAATTCGCTCTGTCTGGTTACAGACCACATTCGTCTTGTGTAAATGCTACAGAAAATCACTTTCAGGGTGATTTAAACTAGTGATAACATGTGCTATTTCTCCTGTCTTTTATTCATCACACTGTATGAAATGATCCCAATAAAATCTTGGCTCAAATTCTATAACCGACCGTGTCCTCCATGTCAGATTATACAGTGACGATCCTCTAACGATAGACCTGTGATCAAAGAAAATGAATATGCTCTGCTTACATCATCAATCAGTAATGGGGATGCATGGTAATAAGCAGATTTATTCTTTCGCTTATGTAACCACTACCCACTGTAGCTGTACCATGGGTTCCATGAATGCTGTGCCATAGCCAATTACATGAGCATCATAGCAGCAGGCAAACTCAGATATTATTATATGAAATATAGCATAAAAATTAACGACGCTGCCAGAACTTTGTTTAGTCACAATGACACTTAATCAGCTGCTGGTGAGGACATCACATTATGCGTTCTAAGGTTACTGATCTTAACTTGCAGCTAAAGAATTATATTATGATGAAAATCAAAAAGACAGCTTTAGCCTAACTACTGTTTAGATCTTTTTAAATAAAAAAAATAATAAAATAAAAAAAGGGGAGGCACAGATTCCACTTCTGATATGGCACGGATACCAGAACGCATTGTATCTGCTGATACCCGATACTGAAACCTTCACAATAACCAAGCCGCATTATGGAAAATCTCAGACATCCTGGCGACATGCTTGAAGACAAACTGTGTACTATGTTCAGTAAATGATTTGTGTCAACACCACATGAAACAAACTACTGCATATCAGCGATAAAGGGCACCAGCCAAAAAAGGCTCTATTGTTTCCCAATTCAAGCTTTGGACGGGTTTATTCTAGTGAGGCCAAGTATCGTCCAGAACCTGAAAAACTGGAGAGCCCTGGTCTACTGGGAGAAACACCTGCTGACAACGTTTAACATGCTGGTCAAATCGAGTAATATTCGTACGTGTAGCTCGAGCGATTATTGTTTAATCTCTGTTGTCTCTCAGTATTGCATTCTCACCGTATTTAATATTGTTTTTACTTAGTAAAGATGGATTCATCACTGAGTCTACAATGAACTATGAGAAACCAAAGAGAGCACGTCACATGACACAACCTCGAGGTTGTCAATCAGCGTGTTATTCACACCTGTAGTGGTAAACAGCTAGTGCTGAGGAAATGTGAGCTCGAAGGCGGATCAGGTAACTATGCAAGTGTTTTACACAGACTTTTATTGCCATGAATCTAAAATTATCATCTTAACTTACCATTGTATTGGGACGAGCATGGACCGCGGTTCTCCAGGCGGTTTAGAAGAAAGGAGTTTGTTTTAGTGATTAATCCACACAACTGTAATTGTGTCATTGATTTAAAATAAGAAGAATCTTCAGGTGATGAGCGTCTTGTGTCCTTAAACAGACACGGTGGAGAAAGACCGTTCGTTAGGTCACTATTCGTTTTCACATATTAGACAGCAGGTTTTTATAAGTTTACAGGTTTTCCGAGAGACTGAAAATGAAACTGAAATAACTCACAGTATCAGCCGTGACCCTGAGACAGAGAGAGAAGTGTGCTGAGACTGAGAGGCGGCAGCAGAGGCGACGGCGAGCTGAACTTAGCCCCACCAGCTAGCTAGCATGACTCGTTAGCAAACAACCAGCAACTTTTTAACCATGGCATAAAACTAGCTCAAACGGCGGTGCTAATGTGCTTTGAGTAAACGTTAACGGGATTGGTCTCTCACTTAACTGTAAGCGAATATTATAGCGCCTGGTGCAGGTGTGTTCATCGAGCAGTTACATGTCAAACCTATACGAGTCTCCGGCTTCCTGGAATGACCAAAGTTACAACGATACTCTTCCGGTCACGTGCCAAAACAAAACACCTCGCCAACCACGTGACTGTGATCGTAGCCGTCTAGCGTCTGGAGGCCCAAATCGACGGAAGATTATAATCGATCGATTGATTGAAGTTTATTTCATTTTTGCACATTATGTCGAGACATGTACTTTTAAATGCTTTTGGCGAGGCTCAGGTTATTGTAACAGGATACACAACACCTTACAGCACCCCAGCAAACCCCCATACAATGTAAGTAAATGGGGGAAAGAGAATAAGAGGGAAAGTGACGTAAACAAGACAATGTTTGGAATAATGAGCAGTATATGGTTACCACAAACAAGCAGAACATATTCGGGATATACACACAACATCAGGCTGTGTACTGTGTAGCCAGGTATATTTTGTCTAGATGTGTAGTCCCAGTGTTGTACATATCGTGGCGCAATTGCACAATAAATGGCATGTTTGTGCAAAGGTTTGTAGAATATCACAAAATGCATTCATTTATGTTCTTGTTTGGTGTGTGTTTTCAATAATCAGCTGTTAATCAGGAAATTGGGATTTATTTCTTTAGATCAGACGTTGATTGGTGAAAAGGTTGTTTTAAGAAAAAAATTGGAACAGATGGCAGATGGTAAATTACTGGGTCGTTATTCCGTGCTAGAATATGAAATATGCTGATGTGTGTGTAATCTACTGTATTTATTATCATAATGCAAAATAAATGTGCTTTGTCATGGTTTTGGTACTGTTTGTCAGTTTCTTTACACGGTATCTTATATGAATCTATACACTGTGTCACCTTTAACTCATGACTCAACTTACACGCTTTACAGTGTGATATGAATGTGTAGCTCTAAATACTGACGTGCAGTGATCCATCCAGATGCCACAGTGTAATCTCCTAGCAGAGATCCTAGCACAGTTATCCCAACAACCCCCAGCAACAGACATTATGTATGCCTCATGATATGATGAATCTTACAAATACAATCACTGCTCTTAGAGAGAATACTCAGCAATAAACTCTGCACATGTGGAGCTCTACAACCTATTGAGCGGTCATGTGCAACCACATAATCCACAGTATAGCTTTAGATGTATAGCGAGCCTTCTATTCAGCTCTCTATTCAGTCACACATATCCAGAAGATCTTACAGAAGAGGGGAGCAGTGCTCTCTTTCTTTCCCTTCCTCTCTCTCTCTCTCTCTCTCTCTCTCACTCTCTCTCACTCTCTCTCACTCTCTCGTAATCATAGGTTCTGTGAGGTTTTAATCATGCTCGTGTATAGTAGAGGACACAAGCAAGCTCTCTCTCTCTTACAAAAGGGTTTCCTGAAGATTATTTGTATGATGAAGGGTTCTAGCATTCCAAAAGGGCTCTATCTGAAACCGTTCCTGAAAGAAAAATCCTCTGTTGTATGGTTCGACATATAGACTTGTGAAAAATGACAGGAAAAAACAGTAGCTCTCTTTGTGCTCTGGGTGCATTTTGCTGGTATGGCGTAGGTTCCCTTGTCTCCTTGAGGGGAAGAAACCCTGCAAATCAATACACAGTTATTATGACTTTTAAACTATGATGGAATCTTTCTCTCCTAATGGGAGTGGTCTTTTCCAGGATGACAATGTCCCCATCCACGAGGCAAATGAAAATAATGTATCATCATTTTGAGCCATACGTTAGACAGTTCTGGCCACCACCATCATAAAAAACCACAAACCTAGGGAATATCTTTTGAAAGAATGGTGTTTTTCACTCCAGTACTACTCTGTAAATAACTTGGAGACCTATTTATATGTACATGTGTATTCCCTCAAATTTGTGGTGTATATTGTGAGTTTATTGTGCATTTTATAAAGTCTTAACAGCGAACTGTTTAGTCTTAGTCCTCCCTGTTGCTCTTGTGTTGTGACTGTTGTGACACCAAATTTCCCCTTGGGAATGAATAAAGTACTCTCGATCTATCTACATTACAGTTCCAGAGACTTGCAGGATCTATGCCTAGGCACACTGATACAGTTCTGCTGGCTTGTGGTGGCTCAACACCTTACTAAGACACTTTAGGTGGGGTTGTCCTTTAATTTCACAAACTGTGGACCCCTTTAGGATGCTAAATCGATGCATTTTTCTAAGAGTCTGTGATAAAGCTAATCATTATTTTTTGTAAGATTTTGGGACATACACAAAACTCAAACATACATTCACAAGCCATTTTAATAGGAATACATGTACCCATGCTCATTCATGTAGTTTTCCAATCAATAAATCAAATGGCATCAGTACAATGAAGATTGGATTTGTAAAACATTGATTGGGCTTTTTCCGATTTTCAGCTGCTCAGTTTCTGTGAACCTGTGCCCACTGTATCCTCAGATTCCTGTTCTTGGCTGACAGGAGTGGCGCCCAACGTGGTCATCTGCTGCTGTAGCTCATCCATCTCAAGGTTTGATGTGTTTTGCATTCTGAGTTGCTTTTCTGCTCACCACAGTTGTAAAGTGTGGTCATTTGAGTTACCATAACCTTCCTGTCAGCTTGAACCTGTCTGTCATACTTCTTTGACTGTTCTCATCAACAAGACATTTCTACCTGCAAAACTGGTGCTCACTGGGTGTTTTTCATACCATTCTGTGTAAACTCTAGAGACTGTTGTGCGTGAAAAATCCTACAGTACTCAACCTAGCCTGTTTGGCACCAGCAACCACAAAGCCCCTGAGATCACATTTTCCCCCATTCTGAGAATTGATGTGAACCTTAACTGAAGCTCTTGACCTGTATGATTTTATGCATTGCACTGCTGCCAGATGATTAGCTCATTTCATGAATGAATGTGCTAATGTTTCTATTACAGTGGCTGAAAAGTGTATTTTGTGAAAGTTTATATTCCAAACATGTTCGTCATTTCATTGTCAAGGGTTGGAATGATATATTTTGTAATAAGCTCTTAATACCAGTGTAAAATAACAGTTTTCCAATTTAAGCATAAAGCGTTTGACTTTCAGATTGTTTAAGCAGCACCAGAGGGATGTCCTTTTACAACCCATGTAAGTCCAGCAGCATCTGTGTCAGTAACAAGAGATGGACACAGGAAGCAAGGTCACATTGCTGTTGTTCAAAGGGATCTGGGTTCCCTTCTCAGCGTGTCAGTAATGAGTCTGATGAATGCGGATCAGTGACCTGATCCCCATGTTCACTGTAATTCTCGCTGGTATCCATTTACGCTGCTATCACTGGTCAGTCAGGTTCGTGACCAGGTTGGTGAATTTAAGAGACTTCAATAACTAAAAATGAAATAGTATTAGATTTTCAGCTCTGTTGTTTTTCTAATAATATACACATGCACTGTTTGACTAATAGAGATAATACTGGTAATAGAGCCAGACAATAGAACTGTTTTGTGATTTAACTCAGAGAAAGCTCATAGCTCTGAAAGGGATATACAATGTGTCAATAATATGGTAGGCAGCCTATAACAGGGAAACAATCTCATTCAAGCCTTCATCTGTATACTTGTATTTTAAGTGGATGTTGAAATACAAGCATGCATCAAGTGTTTTATTTTTCTCCTCCGAAAAATCATCTCCTTTCAGTCTGGCATGGCGTGAAGGCAAAGTGCACATGACAATGCGAATCTACAAACCTCGTGCCTCAGTGACTGCATCTTTCCTCAACACATTTGGCCCACAACCATGTAACCATGGCGACAGCAAGAATTCAACCAATAAGGATCCTTGTATCTGTATATACTTTCCTGACTCATCCCACTACCTGCCTCGGGACGTGAGGGCAGAAACAAATTGTTAATATTAATGGCAGTGCTTTTACCTTACATGAATGTGGTGTTTGTATAGATGCTGCATCCAGATGTGGCTTTGTCTGAAGCTCTGTCTGTAGCCTGTTCGCTTCGTCATGCCCTGAAGCTGGAAGTGTGCTTTGTCAGGTTGCTTTGAAGCACACAAATCACTGCTGTGCAGTCTGGGTCACCCTCCATATACGCAATCTCTCTATATATACATGTGTGTAAGCTCATCACCTGGAGTAATGCCTGTAATTATTACTCATGTTATTTACATTCATTCACAGCTTGCCTTGTGTTTTTACATGGAATTGAGCTACATATTTAATAGAGGTCCCATTTAAATATATACCATAATGTATTTTATATAACTGAATGAAATGTAAAATGTAAGATTGATACAAACAGGCAAGTGAATGACAATGGAATACTGGGATTATGAGTAATATGGTGAATCAAAGATAAAATGTCATGTGCAACAACAACAAAAAAATGCTATAAATTGAGCTATTTTCTCTGTCACTACTTTTTTTGATCAAAGATGCGCAACCAGATTGTTGTTGCTACAGTACATGTGCTGTAAGAGTATGCCTCCCACACACTGCAGATGTACACCTCTCATTTTGTTGGGCTTCTCTTAGAAAATGTGTCTTCTATTACACTAATTGCCTATTTATATTTATAAATTGTAACATAACTACAATGACATTGTATTTTTTTTTTTGCATAATCACAGATAATCATTAATTTATGTCAAACTGAGCATCGGGTTGTTTTTTGTTGTTGTTGTTGTTTTTTTGGGTGACACAACAAGTATTTTGAATTCTCAGAATAGTAGGCATGCACAAAACTACAACAAGTAGCAGCATTTTGCATAGAGCAGAAAACAATGTCTTCTTCTGTTCTTTTATTTTGCACTGACACTGAGCTTCTTTAAGGGGGAACATGTATTAAGACAATCTTTCTATTGGCCAGATATGAGATCATATTTTATTTCTGTATTACAATGTCTTATTGAGTTGTTTTACTCACAAGGTACTGAATACTGTTAATTTTCTATAAAGTTGGAAGCAAAGCTGAACAAAAGCACCAGAACGGTTCTGATATATTAAAAAAAAGCATCCAGAGGAGGAGGTGTATCATCCAACCATCCATCCATTTTCTGTACTGCTTATCCTACACAGGGTTGCAGGGAAGCGTGGAGCCTATCCCAGGGAACTAGGGCACAAGGTGGGGGAAACCCTGGACAACCCATTGTAGGGCACATCTGCACACACGACTGACAATTTAGAGATGCCACTTAGCCTACAATGCATGTTTT
This sequence comes from Ictalurus punctatus, assembly GCF_001660625.3. Lineage (NCBI taxonomy): Eukaryota > Metazoa > Chordata > Actinopteri > Siluriformes > Ictaluridae > Ictalurus > Ictalurus punctatus. Next base: position 16,616,539 of record NC_030430.2, read on the forward strand.
TGGACTCGGGAAGGAAACCAGAGTACTTGGAGGAAACACGAGGAGAAATAACTCGGAATAGTTCAATTGTTTAACAGTTTGGCGTCACAATTTATTTCATTGTACACAAAGTAAAAAAAGGAACATGATGCAATACATTTGATTTCATAGTTTCATTCTCCATATTTTGCCTAAATTGCTGGTGGTCCCCTAGTCAGGGTTGAAATATAAGTACATCATCTTGTAAATGGGAAGCATGATAGCTAAGCTGTTGTGAACAATTTATAAATTTCTATCGACATTAGAGCGTTAGTATGCTTATACAGTGCCCTCCACTAATATTGGCACCCTAAATATGAGCAGAGAAGGCAGTGAAAAATTGTCTTTGTTGGTTAACCTTTTGATCTTTTGTTAAAAAATTCACAAAAATACTCTGCTCTCATGGATATGAAACAATTACAAACACAACACAGGTTTTTGTTAAATATAGGTGTGCAATAATTATTGGCACCCAAATGAATTCACATAGTCGGGCACTAAGGGTTCATTTGTATCTGTAGATGCAGCGCGCGAATGGTGTTCACTAACAAAGGTTTACCAAAGTATTCCCGAGCCCATGTCAGGATCTCCATTACAGACTTTTAAGACAGTGCCATTTGAGGGATCGGAGATCACGCGCATTCAGAAGTGGTTTTCGGCCTTGCCCTTTGCACCCAGAGATTTGACCGGATTCTTTGAATCTTTTAATTATATTGTGCACTGTAGAAGGGGAAATGCCCAAAATCCTACCGATTTGTCTTTGGGGAATGTTGTTCTCAAAGTGTTGGATTATTCGCTGATGCATCTGTTGGCAGATATAAATTCATATGAGAAAAATATATTTGAAGTATATTCCCATTGATTTTAGTACACCTGGGTGACTAGGAACAGGGAATTGTTCAAGCATGACTTCCTGTTTCACAGGGGTATAAATATGAGGTAACACAGAGGCAAATTCCCTTTGGCTGCGTCCGAAATTGCGTACTACCCTACTTCACAGTAGGCGAAAAGCAGCATGCCAGAGTTTTTAAGTATTAAACCTTGGTGAAACAAGACTTGTTTTACAATACCCAAATAAATTGTTAACTTGCTGAAGGTTTAAACAAAAAAACAGTTTTCACAGTGTTTTTGTGATCTCCATCACGCCTTCCAAGCTAAAGGCAACGAATTTACCTCTGCCTGTTAACACTGCCCACATTACATTATTAATTCAGTTAACTTTCCTGACGTGCATTTTTGATAAGATTTGTGTGTTTATGATGACATCGAAGGTCACATGACAATGCCAACCTGACGGATATAGTGTGTCCAGGGTTGTATTCATACCACACACACATACTGATTAGTACATACTGTTTCAACTGCATCAAATGCAATACGTACTGTCACAGTACGCGATTTCGGATGCAGCCTTATTCATTCAAAACAATGGGTAAGACCAAGGAATATAGCTGAGATGTGCGGCTAAAGGTTGTTGAGCTTCACAAAATGGGAAATGGCTATAAGAGCACAAGCATTGAAAATGCCCATTTCCATCATCAGGGCAATAATTAAGAAGTTCCAGTCAAATGTTATGAATTGACCTGGAAGTGGATGTGTGTTCATATTGTCTCAATACACTGTGAAGAGGCTGGTTTGAGTGGCCAAAAAATCTCCAAGGATCACAGCTGGAGAATTGCAGAAGTTAGTTGTGTCTCGGGGTGAGAAAGTCTCCAAAACTACAATCCAAAGTCACCTACATCACCACAAGTTGTTTGGAAGGGTTTCAAGAAAAAGCCTCTACTGTCATCCAAAAACAATCTCCAGCGTCTTCAGTTTGCCAGACACTACTGGAACTTCTAATGAGATCGGGTTCTATGGTCAGATGAAACCAAAATAGAGCTTTTTGGCAATAAACACCGAAGGTGGTTTTGGTGCACACAGAGAAGTATATGAAAAGGTGTATGTAGGTATATAGAGGTATATGAGCCATATGGAAAAGTACCTCATGCTCAGGTTAAATATGGTGGTGACTCTTTAAGAGCCAGAGTCATATCTCCCTGCAGCTCTCCCCTGGTTTCCCCCTGAAGCTAAGGCTAAATTCACACTACACGACTTTCAGCATCAGCAGATCTCTGTGCTGTTCACACTACACGATTTGCTGTCTTGTAATTTCTGAGTCTTGAAGTCGTTGTGGTGTTCACACTATGTGATTGCTCAGTGACAGGGGGTCACACACTACACGAACTGACAATGACTCTGTCACCCAACGACTCTATCTGGTGTCCATACTACATTTTGTCATGAAAACACATGTGAGAAGTGACACGGATAAATGACACGGAAACCACAGGCGAAACAGAAGTTGTTAATTTGAAGATGGACGTAGGATAGAATCAAGTGGCGTGAGCCGTTTGTGCGATGATTTGTGCTGAAAAAACTCCAAAAAGGAAAAGACAAAAAAAGTGGGTGAAAGATTGGATTAGCACATGCAGGCAGCTAGGATTGTGTGTGCTACAGGGAAAGTTGGAGGTGAGTAAAAAGGCTTTGCGGGTTTCTGTTCCTCATGGTGACCTCACCCCATGCCTTGCTCACTCATTGGCTGTAGCTCGTCACCTCAATCACTGCCAGTAACACTTTTCACACCATAGGATGTGCAGTCACCAGACAGCTCCAGATATTTACCATGCCAAATATCTGTATGGCGTTGGTGATGCCTCGCCGATGTGTGGTTGAGTAGTTCACACATAATGACCGCCTGCCGTTTGGCGAGCGCCAATTGGCGAGCGCTGATTGCTTGCTGATTTGCCTCCATTAAAAGGGTTTTTGTTGGCGAGCTCGGCCACTTGCAAATCGGGCTTAAAATCATGTGAACTAGGCTTAAGCAAGGTTGAGCCTGGCCAGTACCTGGATGGGAGACTTCCTGGGGAAAACTAAGGTTGCTGCTGGAAGGGGTATTAGTGAGACCAACAGGAGGTGCTCACCATGTCATCTGTGTGGGGCCTAATGCCCCAGTATAGTGACAGAGACATTATACTGTAAAAACAGCATGTCTTTTGGATGAGACGTTAAACTGAGGTCCTGACACTCTGTGTTCATTAAAAATCCCAGGACATTTCTAATAAAGACTAGGGGTATAACCCCGGTGTCCTGGGGGAATTCCCCCATTGGCCCTTCTTTATCATGACCCCCTAATAATCTCCACTCCTGAATTGGTTACATCACTCTCTCCTCTCCACTAATAGCAGGTGTGTGATGGGTGTTCTGGCGCACTATGGCTGCCGTCACATCATCTAGGTGGATGTTAAACACTGTTGGTGGTTAAGGACCCCCCCCCCCCCCCCCCCCCCCCCCCCCATACAAGGTAAAGTGCTTTGAGAGCCTAGAAAAGTGCTATATAAATGTAAGGAATTATTATTATTATTATTATTATTATTATTATTATTATTATTATTACATTATTTAATGTTTTGGGGACATTATGTAATGTTTTTCTGGACATTTTGTTAGAATACATGGCATCATGGACTATCAAATATCAACAGATATTAAATGAAAAGCTGACTGCCTCTGCCAGAAAGCGTAAAATGGGCCGCGGTTGGATCTTCCAGCAGGACAATGATCCAAAACATACATCAAAATCAACACAACAATGATTTATTGACCACAAAATCCACAGTCCCCTGTGGGGTGAACTGAAGATTAGATTCCAACAGCGTGGACCTTAAAACGTGAAGGATCTGGAGAGATTCTGTATGGAGGAACGGTCTCCGATCCCTTGCCATGTATTCTACAACCTCATCGGGCATATTAGGAGAAGACTCAGAGCTGTTATCTTGGCAAAGGGAGGTAGCACAAAGTATTGACTAAAAGGGTACTAATAATTGTTGCACATCTATATTTAATAAAGTTTTTTTTATAAACCTGTGTTGTGTTTGCAATAGTTTGATATTCATGAGAGTAGAGTATTTTTGTGAAAAGATCAAAAGGTTAAACAATAAAGACAATTTTTCACAGCCTTTTTTGCTCATATTTACCAAGGGTGCCAATATTATTGGAGGGCACTGTATCTCAATCCCTCACCCACGCATTCCAGTCTCAGTAACAAAATACTCATTTCTAGGAAATTCTTTGGTGACCTGAGTCAATATGACAGCCTACTTTATGGCTTACTGGGATTATGTGCAATATATCATCTATCTTAAAGTGCAAGTCCACAAACCTTACTAGTTTTCAGCGAGATTCAATTCCACATCAGCAAAAAAACAAAAAAAAAAACAAAAAAAAAACAGTAACTGTTCAGTCAGTGACAATATGCTATGAATGATTTTGCTCAGTACCTCAGTATTTAACAGCCTGAATACAGGAACCTGGAACACATTTATGCAGTGTTGTTACTAGAACAGTTTACATTTTAAGGCTTGGTTGAATAATTTCTATTCAAGTATAAAAGTGCTCCGACATTTTGCATCATTCAAAGAGGTTGTGAGTCACTGAACATATGGTGGCTTATTCAGCCTCACCTTACTCGCTAAAATATATTAATCTGGGGACTTTTTATATGGACACATGGCGCTCCACCCGTCGTCCAAACTGAGGTGCAGTAGTAGTGAATCTGTCAAGGACCACGCTCTGAAGCATTGCTGAAGCTCACTCGTCCCCCTCCTCTTCATCTGTCCTCTTGGTTTTAAGTCGCTGGAAGCAGTGGATGATGGAGGCCAAGAAGAAGCTGGCAATAATGGCAGCTACTGATATACAGATCCCAGAGAAAATAACAATGAGATAGTCTTTAAGAGACAATACTCCTCGACATTCCCGGAAGCTCTCTTCAGAAAGCATGTTTAGAGAGATCTGCTGTCCGTCCATTGGGAGTGAGCACTCCATTCCCTCCAGTCCTGCAGGGGTACAAAGAGACGTAAGAGAGAGTGAGAGAGAGAGAGAGAGAGAGAGAGAGAGAGAGAGAGAGACAAGGCAAGGGACCCAAATATTGTGCATGATATTATATTATATGATATAACTGAAGATTAATATGAAAACTGAAAAAAGATCAATATTTATAAGTAAATGGTTTAAAGAAGAGGTTTTTAAAGGTGTGTGTTATCGATCATTTCCATAAAGGACTACTAGTCACTACCTTGCATTGATACCATTCATTTCAGTGTGCTGTCACGTGGAAAAATTTGGTTACCCTTAGGACAAAATGAAGAAAATAAAATATATTTCATACCAACGTTTATTGTGTTCATTTTACATCATTTTATATAAAGACAGTTATTGTGTTAAATTTCACTGAGATTTATCCATTATTAAAACCAAAAAGTGGTCAAACTGTATATGTAATGATATAAATAGAGCAATAATTCACATAATAATCAGTTCATAACCACCAGTTCTTATTCATAGTGATATGAGTATTTTCAGTGTAAAACATGATAAATCCATTAAGTTATATGAACTAATTACTTCTCTTTAACTCCAATTGTCATGACAAGTTTTGGATATTGAACTCAAGTTTATCATTTTCAAAAATTAAATTTAAAGTAATCCACTGTCTTGACTACTTGTGACTACTTCTGATTTCTAATGCCCCAGTATAGTGACAGGGACACTATACTGTAAAAACAGCACTGTCTTTCGGATGAGACGTTAAACCGAGGTCCAGACTCTCTGTGGTCATTAAAAATCCCAGGACACTTATCGTAAAAGAGTAGGGGTATAACCCCGGTGTCCTGGAGAAATTCTCTCAATGGCCCGTAGCTATCATGGCCCCCTAATAATCTCCACCCCAGAATTGGCTACATCACTCTTTCCTCTCCACTAATAGCTGGTGTGTGGTGGGCGTTCTGGTGCACTATGGCTGCCGTTGCATCATCCAGGTGGATTCTACACACTAGTGGAGGTTGAGGAGATTCCCCCCACCCTCCCCCAATACTATGTAAAGTGCTTTGAGTGTCTAGAGAAGTGCTATATAAATGTAACTGTAACGAAGGTGAGAAAGAGCCTTACAGTACAATCACAGTACAGAATATGCTATAAATAGATTACAGTATATGATTATTGCATACTGCACATGAATAGTGCCCCCCCCCCCCCCCCCCCCCCACTATGAATCAATTAAGGTCCATTACACAGCAGTAAGATGCGGGTGATAGTTTGTGTTTTTTCTATTTGCATTTCTAAGTTGGCCTCTGTTTTTGTGGAAATTACTCTAATCTCCTTTTAACAATGACAGATGAGAGATTTAAAGTGGAACATCTCCTACGTAACATAGCCACACGCCTAGACATTTTACTGATGAATCACATTCACACTGAAATGGACTCTGTGGGGAAAAAAATATATGCAGTGCCAGTTTAAAGAGTACTGTGAATACAGGGCCATTGCTCCTTCCTCCTTCCTGTTTACATTCACAATCCTGCCAACAGACCATTTTCTTTCAAATATGTGAAAATGCTAATCTATAGTAAAGCACAATTAATCACGGCCTCAAAAAAAAGTTTCAAATCCTGAAGCAGTTGAAAATCTGGCAGGAACTGGATGCATGAGCATACAGAACCCCCACACAGTGTGGAGGATGGTAGGAGCAGCAAAAGAGGGCCTCAAAGAGTTTTAGAGTTTTACTGCAGAGTTGAGACGATTGTTGCAGATTCAAAACTGTGAGACGCCGCCTCGGTAAAAATCAAGCAGTTTGGAATGGTAGCAATAATAATATCCTTTGTGAGAGCAGCCCACAGAATGTAGAACACCAAATGGCTGGGGTACACAAAATCATGCCAATTCATGCAAAGGCCAATTCAGCCTCCTGGATTTTAAACTCCTGTTAAATCCTGTGGCATATCTGGAAATTAATGAAAACAATCCACATACACAAAACAGAATACAGGGGAGCAGGAAATGTTTGGCATTGAGGAGTAGACCAAGATCCTCTAGAAGTGTCTCCAATCTGGTTAAACATTAAAAAGATGAGGCCCAGTGCACTGAATTCTCGAATTCTCTAGGTTACTGAGCAGAGGATCAAGGGTTCAAGCTCCAGCACCACCAAGCTGCTACTGTTGGGCCTTTGAGCAAGGCCCTTAACCCTCTCTGCTCCAGGAGCACTGTATCATTTCTGACCCTGCGCTCTGACCCCAGCTTTCTAACAAGCTTAGATATGCGAAAAAAGAATTTCACTATGCTGTAATACAGTATTCCCCAACTGGGGTGTCAGCCTCCTGGGGTGCCATCTGATGACAGCAGGGGTGCCGTGTAAAAATCCTTCAAACATTTCTGAAATGCTCAAATGTGTATAAAACATTTAATATATATGATAAATATCTGATATCTGAAATAATAACACAGAGAGAAATAATAAGACAGACACACACACATAATAATAATAATAATAATAATAATAATAATAATAATAATAAATTATTATTAATAAAATGGTATATATAAAAAATAATTCCCTCCCCCTCAACCCCCCTCGCTGACCTGTGAGCAGCATATCAACGTCAGTATGCGCAACGCATGCATGTGTTTTATCCTAATAATTAGCGTATGACGATGCATGTATAGTGCAAAATAATATGGACAGATGTCTTAAAAGAAAAGCTCCAGATGCTTCTGGACTATCAACGTCATCCTCATGTAGCTAACGCTGTCTAGCATTAGTGTTTGTGTAGGGTGCCACAATTATTTTTTACAATTTCAAAGGGTGCTGTGACTAAAAAAAGGCTTGGAAACACTGCTGTAATGGTTATGTGACAAATACAGGCTTCTTCTTTTAAACATTTATGGTACATGTTTGACACCCTTAGGGGTTAGGGGTTAAAGGCCTTCCAATCAGTAGTCCAACTTCTAAACCACAGAGCTACCCAGAGGTATCGTTTCTATAGTGACACCTTGTATGGTGGATGGTATATGGTAGATATTCCTCATAAACAGATTCAAATCATGTATAGTAATAGATATATTGAACCTTTCCGTGATTAGATGTTTATGTATTTGGGAAGGAGTCTCCAGTGTCACTGCTTTGTAACAGTCAGAGGTGGAGCTATAACTTATAAGTAGAATTTTTAAGGAAAAAAGAGGCTGGTGAGAGAACAACTGTTTACAGCTGTTAGAACGTAAGTAACTTGCTTCATATGAATGTTTCACAAGATTAAATGTAACTATAAACGGTTAAAAGTAAGATGTCTCGTTCTTTAATAAGTGAAAGATTGGTAAATAGTTGTGGTATAAGATGACGAAAACACTTTGGTACTGCTGTTGGAAAATGACTTAAGGGTGGTAACATGAAATCCGCTTCACCCTGTCCTTGATTATTTTCCTATAACAGAACATCCAAAGGTTTTTGATTCATTACTTAATCGTGCTGATCATTTTAAAACCAGTAAAAAAAAAACAAAAACAAAACATATATATATATATATATATATATATATATATATATATATATATATATATATATATAGGTTAAATAAGCCATAAGCCTCCCTCTTATTTTTTAGGTTGAAAATCTAATTGATTGCATGTTATTTTAAACATCTACATTATTTCATATAAATATTTTTATACAAAATTCCTTGGCACAACAATGACAATACTGCTGAAAATAGCAATGGTCTCATTATATGTCTTTATGCATTACACATCATATAATGACAGAGATGCCAGCGTGATTGACATACTGTCTTTGGCAGAAGTCAGACAATATCATGGAGTGTGGCAGTGAGTGTGTGTGAGTCAGTCCAACCAGAAGGGCTTTTCCATACACAAGAGATTCAGTGACCTCAGCCTCCTTCATCACGTTGCCATCCTCTTAGCTTCATACACTGTTCATGTCTTATGTGTCTCATGGAAGATTACAGCTGTTTTACACAGCAGCTACATCAAAGTATACAAATCTCACACCGACACACAAGCACACATGGGATCAAAAATACTTTTAACTGTTTAGATAAAGCATGCACTAGATAAAATCGGAAGACGACTGCAATCTAGAAAATGTTTGTTGCTGCAATCTAGAATCAATCACATTTTATTGGTAATTATATACTGGCAGACAAACATGTTTGCACATTGATTTATTGCGGTTTATAGAACACAGTGCTGCTGAATTCTAAAATCTAATTAGTCAGAAGGTTGCTGATATGATGAAGATTTCTGTGAGATTTTTATTATTTTTTTTTTTAACATTTATGGAAGGAGTCTCCATTGTCTGCACTTTGTATAAGTTTATAACAATAAAAAAAAAGCATTATGGTCTCATTAACTTTATGAGAAAGAAAAAGAGAGATCAGTGAGGGGATGACAATTTACAGCTGCTATAATGTAAGTGATAACAGGAACTTACTTGTTTCACAGACATTAAATGTAACTATTATTAGATACAAATTTGCTTAAAAAAAGTCATTGTTGGCCTATTGCGATTGTGATTTTACTGTAGTTACTGATAAAGTCATAGTAGTTACAAATGAAGTGAATAATACTATTTAACTGAATAAGCTGACTTTATGGAGTTAAAGACTGGTGCACTTGAGGGTAACCAATAAAAGCCTACAAGATAAAAGTCCTCGATAATATAATAATCGATAGTATTGATTGTAAATCCATCCATCCATTTTCCATACCACTTATCCTACACAGGGACACGGGGAGCGATGATACTATCCCAGGGGACTCAGGACACGAGGCAGGGGACACCCTGGACCCACACTCAGGGCACAATCACACACACATTCACATATTACGGACAATTAAGACATGCCAATCAGCCTACAATACATGTCTTTGGATTGGGGAGGAAACTGGAGTACCTGGAGGAAATCCCCTGAAACACGGGGAGAACGTGCAAACTCCATGCACACATAAAGCGGAGGCGGGATTCAAATCCCCAACCCTGGATGTGCGAGGCAACCACTGAGCCACCATATCCACCTGTATTGATTGTAAATGACTAATACAATGAACAGTCATTAAAAAAAAAATAAAAATAAATCAAGTGTCTAATCAGAGTGATCAAGATATATGTGTTTGTAAATTAAGAATTACAGCCCTCAATGACTGTAGGCTATATGCTTTAACACCTGTGACAAAGAATACTCATTCTGACTTAACTGCAAATTACCACAAAACACAAAAGCAAATAATTGAACAGATGACACAATAAATATAGGTCTTAACTTTGTATGTGTGCATACCGGGTATACAGTATTTGCAAGTAAATACACATATAATACTGGACATGTGAGAATCCTGTTACTATTTACACTGTAATTCCAGAGCTGCTAGTCAAGAAACTCAGAGTTTCATTTTTCCGACGCCAACCGCCAGTGGATTATAGACTTTCTGTTGGCCAGGAAAGATGTGCACATAACCACATAACTCTCATCAACACTGGTACAATGCTGTGTGCTCTGCCCCCTGCTTTTCTCCACATACACAAACAACTCACATGTAATTGTCCATCAAACTCCTCAATATTTGCAGATGACTCCTAAAAGCAACCTTCTTTACGGAGCCATTATGAGGCTATATGATATATATACATATAATTGCGTGACAATTACACAGCAAGTAAAGAGGTAAAAAATCATTATGCCCCCTCAAATAGCTGTTCCTCATTAAACTAAGCATATCCTGAACAGGTTGCGCTGACTGAGCTGAATTGACTGGAGTGTCAACTAAGATTTTCTCCAAACATTTCCAGGTCACTGTGCAGCATTTGAATGTACTGTAATAATGGCCGACACCTTAAAACCTCACTATAGGGGAAACGGCGGTCTATTTTCATGTCTTTATATTATGAGGGACTTATGAGGATTAGCTAAACTGCTGTCCAAGTGGGTTTCAATTTTAGTTTTTTTTAAGAACTCCTTGCCTTATCTGGCAAGTTGAACTAGCTTCTTAATATTTGGCAGTATCTAAGTTAGGGAATATTAGGTTATAGGTTTTAGAATAAATATCATTGATTTCATTTGCGGGGGGGTTGGGTTCAGTGGCTTAATGGTTAGTAAGCTTGTCTCACACCTCCGGGGTTGGAGGTTTGAATCCTGCCACCACCCTGTGAGCAGAGTTTGCATGTTCTCCACGTGCTTCAGGGGTTTCCTCTGGGTACTCTGGTACTCTGGTTTCCTCCCCCAGTCCAAAGGCATGCATTGTAGGTTGATCGGCATTTCCAAATTATCTCCAGTGTGTGAACGTGTGTGCGATTGTGCCCTGCGATGGGTTGGCACCCAGTCCAGGGTGTCCCCTGCCTTGTGCCCTGAGCTTCCTGGGAAAGGATTCAGGCACTTCTGTGACCCTATGTAGGAAAATTGGTACGGAAAATGGATGGATGATTTCATTTGTCTTGTATGCTTGTTATAATTTAAATTAAACCTATCCTGATATAATGTCTGTCTTAGATTTAGCTAATTATGCAATATCATACAAGTACAAGCACAGCTGTAGTGAACATCAGCACGACTATGATGAGGCTGCAGGTAATCACAGCCATATTGATATTCAGTACAACAGCACGGTTCCTAGTGCACTATTGCTTTTATACAACAGTTCTACAAACAAGAAATTAATACTGAGTAACTCATCTCAGGAAATACGGCATATTGCCAAATGTTTTGTTTATTTTCGCTCCATCAATGAAAATAGTTCCCAGAGAAGCCACAGCTGGATAGAGCATTGCATCAACAGCATTTAAAACAGCACTTGATGTAGTACACCCTATTATGTTGCATTTTAAATGAATTACAAATTCCATGACTAAATAGCAATATAATATTTTTATGTTACTTAAAAGTGTAATCTAGATTATTTTAAGATTACATTTTGGACTGCTTCTCATGTAGCTATTTTATTTGGTTTTATTATTAATCTGTGTAATCTTTTTACTACTGCACATAACATAAAGGAATCAACTATTCCTTTTGCAATCATAAGAGCCAAACCAAGTTATCCATATTTTTAGCTGGCATTTTCATTCCAATTTACTATTAATAGTTAGCTTGGATGCATGGATCTATTGAAAGGAAACAATAGAATAAGAAATGTTTACTAAATTATTTAAAGTCCAATCTAACAAAAAGGATCTATACATACAAAACAGATCGTCTCAGTCATAGTGACAGTTATTACGTTTATAGTAAATTATAAATGAATAAAGTGACAACATTGACAGCTAAATCTAATCAAGGAGCACATTAAAAATATTGTAGTATGACTCTAGATATTTTCAGCTGTATCGGACACTGATTTTGCGCACTTGATTTTGGTAGTCTGATTATATAATCCAGATTTCATGCAGTGAGTTAAAGAACCAACACAGGAAAAAAGGGGAAGAAAGTGAATGCCATTCTTCATCGTCTTACACAATATCTACATTGTCAGGTCAACTCTAAGAAACAGAAAGACCTTGAACCCACACCTGATACCGCCTGACCTCAATTATATGGAACCGGTGATCAACAAACTAGGGATTTCATGTCTACAGTAGTTTCAGGTTCAGACGTTCCCATATATTTTATGTATAAAATGTCAAGAAAATAGTAGGGGGGAAGCAATGGGCATTTGTATCATTGCATACTGTATGTTTTATTAATTATGCACATGAATGAAAATTTAGCATGTTGCAATCGCCTGCAGTGCTAGTCTCTTTGTCAATCTCATGTATTATTCAAGTGTGTTCTAGTCAGTGGTATGTCATGTCACATGTCTTATTTTTTAAAATTTTTTTACAAGATGTTCACTGACAACATGAACTGAATTTCATAGTACCAGATCTTATGAGGTATGATCAAGTGGCCTTTGGGTTGCTGATAACTTGTGATGTGACCATCACAATTCCATATAAAACCAATTAAAAGCATTAAATATCCTATCTGAAACAGCATGTAAATTTGTTGCATTGTTATTTGGGCTAAATGGACATCAAAATGCACCTGACCTCTTGTAAATTAGATGTCAAATGTTCTCTGAGGATAGTGCAGTGCTAAGGCTGCAGATTTAGTTAAAATATTGATATTTTATTGAAACTGGTTCTAGAATCCAAAACTATAATATCAAACACTTGATTATAAGCAGCTTACCAGATGAGAGCTTGTGACGATTTTCGTTCAGCCAGAAAAAAAAATTGGCAAAATGACAATTGCACACCCAGGGGTTCCCCTCCAGACGTATTACTCTCAAGGAAGGCAGCTGGCTCAACACTCTGACATCCAGGCCAGAGAGGCCATTCTTCTCCAGCTCCAGCTCTCGTAAGGAAGTGAGGCCTGAAAAGGCGCCCTCACTCACCATGGTCAAATAGGGGTTGTTACCCAGACGAAGCTTGATCAGGCTGCGGGATTCTCCAAAAGTCCCAGAGGGGATCTCAGTTAAGTTGTTGCTTCCCAGGTCCAAGTAGACGAGCCTGGATGAGCTGGTCAGCGTCCCTGGCTCCAGCCTGGTCAGAGAGTTATTCCGCAGGTCCAGGTACACCAGATCACTGTAGAGAACTAAGAAATCTGAGGGGATCCCAGGTATCCAGTTATTGGACAAAATGAGCCTCCGTGTGTCCAGAGGGAAGGAATCTGGTAAACGGGTTAGCCCCCGACCGGTACAGTCCACGGTGTGATGATCTGGACACATGCAGCTGGATGGACAGTTTTGACCCCAAGTGACTAAGGCAGAGGAGAGCAAGGCAAGGAAAGGCTGAAGCCAGCGAACACATGAGAACATTGTCAAGGGGGTGAGAGGTGAAAGGGAGAACAGGGGGTTTAAGGAAAGGGAGGTTCGGAAAGGGGTAAAGGAGAGGGGAGTCAGGGAAGGGTCAGGGGGAAGAAGATGAGGTGAAGGGAGGGGGGAGCATAAGGAAGAGAAAGGAGTCAGGGTTGTTGCGAAGGCATCTTTCCTCGCCTGTCAGATCACAATGTAAATAAGGGTTCAGCATCATCAAAGAGCACAGAAAGACACGAAACGATGTTTTCCAAGAGATCACATAGCAGGCAGTGTGGGTCGTGTGGCAGCCTGCTCGCTCTGAGTGTGAAGGAGGAGGATAGAGCGGAGTGAGTGAGAGAGAGAGAGAGAGAGAGAGAGAGAGAGAGAGAGAGAGAGAGAGAGAGAGAGAGAGATGCAGGGGATTAGGAGAGAGGTAAATAGAAATGAGCCGAGGGTGTACGGGGGGGTTGGGCAGAAGAGGGGATGTGACAAAGGGGGAGGTGTGCTTGTCTGGGTTAACCCACAGTCAGTGCTGATGCCAGAGACCGTCTGTGGGTTACGCTTTATTGGGGCAGGTCTCCATTATTCCATCCACTTCTGTTGTTCATCATGAATGGTGCACAGCTTGTTGGCTATAAAATATCTGACCCATCAAGTCAGCTGGAAAGAGAAGATGCACAGAAGGCAGTGTTTCTCGCAGACAGTGACGCTTAGCTTCCTCTCTGTTGTCTTCTCCATGCAGTCAGCATACGAATACATATTCCAGCATCATCGCCATGGTGATGAGCACAAACCCGGAGCCATCTGCATACAGATTACTGTCTGAAAAAGTGAGATAGTGAGTGTGAACATGACCACGAGTCTCACTGGGGAGGAACCTTATTTTCGAGCTGTACATCATGTAATTCCTTATATCACATTGTAATAAGTAAGTCACTATTGTTTATGCATTTCAGACTGACACTCTCTTTATTCCATGTCTTATGACATTTATTTTCAGCTCTCTATCTGTTGTTTGGTTCTCTATTGCTAGAGTTTAAATTTGTTATTCTCTAGTGCATGAAATCCTCCAGCTCAACACAAACCCACACACAGACACATCCTGAAAACACAGGGAGCATCCCACTTACAGCACGTGCTGGAGGCTCACAGACTAAACGCAATTACAAAATACCCTCAAGACCACTGTAGCCTTGACCTTGTCCATTCAGTAGACACCCAGGAAAAGACATTTTCATTAATGGATGAGAGGCAAGTACAGGATATCCTACCAGTGGGATAGGCAACATGCCATGTGCTATTAATATTCAGCATCTGAATAAATGATGAATGTCAGGAGTGGTATGCTGTTGCAAACAGTAGGCATTACAGTGGGCAGGCTGTTAAAAGGAAGTGCCAGGGTGGAAAATACAGTGAACACTAAACAGCCTAAGAATACTGAACATGTAAGACTGCTATGGCATGCCAGTCGGGTTCGATAGCCAGACTGGAATCTACTTCTAAGAGCTGGCTGGAGATCGGAAACATGAGATGACCTTCCTGGGTGCAGTGGTGCATGTGTGTATGAGGTAACAGAGTGCCAGCATATTTCAAAAGAGCACAGAGGGGTTTGAAACCTTCAACAGTTTATTCCAGATGATATCTCAGTGCTCACACCTTAATGCTAGGGAACATAGCCAAGAGTGAGACTATGCTACAATAATCATGCCTGAATGTGGATAGAGCATACAGCAAGAGAGGGGAATAACTTTCTGAATGACAGTATACAAATATACTGGAAAGTATTCACAGCGCATCATTTTTTCCACATTTTGTTATGCTACAGCCTTATTCCAAAATGGATTAAATTCATTATTTTCCTCAAAATTCTACAAACAATACCCCATAATGACAACATGAAAGAAGTTTGTTTGAAATCTTTGTAAATTTATTAAAAATAAAAAACAAAAAAAGCACATGTACATAAGTATTCACAGCCTTTACTCAATACTTTGTTGAAGCACCTTTGGCACCAATTGCAGCCTCAAGTCTTCTTGAGTATGATGCTACAAGCTTGGCACACCTATTTTTGGGCAGTTTCTCCCATTCTTCTTTGCAGGACCATTCAAGCTCCATCAGGATGGATGGAGTGAAGCGCTGTGAATACTTTCCGGATGCACTGTAAAATATGAACATGAAAATATGAATATGAACATAAAATTGAATGTCTGTTACAGAATTTGTTGACAGTGTGATAAATTGGCTTAATTAGATGTCTTTCGTAATGCAGCAAATCATATAAAATAAGTTTATTCATTCATTAATCTTCAGTAACTGTGTTGTCCTGGTCTGGAATGTGGTTTATCCAGAGCCTATCCTGGGAACCACTGGGCATGAAGCAGAAATACACCCTGCAGGGTGTCCCAAAAGTCTCCATACATACATACATTTTCTGGTAGAGAGCAGCAAAGCATCCCCACACCATCACACTCCCACCACCATTCTCATTCTTTCGTAGATATGGTGTTCTTTTGTGGAATTCTGTGTTTGGTTTACGCCAGATTTAACGGGACCCCTGTATTCCAAGCAGTTCCACTTTCAACTCATCAATCCACAGAACATTCTCCCAAAAGGTTTGAGGATCATCAAGGTGTGTTTTGGCAAATTTCAAACGAGCCTTAATGTTCTTCAGGGTTAGCAGTGGTTTTCGCCTTACCACTCTTCCATGGATGACATTTTTGCCCAGTGTCTTTCTCATAGTGGAGTCATGAACAGTAACTTTTATTGATGCGAGAGAGGCCTGTAGGTCCTTTGATGTTGTCCTTGTCTCTTTTGTGATTTCCCGGATCAGTAGCTGCTGTGCTCTTGGAGGAATTTTGGAAGGTCGTCCACTTCTGGGAAAGTTCACTACTGTGCCGAGTTTTTCCATTTGGAAATAAGGGCTCTCACTGTGGTTCTCTGGAGTCCCAGAGCCTTTAGCTTTGTAACCCTTCCCAGACTGTCCACCTTCTACCTCATAATTTCTGGAATTTCTTTCAATTTTGGCATAGAGTGTTACTAAATAAAGCCTATTAACCAACTTTATGCTGTTGAAAAAGTGTCGATTTGATTGAACATGGTTTGCAGTAATCAGGCCTGATTGCGTCTAGTCCAGTTGAACCCCATTATGAACGCAGTTTCATAGATTTGGGGAATTAGTAACTGGGATGGGGGGGATATATAGTCGGATAGTCTTTAAGAATGCCTTTGACAAAAGAAGAACATATTGAAATCATTCTCATGCCTGAATCAGGAAGTTGTTGTACGGTTGCGATGGACTTTATAGGACACATGGCAAGCACATCACACACGACACCGTTCCCAAACTTATTAATTAAAAAAGAATGTAGGTGTTGTGGACCTACCAAATAGTGGACGTCCACGAACATCGACTGACAAACGCACAACCGACGTGGTTCTGGCATACACAGTCCGCTATGTATGAGACTTTTGGGACACCCTGTAGATGAGATGCCAGTCCATTGTAGGGCACCATGCACACACGCATTCACACACTTTCATATCTAGAGACAATTTATTGCAGCAAATCTAGCTGCATGTTTTTGGGATGGTGTGGAAAATGGAGCACCTGGAAGAAATGCACCTGGATCAAACTTGGGGCCCTGGAGCTGTGAGACACAGATGCTCCCTGCTGCAAAATGTACATTTTATTGTATAAAGATTATACATGTAAACAATATCACAGTAGGTTTTGGAATTTGTGTTACAATGTCAGACTATAAATTATAAGTGATACTAATGATACTAATCAGCACCAATCTAAGCTTACCATTAGTAGCAGACAGAAGCGACATTTTGGTTTATCAGATGGGCTTGGCAGCAATCTATCTGGTTTCACTCCTGTTTTCCACTTGACTTTGCTTACCCTCTATAAATTATGTCTACTTGTTAAAAAAGTAGTGTCTTTATTGTTGAATCCTGCCACATAAAACCAATTCAGTCAGCCCATTGACTGCTACTTGATGGGATTTTTATACTGAAATCTTAAATGGAGCAGGTGTTGAGCATTCTTCTGCTTCATCATACATCATCCGCAGAGTCCTTTCTCTACAGATCTCTGCTTCCTAATACCCCATCACCGCCCTCTCTGATCGTTCCTCTTTGTGTCTTTCTGGTGCTAGCTGACGTCAGGAGGATGGACAAGTTTGGGTAGGCAGCAGTATTTAGGCAGTCTCATGGCCTTGCTGCTGTGAGGTCACACTCTAAAAGCTTTTGAGGATGTGCAGTCTCACTTTCTGAAAATAACCTCCAAACAAGCTGGAGCAGATTATAGGGTGTAAGAAGCACAGCGAGCTCTTGATTGCTGCTGCCTTGAAAAGAGGGTGAAGCAAGAGCATCTGCAGGGAACAGATGAACGCAAATGTAATTAATCCTAATGGCTGCCTGGAAGCCTCTGTGAGTTTTGTTTTAAAGATAAACTCAGGAACAACACATGTCTGATGGAAGGGATTTGATCTGAAGTTACTAGTTAGGACATCCATTTTGGGGCAGCAGTCAGGACCATTCACATGATTACATGGTCTGTCTGTTCATCTGTCTGTCTGTCTATCTATTGTACTCTACTCTCACACACACATACGCACACACACACACGCATACACATGCACACATTTACTGGCCACTTGTTTAGGAATATGTATAAATCAGCCAGTCATGTGGCAGCAGTGCAATGCATAAAAACATGCCGATGCATGTCAAGAGCTTCCATTAATGTTCAAATCAAACATCACATAGAGAAAAAAAATCTCAGTGACGTTGACAATGGATGATTGTTGGTTCCAGAAATGGTGCAAAAAAAAGCAAACAAACAAAAAAAAACAACAACAAAAGCATCCAGTGAGTGGCAGTTCTGCATGCAGAAACACTTTCAGTGTTACTGCAGGTCAGAGGATAATGGCCAGACTGGTTCAAGCTGGCAACGTCACAGTAGCTCAAATAACCACTCTTTACAACCATGGCGAACAGAAAAGCATCTCTTGAAATTCTTTTTTGGAAGCCATTGATGCTGCGTCCTCTAAACTAAAGAGGACTAAAGAGGAGAGGGACCATCTGGCTTTTTAACAGCACTTAGTTCAAAAGCCTGCATCTTTGATAGTATGGGGGTGCATTAGTGCCTATGGAATGGGCAGCTTGCACATCTGGAAAGGCAGCATCAATGCTGAAAGTATATACAGGTTTTAGAGCAACATATGCTTCCATCCAGATTCCATCCCATCTTTACGTCTGAGAGACTCTGCCTCTCTAAGATACTCTTTTTATACCCAATCATGTTACTGACCTGTTGCCAATTAATCTAAGTAGTTGCAAAATGTTCCTCCAGCTGTTTCTTTTTAGTAACACTTACATTTCCAGCCTTTTGTTGCCCCGGCCCAACTTTTTTGAGACGCGTTGCGGCCATCAAATTCAAAATGACCTTATTTTTTCTTAAAATAATACATTTACTCAGTTTAAACATTTGATATGTTTCCTGTGTTCTGTGGTAAATAACATATGGGTTTATGAGATTTGCAGATCATTGCATACTGATTTTATTTACATTTATTATACAGTTTACACAACCTTTTTGGAATTGGGGTTGTACATGGAGCCAAATTTCCGTGTTTATGTATTTGATAACTAAATCTCTTGGTTTGCTAATCCTGATCTTCCTAAAACACACACACCCACCCGGTTATAGTCTCACTGACATCTAGTGGCTTTAATATGGTAGGACTACTCCTATACTGTATCTATTTAAAGAAATGTGTTCTGTGAATAGAAAGTTCAGGAATGAAAAGCACTATGGCTCCAATAAATATCATTGTATATATTTAAACAATGATGATAAGCTAAGATAAGCTAAGATAAATATGATAAATGACTAAGCACGCTGGAATCCATAAAATAAGAAAAATGAAAAACTCAAAACAGTAAATGACAGTGAAAAAAAATAACAATTCAATTTATTTCATTGTCTGTTCGTAGACATTTTTATATGATAAATTAATCATTTAAATCACATACAGTATATAAATTATTTTAAAAGTTTACTTTATAAATTCTTTAATCTAAGTGTTCAGAAGGTGTTCACGGCTCTGACAGTAGTTCCGGCCACAACATGAACGATATCAATTTATATCAGTGCGCTCATTTGAAGACATTATTATATCTATAGTAGCAGCTCAAACACAGCTCAAACTTGTATGGTGCAACCTCCACATTATCTATGACTAATAATAAACAGATTTATTTGAAGAAAAAAAAAGAGAAAAAAGTATAATAGTGTTTTTTTTTTTTGCTATGAGACATTAATGTAACATTTTTTGGAAGGATAAGAAAAAAACCTCTCTCCACAGAATGTGCTGGACAAGAAGTAGAATTGCAACTAACCAATTGAGCTTCAGCAAGTAGATCGCTAGTATTCACTGTTGCTAACTATGATAGCTAGAAAGTGTTCATATTTCATGGGTGGAAAATTTTAAAAATTGCCAACTTTAACGTGTAAAATTTTTACTCAAAAAGAGGTAGTTATTCTCTCTATCTCTGCTTATTTCATTATTGGTAGATTTAATTTTAAGGGTAACCACTAGTTAGCTGCTAGCTAGCTGTCTAATCCTTAAACTGTATAACTTAACATCTTTTTAAAAATGTTTGAATTTTATTACAGAACAGAACTACATAAACACACAAGACGTGACTTACCGTATTAATGCAGGGTCGTGTTAGATTTAGGCTCTAGCCATGAACGGCTGCTGCGCCTCCACTCAAATGGAAATGTGAGAATGGCTGCTGATGGGAAAAGTCATTTTGGGCAGCCCAACTGGGCCCCAGTAACGGCCCATTAACGAACCCACTCAGAGCCAATGCCCATGTGAAACCCATCTGTCCCATATTCAGCTTGTGTGGATCCCACCAAGTCATGCTGGCTGCTTCTGAAATTAATTCCTGGCTACATCACTGGATTCAGGTGGAGAGACAGGCAGAAAAGTCAGGAGAAAGAGCAAAGTTCAGAGAGTGAAATGGTCTAGAATTGCCAGAAAAAGCGATGGATGCAAGGAGAAAAGAGGAAGAGATGCAGAAACGAAAGCAGGAGAGAAGAACAAATATGGAAGAGGAAAAGAAAAAGCTGGAAGAGATGAAGTGCTAGTGGCAAGGACGATAAAAGAACAGATGCAGAAAAGAGAGAGAAAAAAAGAAGTATGGATACACAAAAGAGACCACAAAGGACAGCAAAGCTACAGCTGCAAAGAAGGGCAGAAGAACTTCTTGTCAGAAATGGATGGATATCTGAAGCCTGAGCATCATCATCACAACAAAGAGCAAAATACTGCTGGAAAGAGGGTTGAGATTTGAGATATCCAGGGTAATGGAGGAAAATAAAAGGCCAAGTTGGCTGCAGCACTAGAGCAGGAGATAAGGAGGATAAAGGCTGAGGAGGCTGGTGAGAAGAAATTTAGGAGGAGGGTAGCAGAGGATGCCAGGCAGCCAAAGAGAACCTTGGAAAGTATAGTGAAATTTATTTGACAGAAATTTATTTATAGAGCAACCAACACTGATTGGTCAATTCCTTTAATTTCCCCTTCTTTTCTCAGTAATACAAGATGGCAAAGTTTGGTCCAAAAAGGGTAGAAATGTGCACCATGAGTACAAAGAGCAATGGGTGCAAATGGGTAGAACATCATGGACATGCCTGAGAGATGTTTAGATCCTTGCATTCTTGTCATCACAGTCTTTGTACCATAGATAACGAAAAGAATATACAGTAAAAGTCCAAAACGTTTCACATGTACAGCACGATGCCACGTCTCTATGATGAACTCTGTAACCAAAGAAAGAAAGATGTGAGAATGGGAGTGGAAGACTGGATTACTAAATGAAAAGAAGCACACTGAGTTGAAAGGAGACACGTGATGATCACAGTGAAAACTCAACAACTGGATTTAGAAATGTGTTAGAAATGTGCAGTATTTAGAAACATCTGACTTGAAGTTGAAATGTCAAATAAAAAAAATAAAAAAAAAAGGCAGTAATAAAAAAGATTTACATACTGTAAAGTACTTTATAACAAATAGATGGGACCAGGTTATATACTTTTGTACAAATGAATTAATCAACGATTGATTCCAAGTGACAGTATACAGTACCATGGACAAGTTGCACCAGTTCTTGTCCAAAGTATAACAGGAGGGTGTGTTTTAAAGTCCAAATCTTCTAGCAAATGTAAAGATTTACAGCTCTGAATGAAGACCATTTTGTGTCGTACATTATCACAGACTCAATCTGACTCACTTTAATAAACCCCAGAGCGAAATTCTAACATATGTAGACATTATATCAAAACTCAGAATGGCTGCTTAAAAAAAATGGTAGAGGTATGATTGAAGACATTTGTCAAATGATTTCAAATGATGTGTTAACACATCTGTATACACAACAGCCATAACTGTTGACACGCCACTATGCAGATTAACTGCCCTATACTAGATCGCCTACTGTACATATCATTATTATTAACTCACAATGTTTTAGCATTACAAAACAGAGATTTCAAAAAGCCAACCGAAAAAAAGTGTTGTGTGAAGTGTAAGTGTGAGCCCCATATCACGCCATCTTTCAGATTAAGCAGCTGCCTGTGCATTTCAACAGCACCCGATCGGCTGTACAGTTGAATTTTTGTGTGAAATCATGAAAACATGTACAGGAGAAGGAAAAGAAGAATCCAAACTTTGCACAGCATGACATCTGATGAGAAATTCATGGGAACATGTACTTTGTCACAGAGGTGCATGTACCATATTAACAGCAGGTATAAAACAAAATGTAAATTAACATCAACACAAGTTGAAACTGCTGAAAGTGAACTTGAACAGCAAATGGCAACAGTGAAGACGTCAGAAAGTTAAACGCCTGTGATATGTGTGCATATGGTACATCATCTTTACATTGTATGCTAAAAAGTTAAAATAAATAAATATACAGTCACTTGGCCACTTCATTAGGAACACCTGCACATTTATGCATTTATCCAGTTAGCCAATTATGTCGTAGCAATTTGATGCAATGTATAAAATCATGCAGATACAGACCAAGAGCATCAGTTACTGTTCACATCAAATATCACAATAGGGAAAAATGGGATTTCAGTGACTTTGACTATGGCATGGTTGTTGGTGCCAGACTGGCTGGTTTCAGAAACTGCTAATCTCATGGGATTTCACACAGAGCATTCCGTTCAACAGACTTCAGAAAAAACCATAATGAACTTTCCTTTGCTTTTACACTATCCGTTGTTACCCGGATGAGGATGGGTCCCCTTCTGAGTCTGGTTCCTCTCAAGGTTTCATCCTCGTAACATCTTAGGGAGTTTTTCCTTACCACTATCTCGCTCAATTGGGATAAATTCCCACATTTAAAATCTGTATCCTGTGTTTATATGTTTCTGTAAAGCTGCTTTGAGACAATGCCCATTGTAAAAAGCGCTATACAAATAAAATTGAATTTAACTGAATTGAAGAAAAATCAACTAAGCGGGAGTTCACCTTGTTGATGAGAGAGATCAATTGAGAATGGCCAGACTGGTATGAGCTACGATAACCCAAATAACAGCTCTTTATGACTGCGGCGAGGGAAAAAGTATCTCAAAATGCACATGTCCAAATTTGAGGAGGATGAGTTACAAGAGCAGACGGCCACATCGGATTCCACTTCTTTCAACCCGGGACCGGAATCTGAGGCTACAGTGGGCACAGGATCGCTGAAAGCCATTAACTACAGAGCTGAAGTTTGGAAAATGATGAGCAGTGTTAGCTCAGTAGTTAAGGTACTGGGCTACTGATAGGAAAGTCATGAGTTCAACTCCTAGCACCATCAAACTGCTACTGTTGGGCATTCGAGCAAGGCCCTTAACGCTCAACAGCACAGTTGTATTCTCTCTTAATTGTAAGTCATTTTGGATGAAAGTATGAGATAAATGATAAAGGTCAAAATTTAATGCAACAGCATGAATCCATGGACCCAACCTGCATTTTTGTGAACAGTTCAGGCTACTGCTGGTGGTGTAATGGTGTGGGGAATTCTTTCTTGGAACAGGCTGGGCTCCTTAATACCAAACAATCATCATTTGAATGCTATGATAAGAAGACACAAGTTGTCTCAAATAGGTTCCATGACCATGACAGTGAGTTCACTGTACTTCAATGGTCTCCTCAGTCCCCAGAACTGAATCCAATAGAACTCTTTTGGGATGTGGTAGCACGGAAGGTTAGCAGCATGAATGTGCAGCACACACATTTGCAGCAGTTACGTGATGCAATCAAGTCATGGACCAGAATCTCAGAGAAATTTCCAACACTTTGTGGAATACATGCCATGTAAAATTGAGGCTTTTTTGAGAGCAATGCAGTAATTTGTATGCAGTATTAGTATGGTGTTCCTAATAAAGTTGCCAGTGAGTATATACCCCCCCCCCCCAAAAAAAAAAAAAAAACAAAGGAGAAAAAAATCAACCACAATATTCTTTTAAAAAAAAGAGTATTTCAGGCTTGTTTGTCACTAATTTTCACAATTTCTACAGTACTCCTCTTGGGTTGCCACATGGATCCTTCCTTCCATATGGCATCAACAGGAATATAAGAGGCTCATTTTTATGCCATTAGTCCATGGTCCATTGTCATCTTTCTCTCCTCTCTTTAATGTGCCACTCTATGCTATATACTTTCTCTGTCTCAAAGGTTTTATCATGAGACTATCACCACTATAGATGACAGATCTAATTGGATTTTATTTATTTCCCTTTTAAAAGGTCTTATAATCTAAAAAAAACCTAGACACTGGTGATGATCAGCATCTCCCTTTGAATCCTTAAACTGTTTTTCGTGTTATGATTAAAATCATCACCATTGTAATAATACAGTACACGAGCGGGCCTCCAGACATCACTGTCCGACTCCATCCAGTCTGCTGCATGCTGGTGCTTTTCGGGGGTGTTTACTGTGTGGGAGTCCCTCCAGAAGATCTTCCCTGCTGGGGACATCGCCACAGGAAGGACTACAGCTGAACTCTGAAGCCAGGGGGCTGGTGGAGGAGGGAGTCAAGTCTGAGAGCCTCCAAGCATGAGGGTCAAACCTCCACCGACTGGATTTGGTTCATCTGAGCACGCATCATTTGCACGCTGTTGAGAATCTTCTTCTGGTGGCCGGCCAAAGTGACTCCCACTCTTAGGATGTCACTGTAAGGACGAGAAAGACAAATAGAGGACAAATTAAGGACACATTTCAAAGGAACCCAAAGGAGTGGGGAAAAAGTATGAGTCCAGAGTCTATCCCAGGAACGCTGGGTGTGAGGCAGAGCACTATGTACACACACACACACACATTTGCACCTAGGGAGCTACCCGCCACATCGCTGTACCACCCACATGTGTTATAAACATTCTATATTAGGTTTGCTCATTTTTTGAAGGGTGCCAATAATTCTGGAGTTGCCTGTGTAATCTATAAGCTGTAAAGTGGCTTGAGTCTACTGTTATCAGAAGTGATAAGCATGGCTTAAAGTCCAAAAATATGGACCAAGTTCTAATCCAGCCAAACAAATACATTTAGAACCTGTGCTCTAAATTCAAATCGCTGTGTGAACTGTAACTGACTTGAAAGATTAAAAAAAACAATCTCTAGTACCTCCACTATGGGGCAAAATAAAACAATAAAATCAGAGCAGTTCTTCGTTAGCTAGGTAAACATTTGACACTGGAACCATGCCTCGTTCCTAATACTAATTCAGGGGTTTTATAGCGATCACAACTTTTACCGTTTTATCTGTAAATCTATAATTTTGTAAACTACATTGATGGTCAGAAAGATGGCACAGCAGGTAGTATTGCTGCCTTGGGTCCACGGTTTGATCCTAACTTTGCATTACTGTCTATGCTCATGTGGATTTCCTCCAGGTCCACCAGTTTATTCTCGCCTCCAAAAACCATTCTAATAAGAGACTTGGCTGTGCTAAATTGCCCTCAGGTGTGAATGTGTGTGTGCATGGTGCCCTATATGGACTGGCATCCCATGCAGGGTGTATTCCGGCCTCACACCCAGTGATTCTGGGACTAAAAAACACTTCTGGTGCGAGAACACTGTGCGTGTCTGGCTT
Source organism: Ictalurus punctatus (assembly GCF_001660625.3). NCBI lineage: Eukaryota > Metazoa > Chordata > Actinopteri > Siluriformes > Ictaluridae > Ictalurus > Ictalurus punctatus. The sequence continues at coordinate 16,642,372 of NC_030430.2, forward strand.
CTGCTTCGCAATCGGACTTTTGCTTGTTTTGTCTGTTTTACCTGTGCCTCGTGTGGATTATTTCACTTTTTGATTCCCTCACCTTCAGCGTTTCAGTTTTGGACTCTATTGGGATACTTTTGTGTTTTTTTCCCGCTGCTCGATGTCTGTTTGGCTGTCGGCCTGCTGCGAACTCTCTCCCCATTCTGTCCACCATTTCCAGCTCGGCTGGTGAGTGTGTTAACGGTCTCTGTATTAGTTGTGCTGATTGTTTACGGCTTACTGTTTGGATGGGCTGCCATCCTCTTGGTGAGCTGTATATTGGTGATGTGATAGTTAGGGTCTGGCTAACGTGGTCTCGCTGATGGTCCGCATCATATCTGTCAGCGTAAATATTAAATATGCCTCAGGCAGTTGCTCCCTTTCTGGTCATTTTTGATGATAAAACTGAAATGGAGATTGGATACTCACCATCCCAACTCAGGGCTTTAAAGTGCCGTCCGCGCCTTGATTCCATGACATATAAGTACTGTCAGACGCTAGGAATTACTCGTCGTCTGTGATACATACACCGCTCATCCAGAGTATCCCTGAACACTCACTGATCAATTCCTAGAACTATCCCATGCAGCTGGTCTAACAACAGGGCCCAGCCTAAGTCCAAGTCACCATCTACTGACTGCAGCAAGCGCCGATCGCTGATACATCCTAAATGTGTTGTACAGCACTATAACACGCCAAGCAACCGCGATGCTTCACATTGTAATTCTGCTCTTCTGAACTGCCGCTCTATCTCTGATAAAGCCTCATACCTCAACGAAATCATCACAGACGAAAACCTCAATATGTTACTACTCGTTGAAACCTGGCAAGTACCCGGTGATTTCTTGCAGCTGAACCTCCTTACACCAGATGGATAGAGGTTTCAATTCACATTAAATGTAAAATATTCCTGCTTCCATTTAAATCACTTCACGGTTTGGCACCTTGAACTGCTTCTTCCCTACAACCCGACCTGCTCTCTCAGGTCCTCTGGGCTTGGACTCCTCTCTGTCCCTAGATCTTGTATCTCTACCATGGGTGGCAGGTCTTTCAGTGTAGCTACACCCAAAATCTGGAATTCACTCCCTCTGACTCTTCACATCACATCCATCTCCGAGTTCAAATCCCAATTAAAAACGGATCTGTTTTCTCAATGTTATCTGTTCTAATCGGTTGCTATGCATTTTCTCTCAGTGATTTCATTTTCTGTGGTTGATTGCTCATTGCTGTTCACAATTTGTGCTTGACCATGATTTTTCATTGTTTATGTCTCACTGCATTACTACTGTAAAGCGTCCTTGAGCTCTGGAAAGGCGTTATATAAATTAAACATATTTTTAAAGTGGTTATTGAAAGCGGGCGAGTGAGAGTAATATTATGCCAATGTATTATTATCCCAATAAAATAAAACACATTCATGTAGTTATTCAATTAAGTGGCATGAGTGGGATGCATAAAAGCACGCAGAGCTACAGTTAATGTTCACATCGAACATCTGATTGGGGAAAAATGTGACCTCGGTGACTTGTGCCATGGTTGTTGGTGCCATGTATGGTGGTTTGACTATTAAAGAAACTGCTGACCTCCTGAGATTTTCACACACACACACACACACACACACACACACACACACACACACACACACACACACACACACACAGTGTCTCCATATTTTACACAGAACAAAAAGACCAGGAATTTATGGCTTCAGTGGGAACAGGCTCATCAAAACTGGACATTTCAAGACTGGAAAAGACCTGCCCATGTTTTTTCCAATCTTTTCCAAGATATCCAGTTTCGTTGAGTCTGTGCCCAATGTAGCCTCAGATTCCTGTTCTTGGCTGAGTGGAACCCCATGTGGTCTTCTGCTGTTGTAGTCCATCTACTTCAAGGTTTGATGTGCTGTGTGTTCTGAGATGCTTGTCTGCTCATCACGGTTGTAACAAGTGTTTATCTGATTTAACATAGCCTTTTCATCAGCTATCTTGGCCTTCATCTTTGACCTCTTTCATCAAAAAGGAGGTTCCTCCTTCAGAACTGATACTCACTGTATGTTTTTTGTGTGCTTTTTTGCACCATTCTGTGTAAACTCTAGGGATTATAGTATGTGAAAATCCAATGAGAACAACAGTTTCTGAAATATTTAACCACCATGCCATGGTCGGATAGCACATTTTCCGCCATTCTGGTTCTGACATTAACTGAAGCTCTTGACCTGTAACTGCATGATACATCCTGCTGCCACATGACTGACAGAGTGGATAAATACATGAATAAGCAGGTGTACATGTGTTTAGTGATCGCTGAGTGTGTGTTTAATCCGGTCATGTATGTTCAGAATCAATGCATACATCAATGCACTCAGAATGTACCTTTCAGATAAACACCAATAAATCAACACATTCATGTTGATGTGTTTACTATCCTGATTGTAATTGTTAGTGTAATGGGGTGATGCCCCATTACCTAAAAGGAGTTTGACACTCATGGCTTAAAGGATCTCAGAACAAAAATACTTACTCCAGAGTCATTTGGGAAACTGCATCGAAGGAGCTGAAGCCTTCATTAGCAAAATTCTCCTTGTACTGGCCCATCTTGATCGCATCCAGCCACTCATCCACACTATTGAAGCTGGAGAAGTCTGGCGTGCTGCGGTCCAGCAGAGGTAGGTGCACGCTAGAGTGAACCCACAAAAACGCATCATCAAGAGTGAGGCCATGAAGTAAAGTACAGTGCAACAGAGTCGTATTTACTGCATCACTTACAATAATAATTACCACAAACATTTAGAAAATAGTGTTCTCTAAATGACATACACTGTATCTTTCAGGAAAAAAAAACATAAATAAGGTACGCTCTAGCTATTAATAACTGTATAGAGATCATTTCCACTATAAGCAGGACATCATGATGGCCTCTATTATGTCCTCTATAGGTGAATTTCTAAAGATTCTCCAGGTTGCATATTCTTACCCTGAAGAAAGTGGGGTGGTGGCTTTCAGACTGTTAGGGTTGCGGATCATTTTGTCCAGGGTGTTCACGATCTGGTTGAATTTAGGCCGGTTGTTTCTGTCCTTCTGCCAGCAGTCTAGCATTAACTGATGTAATGTATTGGGGCAGTCCATAGGCGGAGGTAACCTGTAATCCTGCTCTATGGCATTAATCACCTGGAAGGATTAGCACACAGTTTAACATGCTTTCAGAGGAAATAAACATTAATATACTATTAGCTTGAGCCCTATTTTATTGTAACATAGTGAAATGTTTTTCTCAAAAATATTTATGCACTTTATCAGACCATCATGTAAAGCTGAACTGATTTTTCTCCACTAGAGGTCACTGCTGTATTAGCAAGACAAGATTCTGGGATTCTTTTCTATTCAGGTGATATGGCTGTGCAAATATCCTACATCTTGATTGCTCATGTCCCAGTATGGTCTCTCTCCATAGGACATGACCTCCCACATGACGATACCGTAGCTCCACACGTCACTGGACGAGGTGAACTTCCTGTACTGGATGGCCTCTGGCGCGGTCCATCGGATGGGAATCTTCCCTCCCTGAGAATCAATGTTCATTTAGCAGATGTGGGACAACTTAACAGACTCCGATAGAGGAGACCACAGTGATCCATTTTAATTCTTATATTCTCTTTGGGTCAAAATGAATCCATGCCATGCCATTTCATTTTTTAAAAATAATATTAATGGAAAAATATAAATGTACTATTTAATTGTTAACTTTATGCGTCTGGCTCAGTTTCTCATGCTTAACAATCTTATAGATACTACAGTATGTTTAGGACATTTTCATTTGATTCATTCACTTGATTCACATGACTATTTTAGTCACATGACCTTTATTAAACCTGAGCACATGTCCTTAAGCATCTGAAAAAGTTTTTGTGTGAAAAATCTATAGATTCTGTACTTACATTTACATTGCTAATAAATGAGTAAGGTTTATGATCATTCTGGACGAAATGTTACACTTGTATTGGAATAAAACAAACTAAAATTTGCCTCTGACACTGGGACATCCATTGCTAAACAGTGAACAAAACAAGTGAGATGAAATGTTGAGGAAGATTTGGTCTATTGAGGAATACAACATGTCTTGGGTTTCATGTCACTCATAAATTCAACATACATTCTCAAAAATAAAGGCACCAAACTCTAATTTTCATTGTTGCTGGGGTGGTACCACCAATGGTGCATGCCTTTTAGTATGTATCATTTACCTAGAAAAGTTGTATACTTATAATTAGCTTTTAGAGTACAGTGCCTTAAGTTTTGTCAGGAAATATGTCACTTAAAATATTTTAAAGGTTTCCAAATATAGAAATATACATACTGATGTCAGAAAACGTGTTCTGTTGATGCTACCAACCAGGCAACAAGGAATAAGCTATGACTAGGAATTTCAGTGATTGGTAAACAAACTTACTAGGGCACTGGTGTAGGTAGGGTCTGATGTGTCATCCTCTAAGAAGCGGGAAAGCCCAAAGTCGGACACTTTGCACACCAGGTTGCTGTTGACCAGGATGTTGCGGGCAGCCAGGTCTCGGTGCACATAGTTCATATCACATAGATACTTCATGCCAGCTGCAATGCCACGCAGCATGCCGACCAGCTGAATCACCGTAAACTGCCCGTCGTTTTGCTGAAAGTACGTGCAGCAAAATATCTTGACCAACATGGCGAAATTCTCGGCGCTCCAATAAATATGCAATCGCCGTTTCTGTAAGCTATTTCAGAACATTCTTTGTCCCAAATTTATAACAAACTCTCACTGGCCCTCTAGGCTATACAACCCAGAAGTACTACATTTGGACTTGTAATGCCCCCTCCAGCTGTGCCTTCAGTCAACCACATCTGGTCCCTGTCTACAGGGATGGCAGTCAGCTGGAGGCCAAACTGGCACAAATGGCTGGGCACAGTATGTAAGCTATAAAGAAAGCAAACTAAGAAGTGTGCATAGCTAACAAACAAACTAAAAAAATAAAAAGAAACAAAAAAATAAAATGCATTTCAACAGTTTCAGATTATGTGTTAGTAACTTATAGCTTTGCTGAACACACGTACAAATAAAAATTAAACCGAGGCTGATATTAAGACCCACCCTAAGGAAGGAGTCCAGCGATCCATTCTCCATGAACTCAGTGATGATCATAACGGGGCAGCTTTTTGTCACCACCCCCTCCAAGTGGATGATGTTGGGGTGATCAAACTGACCCATGATGCTGGCTTCACTCAGGAAGTCCCTCCTCTGCTTCTCAGTGTATCCAGACTTCAATGTTTTAATGGCTACCAGGAACTCTCTCTTCCCAGGCAGGCGCAGGTTTCCGCTGCACACCTCCCCGAACTCACCTGAAGGAGAATCAGAGGCAGCACCTGACTTCCAAGAACCTTTTCCTGCCCTTCTTTCAAATCCAGGTTTTAAAATGTTATAAAGTCTTATTTACCTGCACCAATGACTTGCTCAATCTTCACACAGGACATGTCTATTTCTTTAGCAAACTCCCGCACTGCCTCATTGGGATCCTCGTAAGTAAAGGGATCGATGTAGATCTTCATACCTGGTGACACTTGGAAGGAGAAGGTGGAGATTACATTCAGCCATTTACAGTATAACTAAAACTGATTCTTAAAAAATGACCAAATGTCCACTGTCTCTTGTGAGGTTAATTTCAAATGCGGTGAGTACAGTGACAAGCCTTCGCCGACAACTACTTATAACTCATAAGTTACCTTGTAAACAGTAGGGGCTGTATTCAGACTGGGGGAAGAGCTACTTTCATGGTTGGAAAAAAGTAAACAGAAATGAAAAATCTAGCCAGATCCACCGCAATGTTGAAAATCCCAGTTTGTCTAAGGTGTTGTTGACATTACATGATTATTATAGGTACAGAAATCCTTTAAACATTACACACTGTACCTTTAAGTTATTCATGCCCTAAGATTGATGCCAAATAAGATAAATGAGATTAGCTGGATATAAAGATGGATGAAGATATAAAACATAAAACAAGGACTGATGCGATCATGTGCTATGGGAATTCCCCACTGATCAGGTCTTGGTCCAATCTTTTTCTTGCTATATACTAAATCACTGAGCTTAGTAATCATATTTCATGACTTCTCCTACCACTACTATGCTGACACGCAACTTTACTTCAGCTTTACTGGTCATCCATTTGAAACTCAACCATTGACAAAAAAAGGACTGAGCTATTTTTCAACTAAGAACTCCTATATACTTTAATGTGTCAATCACCAATCACACTTTCAGTGGTTTTTTAAATTTCCTCCATTTTCTCCCCAATTTCCTCACTTCCCAATTCTCACTCACCTGCCAGCTCTCTCCTAGCCCATGAGAGCTACCAACTGGGGAGTGTGAAGGCTAACATGTGCTTCCTTCAAGCCAGCATTTTTTTTTTGAACTGCTGCTCATGCTGTATCACAGGGCAACATAAAACATTTGGAGGAAAATCTGCCCTCTTCCGCTTACATGAGCTCAAAGATGCCAACAATTGACTAGTGTTGCTGTAATGCCATCCCTCCCACCCAGACAGCACGGCCAATTTTGCTCCCTTGGCTCCCAGTTGTGGAATTGCTGGAATTTGAATTTGCGATTTTCCAATCATAGTGCAAACGTTGTTCCTGTTGCGTCACTTGGGATCCCACAACTATAGTGTTATTATAGGCGATAGCTCTTCTCCAGTCACATCAACCACAATATCCTGCATGTTTCTTCTTCACAAGATGAGAAGAACCTGATGTCTCCTATGTACGGTTTGCATGTTTTGTAAATCTCTCTGAATAAGAGGGTGTGTCAAATGACTAAATGTAACTGATGTCTGCTGTTCTTCTTGACTGGCTTACTGATGCCGATAGCTCAGATTAGTATACAGTATGTGTATTGTATAATGAGATTACGCTGACATGGGCCATTCAGTTTGGGATTGAAAGGCTACTTACAGTGGCCACTGGTGTAATGCTGGAGCTTGTCTGTGAACTCAGATTCTGGCCTGTCACTGCCTCTCCTGGGACAAACCAGAAAGACATGAGCAACCAAACAAAGGATGTGAGATTGCATAAAACAATCTGAGTTATAAATGGTATGCAGTCTGTCCAAGGCGGATTTAGGATAACTCACCGGTTGCAGACGATGACGAGCACGATGACTGAGATGAGAAAAACAACGCCTGCAGCAGCAGAGCCAATGATGAGAGGCAGTTTCTCCTTCAGGCTGGAATCATACTCCTCTACACACACAATGGGAACAACATATAGTATAAAACATGCCAAACTGGACAGTTCGCACTTCATAAAGTCAACACCTTGCAATCCATAGGACCAACCTGCCTAAGGTCAACCTAAAGTTCCCTCTTGGCTTTCGTTTCTCTACAGCGATTTGGGTGTTGGCAGTTAATAATATTACCACACACTCTGTAAAATTTTCTTTTAAATGTTGGCTAGAGCTATATAATTGCCAACTGGCAAAGCTTTTATTTCTGTTAGCTTATAAGAACAGTGTAAAAAGTAGCAGGGAAAGAGCAGTGTGCCAGTTCACGTTTGGAAAAGCAGGAGCATGCTGGGACGGGAGTTTTGACATCTGTTTCTTGGCTATGCTCTTGGCACAGAGATGTACTGACATGCTTAATCTGACTGAAGTTAATGCCGTTTCAATGACTGGCAGCGATATAAAAACAGAAATTCGGTAGCTTGTCAGCCAGTACCAAGTGATCAGACTAATAGCTGACAAAGATATAATTGGTCTCTGCTATCACGATTACACATGATGCAGTTGAAATTGATGCAGTATGTACAGAGGCTAAAACAACGAAAATATTTTTAAAAGTTAAAAAAAAAGACAAACCTGAGAGGTCTATTTATGAAAAAAGTCATACCTTCAGTCATGGTTTGGAAGTACATCTTTCCACTGAAGCGTCCAAATCCTGCGACTGTCCGAGCTCGCACCTGGAACACATAAATGGTGCCTGGCTTTAGGCCTCGGACTACAGCTGTATTCGTCTGGCTTCTCAGCGTAGAAGAGTTCAACTCAGCTGTGTTCTGGAAAAGATCAGAGGACACTATAAAAATGACAGCCATGATGCAACATATGTACCACACTTTGGCCATCAAAGCTTTTTTTTCATGAAAATGGAAATGGCTCAGTTTCCTTTCTTGCCAAGTGCAACACAAGAATGAATGCCTTGGTGTAATATGTGCATGTGAGTGAAGGTGTATGTGATTACCTTCTCAAAGTACTGCAGCTCGTAGTCTAGTATGACTCCGTTGGGCTGGTCTGGCTGAGACCACGACAGTGTGACACTATCAATAGTCCTGCTGACCTGATGCATGATGGACACTATTGATGGAGCTGTGCAGGGAAAATATTTTAAAAAGACAGAGATAATGAGGGTAATTTTTTGTTGCAATTCCACACAAAGAACCTTAGTATTAGCCTAAATGTACCTTGTATAAGCCAACTGCCTTGTATAAGCCAACACACAAACAGTGGCGGACGTGAAAAGTGAAAAGTGGAAAGTCAGCATAATGAAAGGGTTTGGAAATAGAAAGTGCAGTTGATTACATATTCAGCTTGATGACTAAACTTTGGGCAATTAAACTGTGTGTGTGTGATTTTGTCCACCTCCAAAGCCAGGTGTAAATTATACATGCACGGTGCTCAAAGCAGTATAACCAGTGTTGCCAGGTACATGTTTATCCTGTACAACTGGGACATTTTGGACTCTTTCTTTATTGGTTCTTATGGATATTTTTTATTCATTAAAACTATGGCTAATAATACAAGACCATCATTGAACCTTGGAGAAAGAATTATTCAGACAAGCTATGTTTTTTTTAAAATACGGAACCATATTTTTTGCAAAGAACTGGTAATCTTGGTGCTAGCACAAATGTCATGACGAAACACAGCCATTTCCTTATATCTAATAACTAAAATTAATATACTTTATCATATTATACAGATACCACAAGACAAATGCAAAGCAGTTGTATAGACAAATTTTCTTATTCTGTACATATCAGTCATTTCATTAGTAGGTCATCAGCAGTGGGCAGCAAAGTGCTGCAGAGTGCAAACATGGCTGTACAAAGATAAGCAATATTTCTTCTTCCCTGATGTATTTTTGCCTTCTGTTCTGTTGTCTACCTGTCCTGAATGGGTAGGGGTTGGACTGCAGAAAGAAGGGGTGCTATTTACAAGACAAAGGCTGACTTCCTTGATGTATAGCGAGAATATTAACTCCTACTACTTTCCTGCGATTCCAGTTGTTTTCAAATGAACCATTAAATGTATTGACATGACTTTAAATGAACAAAAGTGAATTGTTTTCTCCTTCATCCATCTTTTGTGCAGCCATATCCAGTTTAAAGTGCATACCGATCCAGAGGGCTAATATTGTAAATGGTTTTTATTGTTGGCATGAAGGAGTTGTCATTGGTTGATTGCTCTGGGACTTCCAGGCCTTAGGCTATAAAGCTTCCTTTGACTTAGGAGGCTGCTGAAAAGGCAAGAAAAATTAAACACACCAGAGCATGAAAAAGCAGCACTTTGCATGCATGCAGGACTTTTTTCTTCGCCATGAATTTCAGAAAAACACTATTTCTGGTAAAGACCATCCCTGCATTCAACTAAATTCAAGTTCATTTAAACTATACGTTATCACAAAGCAGCTTTACAGAAATATGGATGTAGACTTAGATCCCTAATGAGCAAGCCAGAGCCATTACTGGCAAGGAAAAACTCTCTAAGATGACACAAGGAACCTGACTACTCTAAATCCACTGTAAAGATGTATATGTTGTTTTACCAGGTTTACCTCTAAGTTCAAGTTTAGCGGTTTAGCCAAAGAGCCCAAAGCAGTAATGATTAATCTTGAATTTGGATTAACAAGAGAACTTGGGCAGGAGGGAAAAGACAAAATAAATGACATCTTAGCAAGTGAAAATATCTTGAATATAGTCAGGTTGATCTAGGGCTGCAAATAACGATTATTTACATAATTGATTAATCGGCCAATTATTTTTCACTTAACCGATTAATCAGATTGGGGGAGGGGTGCTTCAGTACAATTTTTTCATTTATTTAAAATAAAATCAAAATAAAATATATGTGCTGTGCTCAGACCAACTAATCAATATTGACATTCGTTGACGATGATTTTCATAATCGATTATTATCAATTTTAGAGATTAGTAGTCGCAGCTCTAGACTGATCTAGTATTTCCTATTATAAGACTACAGTAAACCAAATATAAGATTAGTAAACCTATTTCAAGCTATTTGTACTCATTTCAAACTTGAAATAGTCTTGTTCTATTGGCAGATAATTTTGCTCATTTTTGCTCATAAATAAGAAAAATGATCTGCCAACAGAATAAGAAAACTGCAAGCTTGAAATGAGTAATAATGCCTAGAAATAGGTTTAACGATCTTATATTTGGTTTACTGTAATCTTAGAGTAGGAAATACTAGATAAATTTGACTATATTCCAGATGTATTCACTTGCTAAGATGACATTTTTTGCAGTGAAGATTTAGTTTTTATAGATGACTGGGAGATACGGTCAACTTATATACAGTGCCCTCCACTAATATAGGCACCCTTGGTAAATATGAGCAAAGAAGCCTCTACTCTCATCCGAAAACAAACTCGAGTGTCTTCAGTTTGCCAGACACTACTGGAACTTCAAATGAGATCTGGTTCTATGTTCAGATGAAACCAAAATAGAGCTTTTTGGCAATAAACACCAGAGGTGGTTTTGGTGCACACAGAGAGGTAGCCATATGGAAAAGTTCCTCATGCCCACGGGTAAATATTGTGGAGGCTCTTTAATGTTTTGGGGTTGTTTTTCTGCCAGAGTACCTGGACATTTTGTTAGGATACATGGCATCATGGACTCTATCAAATATCAACAGATATTAAATGAAAAGCTGACTGCCTCTGCCAGAAAGCTTAAAATGGTCTGTGGTTGGATCTTCCAGCTGGACAAAAAAAATACATCAAAATCAACACAAAAATGGTTTACTGACCACAAAATCAAGGTCCTGCCATGACCATCCCAGTCCCCTGACTTGAAACCCATAGAAAACCTATGGGGTGACCTGGAGAGGAGAATCCACCAGCGTGGACCTCGAAATTTGAAGCATCTGTAGAGATTTTATTTGGAGGAATGATCTCAGATCCCTTGCCATGTATTCTCCAACCTCATCAGGCATTATAGGAGAAGACTCAGCACTGTTATCTTGGTAAAAGGAGGTAGCACAAAGTATTGACTAAAAGGGTGCCAATAATTGTTGCACACCTATACTTAAGATTTTTTTTTCATAAACCTGTGCTGTGTTTGCAATTGTTTGATATCCATGAGAGCAGAGTATTTTTGTACATTTTTTCAACAAAAAAATCAAAAGATTAAACAATAAAGAATTTTTCACAGCCTTCTTTGCTCATATTTTCCAAGGGTGCCAAAATTAGTGGTGGGCACTGTATGTATGTGCCAATGCTGCAAATCAGCTGCCTTCTCAAGACCTAAAGAAATGCTTATAATAAGAGCTTCTGTGATAAGATTCATATGACTTTTTTGTGCTGTAGCAAAGAGAAATGGAATGTGGCAGAAGCCAATGGGGGAAAAAATCAGTCAACAATGTTTTTTCTTATGAATATGAGACTGATGTACTAGCTTGGGGAAAGAAACATTTTTACCACAGAATATCAAGTAAAAAAAAACCCCCAGCATATTTCAGACCGAATTATATGCTGCATCTGAGTCTAATTGTTCCTCGTGTTTTGTGTAGCAGGTCCCTGCTGACAGAAAGAGCCACACGTACGTAGCCAACAATCTTTCATATTTTCAGAAATTGTTCAGCTCTGCCAAAGTGATCTATTTTCCATTTCCCAGCGTGCTGTAAGCAGTACTCTATCACTCAACTCCTTGCTCGGCCATCAATTTATGAAAAATGCAAGTAGTGCTTTCACACAAATTCATGTGTCCTTGCGGTATTATGGTAGAGAACCAGAGGAACCAATTATGAATGTTCCATGTGTAAAGAATTCGAAAATTTTTGTGCTTGCCAAGAAATGTTTCACTCTTGTACACGATAAAGTAATATCCTAGTTAATCATGCTTCGACCCATTTCGTATGAAGAAGGCTTTATTGTATATACACCTACACACCATGTAAAAGGGCACATGAGAGGTTTAATATTATGTGGGAGGATATTTATTTACAAAGTCCAGACCTACAATGCCCTCCAGAATGATAGGCACCGTTTGTAAAAGAACGAAAAAATAACTGCATAAAATAAACATTAATTGGGGTGGCTGTGGTTCAGGTGCTAGAGCGGGTTGTTCACTAATCGTAGGGTTGGTGGTTCGATTTCCGGCCCACATGACTCCACAGTGGCTCCTGATGTCAAGCTAGCGCTGTGCATGGCAGCTCTGCTACCATTGGTGTGTGAGTGTGTGTGAATGGGTGAATGCGAAACAGTGTAAAGTGCTTTGTAGAACCGCTAAGGTTAAAAAAGCGCTATATAGGTGCAGCATTAATTCAACAAAATAAGGAACATTTTCCACTAAAACAAAATAGCACTTAACCAAACCAAAACTCATTAAAATTCTTTTTTTTTTTTTTCAAAAATAGAATTTTCTCTCAAAATTATATGCGCCAATATTATTCATACCCATAAGAGGTTTTTAATAAATGTAAAAAATTATCATTCTTTAATATTTTTTTAATTTGATCTGAGTGTTCATATTGCCATTAACTATGTGCTGTTTCCATGGTGTATAAATATGAGGTTGCACTTATTTAAAATACCTTATCCAGCCATTACCATGGAGAAAAGAACAAAATCTTTTCAACACAAATCAGACAGATGGTTGTTATTGTACTGCACAAATCAGGTAATAGATATAAAAATATACATGCAGTTAGAATTTAAGCACAATTAGGGCTATAACAAAAAGTTTCACATGCCAGAAACAGGAAATTTGTCAGAAATTGGATCCATGAGTTCTCTCTTCCCCCACACAGTGAGGAGGATGGTGAAAGATGGAGAAAAAAAAAAGGGCCCATAAAATCACAATAAAAACCCAACTGCTAAATGTCACTTTCATAACAATAAGCTGTTTGAAAGTCTTGCCAGAAAGAAGCACTATCTGAGAGAAACTCACCTGAACGTCACCGTGCGTCGTTAGAGCTACAAATATCTCATGTGCTGTAATCAGATGAACCTAAGCTCAAACATTTTGGTCATGCACATTATCAGCATATTTGATAACAAAAGGTGACTTAGTACAAGTAAAAGTATTTGATAACTAGTAGAATATATGGAGGTGGATTCTTGATGGTTTGTGACTTTTTTTGAGTCTAGTGCCTCAGTGCCTCACGTGATCAATGATGTCATTATGAATTCTGCTATGTACCAGGCAGTTCACCTATTTGATCTATTTACCTATTTCATCCCAAAACCTGGTTGCCTCTGTCAAGAGGTTCAGACGTGGCCAGAGACAGAGCTTTCAACAAGATGATGAAAACAATTCTTCCAATTCAGAAATGGTTAAAAAAAATAAAACCCACAAATTCACTGTTTTGCAATGACCTCCTCAGTCTCCGGATTTGAACTGTACTGAATTGACGAACGGAGTCCAAACAAAGCACAAGCAAAGAGCATAAAATACTGCATGGAGGAGTGGACAAAGATCCTTCTAGAAGTGTCTCCAACCTTGTTAGAAATCACAGGAAAAGATTCAGTTGTTATTCTCGTCACAGTGCAGGCGTCACAATTGTATGAGTGCTGGAAAACTGTATTTTTTTTTTTTAATTTAGAGAGAAAGTGCACTATTAAACATGCATTTTATGTTTAAACAGCAACATTATATAACGTTGCTGTATGTTCAAGCTCAAAATATCACTATAATCTTTGCTCAGTTTCATGAAGGGTGGACACCACTGTATTGTCCTCACTCATTGTAGTTGCCAAATAATAAGATTGAAAGATAATAACTAAATAATTTGTTAATACTTATGGACAGAACAGGGCAGAGTGTTCTGAAAGCATTTCAGCACAAAGAACAAGGCTAAATGGTAGCGTGAGCATCACATTGAACACTTTCTTTAACAGGTTAGATGACGCTTACCCTAAATTCTTTTGGGTCTAAATACAATTCTACACTTTAGCAATATAACTAATAATTAATCTGTAAGCGCTTTAAGTGGTCCGTGCAAGTTTTCTTGACTTTGCAAATTTGTTCTATGAGGTATTTAACTGATGTTCAGTTGGTAATCAATAGTAATTTGTCCTAAGCATTCCTAAGCATTTGTTTAGGCTGTGCATGGCTGCACAGTGAGTAGTAAGCATTTTCAACCTGTGAGGTAAATGGAAAGGACAAAAGAGAGAAAACTAAAACCTGACTAACTCGAGCTGCAGAACATTAAAGGGCCTTTCCATGTGGAGGAAAACTGGATTTACTCATTAGCTACTTAATCAATCTAGCAGATGAAGCAGATGAAGATGAACTGAGGGAGGAGTGCCAAGTGAAGTGAAAGACACTAGGTTGGAAACAGAAGCTAGACACAACAAAATGGATGCTAGACAAAACATTGCTAAACATTGTTTTTTGTTGTTGTTGTTGTTGTTTTTGTAGCTGAGGGGAAAGATTAAAAGTGTAAGCAGTAATACTATGGAATGCTGTATATAAAACTTGCACGCCACGTTCTGTAAGACCCTTAAACTCTTTTCGTGCCTTTTTTCTTTCTTTTGTTGCTCTACACCACTTTGTAGTCATTTAGTTCACTGTCATTTTGTTAATTATGTATGAGCTAAAAACATTCTTTTCTCGAGGAACTATCACATGTAAAGCAGTTTTCATGCTGGCTTGCTCAGTGTCTGGCAATGATTTCAGCGCTGGCTGACTAGCCGTCTTTTGGAGGTGGCTGTTGCTGTGAGGTGAAGTTTCCCAGCACCAGTGAGGCTGTAATGTACACTGACAGGCACACCAGTGTGGCCGCTGCCTGCGGTACAGCCGGGTCCAGAGCTCTCATTAAACTGCACTATTAACGTTCACTATGCTCCTTTGAACTGCTGCTTCTATTACTTTTTTTCTTCCCAGTCCACACACCAGGCTATGTGATGTGAACTGTAGCTGCCATTCTGGGCTCATAAAAGTAAGGAAATGTGAAATATGATCAGGTGTTGAAAAACAAGTCCAGAGCAAAGGATCAAAGCGGCAATTGTAAAAATAAAATATCTTTCAAATGAGCCAAAGAATCTAAGACCAAAGACCTGGGATCTTAGTTCTTCATTAAACTCATTTGATTTCCAAGTATCAAATAAACCACTCACAATCTATTCAGTCGCTTACCGGCTTGGTTAGTTGTGATATTGACTGAGGCAAACTGAGGCGGGTAGGGGCTCTGGTCAGAGACACCGTTCACCGCCTGGATCTCGAAGGTGTACTGCGTGTGGGCAAGAAGCTCGCTGATGTGCACGTGCGGCTCAGTGAGGCCTAGCTGGCGCGGCACAAACTGCACGTTGTCTCCACAGCGTGTGCAGGCCCCTCTGCCTGAGCCACAGCTTTTGCAGATGATGTTGTAGACAAGGTCATGCCGGCCACCACTGTCACGAGGAGGAATCCACTCGAGCCTCAAGGATGTCTCGTTCACGCTGGACATGACTCTCTGAGGGGCGGAGGGAATGGCTGTGAGGTGGGAAAAAAAGCCATGATTACATGTAAGTAAGAGTCTTCATTGAGCATTCTGGGATACCCAGAGGTTCTGCGTCATGATGCAAAACACATAAATACAATGTATTTGGACCAGTGGACCAGTGCATTAAGCTGATTATTTTGAACTGACTTCTTTCTAGCATAAATTTTAGATTCATACAGTCTATCACTGACAATTGTGCCAGGTAAATACCTATATTGAAACAGCCCCTTGATAGGGTGTCCATTTTTAAGTTTGCTTCAATGACTTCAAAACCCATTATCAGCAGTGACTGAACAGATGCATGTGAAATATAATTAACATAAACAAAACTTTATCATCAATTTTCAAGATGCCTTCACAGGAAAAAGTAAATAGACAAGGTGCACACTGTCCAATCAAAATGCAAATAACACTAAAGGACTAACAGCAGAACTTTTTGTAAGTTTTGTGTTCCTTTGTTTTAATTAACTTTTCTGTTCACCGTGCTTGTTCTTTGACATAGGAGAAACAGTATGAGCCCAGCAGGACATCATAAACTTACAGCACTTAAATCATTAGGAAGCACAAACACAGCTGCCTATCTGTCTTTCACTGAGAGTGTGTGTGTGTGTGTGTGTGTGTGTGTGTGTGCACGCGTGTGTGTGTTCCCCACATCAATCTCATGCCTACGATGATATCCTGTGCCATAAGGCTCAACCCTATTATCTTCCCTGTCAAAAGAGTTAGATAGATATTGACTATTCAATAGCAAAACCAACCATCACGTATACCGTGCTCTGTCTGAATGCTCGAAGGTGTGCATTCAAACTGTATAATGCACATACACAGTTGTATATATAGAATGCAGAATAGTTCCATTCAGTTTAATCACCGTTCTAAATTAACACGCTGCCTATAAACAACTGTAAACTTACTAACATTCGGTTACAGTTGCATACAGAGTGAGACAGCTACTGAATGGGGAGAAGTAAGTTATTTTTGAAGTAGTTAAACGCACAACTTCATTATTAGTAGAAACACAGCACAGAAGCACGTAATTCACACATGCACAATCTCTCTCTCTCTCTCTAATAGCTATTTATTATAATTCAT
Organism: Ictalurus punctatus; assembly: GCF_001660625.3. Lineage (NCBI taxonomy): Eukaryota > Metazoa > Chordata > Actinopteri > Siluriformes > Ictaluridae > Ictalurus > Ictalurus punctatus. Next base: position 16,659,229 of record NC_030430.2, read on the forward strand.
TCAAATAAATGTAATATTATCACACTACTTTATTTCTGTGTATGATTTATAGCAGGCAGAATTCTAGATCTAATGACCTGTCAATAAAAAACCTAACGAAAAATTAACTGGTATATGTATCCTTTAGTCAAATTTTGCACTGCGAACATCACTGACAGCTTTAAGATGTCAATACTGGCAAGTGACCATGGTACAGTATAAGGGATAATCCATGGCTAGGTGGTTCTTTACCTCCACATCGTGCATTAAAATCGTCTAATGCACACCTAGCCATGGATTATTTCTTACTTAATAGAGACATATAAATAAATAAACAGATATATAAATAAATAAATAGACACAACAAAATTGGAGACATACCAATGTGCAGAATAATGAATTTAAAAGTGTAGTCAGCAACTTTAAGGGAAGTTAGCCCCTAAAATACCTAAGCTTCAGTCTGGTACCTTTGACGGGCCTTTGATTTGTTCTCTGGAAAAAAGCCTCACAGGTTCTATAAAAAAACATAAATCAACTTTTTTCCAAGTTAAACTGCTTTAGGAAGCTTCAAACTGTTAACTATCCAACAAACTGCTCCTTGTTCTGATTGGTTGGATGTAAGTGGTCCACATCCAGGGGTATAACAGAGACCAGAGGTTTTCCATTAAGCAACCATTTAATTGGCAGTATGTGAGAAAAAACTTTGCCAAATAATACAAATTTCCAATAACCTTAAATAATCACTGATCTCATCTCTAACATTCCAGTTTAGAGCTGCAAAAACTAATCGATAAAATCGATAATAATCGATTACGAAAACTGTTGTCAACTAATCTCATTATCGATTAGTTGGTCTGGGGTGCGTTTACTCATTACGTTACTTCTGTTCCGAAAACACACTTCGGAGATTAAATACTAAATTTGTGTCCCAAATGATATAGTATACACTTACACTATACACTGTGTACTCTACCGTCTAGTGTATGAATTTTAGAAAGGTAACATAGTCTCAAAAGGAACACTAGCGTTTTTTTTACTAACTGGAAGTATAAGCCGCTTCCTAGTCGACGGCGCATGACGTCATATGCACGTAATGTAATGCCGCTAGCTTTAGCAGATACCCAGAATCACCGACAATGACTTTCTTCAGTTTACTGTTTATGTCAACGTTACCTATTATAAAAAGTAATGCATAAATACTATTATATAATATAAACTTATATATTAGTTTATATTATATATATAAGTTTTAATGCATTATTTTTATGGATGCACACAAAGCAATGAATTAAACTACAGTCCTAAATTGATAATATATATTGTGGTGTGTGTGTGTGTGTGTGTGTGTGTGTGTGTGTGTATTGGGTTCTATTCAGTCTTATATAATTGGACAAACAGTTGTGTAAAGTTTTCGTCTGAAGTTTATATTGTAACACTTTGTGGATTTTATTTTAAATAAACGAAAAAATGGCACTGAAAGTTTGCCCTCCAATCCGATTAATCGAAAGAAGAAGAAAAAAATCAGCTAACTAATCGATTATGAAAATAATCGTAAGTTGCAGCCCTATTCAAGTTGTTAATTCTGAATCAGTGAAACAAGTAGTCCAATGTATAACAGGATCAACAGTCTGCATCATTCCTCCACTGATGTCTTGAACACTAAGGGACTGTTCTCCTTCCTAAACACTATGAGCTGATTCTTATTCATTCACACCGTTCTGATTGCTCCATTAGTATGAATCAAATCAAAGCAGTCTGGTCCTTCTGCAAGCTCTTTAATGTGTGATGTGATGAAAAGAGCATTGTGTTTATTATAATGCAAAGCAATACTGTGAGAAAAGTATTCTCTACTTCTCTTCTCTCAAACAGAGTGCTGCTCTCATTCACAAATGGCCACTCTTCTAAAAAGCAGAGGGAATTATGCAAATCGGATTGGGCTTGTTATTTCTTGGCTCCTTTTCAGTTACACTAGAGAGTGACATTTTCATTCAGAGTATGCTACATCCACTAACCACTGCTTCTAAAAAAGGGCAAGAGTTTGCAGAGACGAAACAGCACGACTCTGCATGCTTCGGCATATGCAATATGAAGGATTCAGAGATTCAGCGGATCTGTGGTTGGGGGTCTTACACTTACTGACAGCTCTTAAAACACTGATTGGCCTTAACTTATTAAAAACAACGTACTTGTGCAGGGCATCTGTGAAGGATCTGAATCGGTGCGGTAGTAGCCAATACGGCAGACGCAGTTGGTAGCTCCCTCATTGGTGGTGCGGCTGTTGATAGGACACTGTTGGCACAGCTGATCTCCCTGGGATGGTTTGAAGAATCCAGAGGAGCATGCTGGGTAAAAACAGACAAAATTTAGACAAATAGACAAATCTGGTTAGAACCTGCATTACATAGTATTGTGTAGTATTGCTATTCAAAAGCTCTGTTTTTAGACCAAATAGTGTGACTTAATCGTTTGGACTAATAAACATTAAACCACCATCATCATGTGTTGGAATACAAATTTTATTTTTTGGCTGTAAATCCATAGACAAGCATAGATTGAGCGATTACAATACATTCATATGGGCCTCCGGTGCTGCTGGTGAGCTTGGCCTCTCACTGTTCTGCTTTTGTTTGACACACAAAGAGCAAAGCTCTACTTAGAAATATCTGACTACTCTCACAAAGGCGATGAAAAATTCCAGATCCATTTTCCCCCTCAAAACCACCCAGAAGCACACAGAACCACATTTATATTTCTGCATTTCACCTTTTTTTCCCCCTTCATTTTAACGTACTAATGCTTTAACACACAATGAACCACTTCTTATGAATATTCAGTGTTATCAAGTGATATTTATATTTTGTGACCGTAGTGTTATAAGGAAGATTTATATAAAATCCCAGTAAGAAGACATTTTAGCCCTGATTTATTATTCTCCAAAATAAAACACACAAATATACTCGTTTATTGGGTGACAGAGTGATTGTGCAAAAGACGTCAAGTGCAAAGAAGCGAAATGAAACAATATTTCAATTAAATTGTTTTGTGTACGTTGAATGTTCTTCATTCTCAAAGAACTGAAACATCAAGCTCAGCTCTCAAACAACTGTAGGAACAATGTCCTATGTAATTATGTAATTTCAAACATATATAGCAGATTAAACAGTAATTACAGATTAAACAATAATTACACAGTAATTTGCTTTGAGAAATTACTGTTAATACAACATGAACACAAAATATATGAGTGGCCTTGAGTGTGTGTTTGGTCTATAATGCATAAAAGCTTTTCACAGGAAAATGCTGTTGGCATCAGAGGTGTAAACATGCAGTGAAATAAACTTTACCAGGGTGACATTAAATCATAATTTGTTTTAGAAGCTAATTTAAAATAATTGATTTCTTTTCCCTTGAAATGGTGGGAATGCGCTCACACAAATTTAACATCTGCTGGTTGGTTGTATTAATTTGTGCTGACTTTCAGACTTGCTGGTGATAAATAAATCTATTTGGTCATGTTTTGCACTTTAGGTTAAAAAAACAAACACCCAAATTGCTCATTAAGGCAAACATGCAAAATGGCTGAGGTGTGCTATTTTGTTCAACCACTGCTTCGTAGACCCTGTTAGTTACATCAGCTTGTATGTATTTTGAAGGTATCCTGTTTCCACACACAAACCTTTAGGAAATAAGATTGCTTGGTATGCGATACGATATGTAACTATGGCATTGCAATTTGGCAGGTAATAAAGTCTCCTAAACTTTTCTCATCTATCTTCCTGCTGATGAGTGGAGGAGATCATGCTTCATCTCCTCATTACAAATCAATCAGCAGCTTCCAGCCAACATCAGTATAACAATAGAAAAACAAGTTCTTCCATAAAACAGAGTAATAACCCAAGTCTGTCTGACATTTAGAAATGAATAAAAGCAAATTAAATACGTGACACATTTTGTGTAGGTGCGCAGCAGTCTGCTTCCCAGAAAACACGTTGAGCATGAGTGAGCACAATGAAGCTCATTCTATTAGGCTAATATCTCATGGTGGGTTTGACAGCAGTACATTAGTCTTGGCTGTATCTTTCTAAGTCTGTGATTGATGACAGAGCGTTTGCTTTCCATCAGGAGGAATCTGAGGATTACACATTCTCCCATCAGTTAGCCAAAATGAAGGAGATCCAGCACAAGGTGTTGGTTATGCTCCAGCAGGCCGAAGGGTGAGTGGCAGAAACAAGAATGTACAGGAATGGGATTTAACATCAGCCCTTCCACAGGGAGCAACAACAAAAAAAAAAAACAGAGAACAAGGAAAGCAATAGCCTGCTAAGCCATATACTGGATATCAGTAAAAAATTGTTTAAGGAACAGTTGGGAATAAAACTGAAAAAGAGAAAAAGGCAGTGGACTTGTGGATTTGCAGCTCCAGATTTTACAGTCTTGTACTAGTGTGTGATTTCTGACTCTGTGAAAGAAGCCTGTTTATGATTGTTTGTGAGGGTAATATATGCTGAATCTTTTTAGATCTCTTACATATGACAGTTATTACTGTCAATTTGGGGGGGGGGGATTTCTATAATAATCTACAGCCTATGTTATGAAGGCCACAGAGGTAGTAAAATATTAAAGTAAAATCTGCACTAGATTCCATCCACCCATCCATCCATTTTCTGTACCGCTTATCCTACACAGGGTCATGGGAAGCCTGGCGCCTAACCCAGGCAACTCGGGGCACAAGGCGGGGGACACCCTGGACAGGGTGCCAACCCAACACAGGGCACAAACGCACACACAATCACACACCCATTCACACACTACGGACAATTTGGAAATGCCAATCAGCCTACATCGCATGTCTTTGGACTGGGGGAGGAAATACCCAGGAGTACCCAGAAGAGACCCCCGAAGCACGGGGAGGACATGCAGGGCAGTGGCAAGAACTGAAACCCCCAACATCGGAGGCAAACATGCTAATCACTAAGCCACCATGCCCCCTGTACTAGATTCCAAATATTTAACATGTTCAAAACAGTGTCATGTAACTTCCTCATGAGCTTTCATACTGAAAATAAGTAGGAGATCAGTCTTTTAACTTTATACTATGTATAGCAATTACTTTTCATGAACTTTTCGTTATTAAAAGGATCAAGTAAGTGTTCTTGTGTATAAGCCCATATACCAACCAGCTTCACAGAAAAAAAATGTTCACGTGCAACTTATCTACAGCATTTTCTATACTATGGATATTAGGCATTCCTTCACAAGCATATGTTGCATATCAGCGTATCAAACTTTCACTCGAATGATTTGTATACCACATTCTGCACCAATGTAATTTAACCACCACTACTCCTATGCTATTTGAATAAGTTTGATATGTAATAGATCATTTTTTAAAACATATTGATTGCAGCCCACTTGATGCATAAAGATTGTACGTTTCATGAAATATGATTAGACTTACCGGGCTCATGAACTCTCTTTCTTTTGGCTTATAAGTTATATAGTTAGTATAGTAATGCAGGTATTTTAAAATGTGGAGAGTCTCTGTAACCTAAGATACAGCGACTATAGAGATTTTCCACATATTGAAAATACCCCTGTTACTGTACTGTGTTACCACATGACTAGAAAATTGGAAATTTGTCAGTAATTGGACCCATGTGCATGTCATCAGCATGTTTGGTAACAAAAGGGGACCAGCACCTGATAGAATATGGAGGTGGATCATAGTTGTTTTGTGGTTGTTTTGCAGCTGGTACTGCAGGGGCTCTTTTGAATATTTATGGCATCATGAATTCTGCTAAGTACCCGAATATTTCAGTCCCAAACCAGAGCTTTCCTAGACAGGCATCGCAAACTATTAATTGTAAGGAACACCAGTGTTTTGAAGAAGAAATGTGTATTACTTTTTCATGATTGAAAAAAAGAACACGTTTAAATAGCTGAACGTGCCTATATTTTTTATCACATTTATACACTATATCACTTTATGTCATCAAAATACAACTTTTTGCATGTGTTACTCTTACATTTTTGCTCCTTTCCATGAGGGGTGCTAATAATTCTGGACAGCACTGTACAATAAACTATACAATAAACATGAAAGACAGAAAGCCCTGTATTTCATCTTTTCCTAAACGCAGCAGTCACTGGCACTGTAGCCTCCTTCACAACTTAATTACAACAGCAATTAAAGTAAAGTATTGATGCAATCTCTCCCAGGTCTTGTGTCATAGATTAGAGTTTGTAGCCAGTTTTGAGGAATCTGTATCTAACCTTTCTCATTACTCCTCTTTGCTTTCCTTGGCTTATTTCAGCTGGAAGCTGGCTGAGTAACTCTCTGTGTCATTTCACGCAGCAGGAGAAATATTAATATCCATTAGAGGTGGCCTGATGCACTCTAACGGAGCTGCAGAGTAATGGCAGAAGATGAGCTCCATCCAGTTCATTAGCACTTTACTGAATCTCAGCATGTCAGAAAAGTGGCCATACGAATGGCAGGACATGGTCATACGAATCGTAGGATGCATAGAAGGAAATTTTGCATAGTGCAGATTACATGCTATAGATACCTGGCTCTCAAATTGGGATTTTAATAATCTGGATATTAATACAACACAATACTTTAATACAACAAGTAAACACTAATTTTAAGTGCAATTTTAGTAAGGCATGACAACGGACTGTTAATATGAAATAATCTACCCTCACCAGCCACTTTAATAGGAACACCTGTACATTCATGCAATTATCCAAATATCAGCCAATCATGTGGCAGCAGCAACCTGCATAACATCATGATTCAGTTAATGTTCACATTAAACATCAGAATGGGAAAAAAAACGTCATTTGATTCACTCTGACCATGGTATGGTTGTGGGTTTGAAACAGGCTGGATTTGGTATTTCAGAAACTGCTGATCTCCTGAGATTTTCACACACACAACAGTCTCCAGAGTTTACACAGAATGGTGCGAAAACCAAAAAACATCCAGTGAGCACCAGTTGTGCTGGCAAAAACATCTTATTCATGAGAGAGGTCAGAGAAGAATGAGAGAGGCTGTATGTATGCGAATTACCTGCATCTGTGCCGCACCTCTATTAATAATGAAGCTGTGAGTTTAACTACTATATGCAACTGTAACTGTATGTTACTATGGTTACAGTTATTTATAGGCAGCGCATTAATTTAAAACGGTGATTAAACTGACTGGAACTACCTGTGCATTCAACAGTTTGAACGCTCACCTCCCAGCCAATCAGAATTGAATATTCAGACAGACCATGATATAAATCAGTATAACTGGTTTGGACCCTGCTGGTGGAATGTTCAGGAATGAAAAGCTCTAAAGGCTGCAATAAGTAAATATGATGGTACACATCTGCCTAATGTGCCTAATATTTAAATAGTTGAATCAGGTTCATCAGATAAATCTGTGCTGTGATTGTCAGGAAGTTTGTGCATCTTTTTATACTGGAAGAGGTCCCTGGCTGCAACAAGTATCAGACCTGCTAAAAGAGATAAACCAAACCAGTACAGATATATTTTCACTACAATAATGAGAAAATAATCTGTTAGGCATCAATCTCATATTCTATATTCTCTAGACTAGGAGATAAGCAATAAGTAGATCTGCCTATGTTTATATACCTGACCTGTAGTTAGTTGATGAAGTATGTAGATGAAGTATGATGATGAAAGATGAAGAATGGTCTGATGCTCTTAAAGTCTGGCTGTGTGTGTGTGTTTGTGTGTGTAGGTTAGCTGAAGGCAGCAGAAAAGAGTTATGGGTCAGTGTGGGACAAGGAGTCAGCAGATAAAAGCTCAAAGAGCATATGGTGCTCAAGCCAAATTCGCGTTTCTGCATCCTAGTGCAAATCCGCAGACACTAAATGATGCATACCATAGATAATCATCTCATACTTCCTAAACTAAAACATATGAGCCATACATCATTACTCCTGCACTGTTAATAATGTACATTACATTGATGTTGATCTTTTTTTTTAAAATCATTATAGGGTGCAAATAGACAACTGCTTGAAGCCATGGGCTGCGTGCCAAATCGCGTAATTACCGTCTATATAGTAGCCGAGATACATGTATTTTTCCCCACTGCAGGCCTATAGTAGGCAAGTATGCGATTTGGGATGCGGCCGAACTCTCTTGTTCGCCGTAAAACGTAAAACTGCCGTGTGTGATCGTGTCCTGTTGCGAAATGCGGTGAAAACTCTCACACGACGTTTATAATGTGATTAAGGTGTTTACATGTCTGTAATACACGTCTATAATGCGACTAAAACAGGAGTACTCCACCTGTCTTAATTCCATTATTGCTTACTTCGATTATGACCTTAATTAGATTAAGGTAAGTAAAAATCGCTGTTTACATGGTAGTATCTTAATCAAAGTATGGTCTTAATCGGATTAAGAGGGGATTAATGTTGTCCATGTAAATGCAGCTAGTGTCCTGTCTGTTATTTCCTACACACACATATGAAAGGAATAAAATAAATAATGTCTCAATGGTCCCACAAAGAGGGGGTGGTGGCAGAAAAAAAGCAGGAGGAAATTAGGGGAGATTTCAGACACACACAAATAAAAAAAGAATAATAAATGGGGCCCCTTTGACAAACTCTAAAACAATGAGCTGGCTAGCTACTTAGCATAATCACTTGAAAAGGGGCCAGCTAATTATTTAGCTACTGTGTATATTAGCTGAGTCTCCAAAAATGCATTACATTATGTTTGTTCAATTTTTAGCTTTTATCATCATGCTATAAAAATCAGAACCACTTTTAGCTTATGGTTATCATACATCATTTTTTATTTTGATTTCCTGATAGATAAGTTCATTTAAACAGTCCCACACATTTTAAACTCAATAAAATTTTCACCAAGTCACATGCATGTTAATGAGGTGTTTCCTGATATGTTATTGTACTATCAGCGATCTCACTAACAGGGGATTTCCACATTTTCGCATTTGATATTCTGCATATTTAACTGATCAGGCTTCAGGATTCCTTGAACTTTCCTGGCCTGTAGCTATAGTTATATACAGAAGTTTGGCACCCCTGGCCACACCCGATAATACTTTTTTTTTCAATAAAATTTTTCTGCAAATGTTAATACACATTACTACATATTTGATGAACTTCAAAAATAGAAAAAAAAGTGACTGAACTTCATTAACTTGTCAGACCTTAATTGACTTATTAGGAATTGTTTGGCAGGTCAAAAATGGTCATTAGGAATAACAATTCCAGAGAGTAAAAAATTATCTGACTTCCAACCTTCTGAAATGTCATCAAGTAATGGCATTTAAGGGACACTGGGTAAGTCAAGGCAAGATCTTGAAGACAAAGAAAAAACTGCCCATATGCTGGCCAGAAAGGCAAAGCAAATTCCTCTTATAACACTCATGATCTGCAGGAAGGTTTAGCTAACACAAAAATTCTGAAGCATTGCTTGAACAAAAATGATCTGCATGGAAGAATAATCAGAACCTTATCTGCAACCTTGTCACAAAAGTGAAGATCTGATGTATGCAAAGCAATATCTAGAGGCATTTTGGAAACAAGTGCTATGGACTGATGAAGCAAAAATGGAACCCTTTGGACACAATCACCAAAGGTAAGTTTGGAGAAAAAAGGAGCAGTATTTGATGAAAAGAACACCTTGCCACAAGAGGTGGATCTATTATGTTTTGAGGTTGTGTGACAGCTATTGGCACAGGAAACAGGAAATTCTATGGGTAGATGGAAGAATGGATTTCCGTAAATAGTCAAGTAACTGAAGCTGAAAAGTGATTGGTGTCTACAACAGAACATTGATCTAAAACTTACCTCAAAATCTACCATGAACTACTTTAAGAAATGTAAGCTGAAGCTTTTGGGATTGCCCCTGTGGTCCACTGACTTGAACATCATTGAAAATCTGTGTGTGAATCTTAAATATGCCGTGCATGCAAGATGGCCCAAGAATATCTCAGAACTAGAAATGTTCTGCAAATAAGAGTGATTGAAAATACATTAAACAAGAATAGAAAGTACTATCTGGCAAGAAAAAGCATTTACAAGCTGTGATATCTGCCAAAGGGGGTGCTACTATGTACTGACTTCATAGTGTGTCCAAACGTCTGAAGCATGGGGCTTTTTATTTTGCATTCAGCTATTAGCTAGTTCTGCTGTCAAAGTAACATTTCTTGCTGTAGCCCTAGATGTGTTTAGAAGTCTAGAGTTTAGAGTCTCATATCTGCAGCCACAAACTGCAACTTCCCAACTACAATGGTGTTTTTTAAACCTGGATTGAATCAGTAAGGAAATGCGTGTTTTCGGCCAGCTCCACCAACCAACTCACGCAAGATTTGCGGGCAAGTTTTTTGGTCCAGAATTCACCTGGCCTTCAGCACCATTACTAACCAGGAAAGCAAAGTGCTCCCATATACCAGACCTTAACGATGTCCAATTCCTGTTACTTTTTCTGCTACATTTTCAGAGGAATGCATGTGGGCCTGATTAAGTTTCAATGTTTATTACACCTCAAGTAATATAAGTGGTATTTTATAATAAATAGTCGGCTTTATTATGCAGTGTGTTGAATGCATTGTTCGATATGCAGACCTATTATCCATAAAATTAAACCCTTACCACATATGTGAATTGTCATTACTACATGATTGATCTATTCTCACCTTGTGTAAGCTTTGCTAGCTCAAATGTATCTACAACCAGCTGGTTATTTGGAAATCCCACTACTACACTGTTAAGCAGATATGCATATCCAAAGTCTTACATCCATTAGGAGTATTAAAATAAAATTTAGGGGGAAAAAGGTTGAGAATGAGGTAAGCCTTTGGAACCATCGAACTACATCTAAATACAATTTATTACTGTCATTTTGCAGTCAGCACTGGCCACATATGTATTATATATGACTATGAAAGTGCATGGACTAATTCATTTTTTCAATCTGCATTGGTTCTTTTCTGTGTGAGGTCCAGCCCGAATAAATGAATGTCAATAACGAGGGGTCAACAGACAGATAAGAAAAATGAGCTGGCATATAGTATGGCGAACCAGACAGGCAACTGAATTCCAGTTAGGATGAAAGCCCAGTCATCACATGATCACTCAGTTCTCAATGCCCTGCATCCCCCCCCCATGGCATGCAAATGCATGGTCCTTTTTAAAATATCTTTACCGTATTATACTGTTAACACACTATATGTCATGGAAAAATATGTAGGGTTTAGAGTGTTTACAATAATACGCTAAACTCTACATATTTACTTGAAATATACTTTCCTTGCACATTGTCCTTCCAGTACATTTCTTGTTAAAACTCATTAGCTAGATTTTCTTATTCATGTGCTGTTTACTTTAGAAGTGAACTTCTAATTCATTTAGCTAAGTTAGCTAGCCTTGCCACTCCGGTAACAATTTTAGACTACCCACCTACAAAATAATCACACTAACTAATATTTGAGCAAGTTAGCAAGCTCAGTTGGTAGGTTACCTTTACTGAATGTGTTAGCTAGATAGTTAGCTAAAAAAAAAAAAGAAGAAGAGTATTATGCAGTCCCGCTACTGCACTTCCCACCTAAAAACCTAAGCTAGGTATGGAATAGTAATTCTATTTAGCTATGTATAGTCTGCAGTAATCAAATAATAATCAAAGTGTGAATGAAATAAGAAACAAAAGTTTTGAGAAATGTAGACACTTTTGGTAGGAGTACACTGTTTATTTACAGTAGCATACTGTATAAAAATAATTACAGTAATGGTTAATGTGATTTAATTGTGCATTTTCTTCATGTAAATTAACAATATATGGTATTTTACTAGCAAGTGTAGTGCTAGTATTCGGGGTGTTCTTACTATGCTTACTATGATTTTATTTCACATTGCTTGGACCCCACAGTATTATCCCTTTGTAATTCTGGAAGTGAAAAACTCCCACTGATGTGGGTTTTTGACATCTGTTGTGCATTGTGCTAACTGTCTGCTATACTGTAACACTGCACCACAGCTTTTTAGCCATCATCTTGTTTTCATCATCGGTCGGCCTCATTAATTCCAGACGACTTCCGAGGGAATTTGACCAAATTTTCATCACCAACACAGAGGACTTGCGGATTAGTCCTGGATTCTTCAGAAAGGCATGGGATTATCCAGCAGGATAGACTGGAGCCTGTGAGGCACTAAGACTGGAATCCTATGCCTTAAAAGCCTGGAGAGAGACTGGAAGTCAACAGGGGCACAAGGGCCAAAGCTGACAGCAGATGACAGCTAAATATGAAGGGGGCAACGTTCCAAAACACATGCTTGTCTCAGTGTGGGGCATGAGAATAAAGTAGAGGAAACTCCTTTGAGTGATGTCACTCAGGCGGTCTTTGAAACGGTCTGGAATCTGGGTGATGGTATGATATTTGGGGTATGAGGCCTAGAAAGGGAAAACAATTTCCTCAAAACATACAGTAGCGGTCTGATAAAAAGTGGGCAAAGGCAGACAGATTTCTTGATGATATAAATTGTTTGATACAAAGTTTCAAGATGAGAATGCAGTCATAGCTCATTTAATCTCTAATTAAATAATGTGCAAAATAGTCCACTTCCTAGCACCTGACATCCATAGACAGCAGGCAAAGACCACAATCCCTCCACAGAGTGGCCCAGTGAGAAATGAATACTGGACAGACTTTAACTGAATTTTTAATCTGTCCTGAAAATCCACAATGTTATACATATAAATATGACACAGAAATATCCAGATCCCAGAGACACCTTCTGCCAAAGATTTTGGTCGAGAGCTACATGTCGCACCCATTGTTTGCCCAGCAGAGCTCATTTTCATAGATTCGTGACTATGAATACAGGCTATTACTAAATAATACTTGTCTGAGATGGTGTCAAAACCAGTTTGGTGTTATTTATTCGTTCATTGTGTATGCTGTTAATATTTCATTAGACCCTGGTGCCTTAGACGCAGCTCTCCAGGGAGCAGTTTTCTACTGACTGCCTCCATTGAGCTGTGACTGACAGCTGAAATGTATTCATTTCATCTAGAGTTGTAAATATTAATGGTGTCAGCTCCATCTGCTAACTTCTACCTGAGACAAAGGCCTCGATGTTAGCCCCGACAAGCTCTTTTATGCGACACTGTGACACCCGGTCCAGAGCTGGCTGTGTGGTGTCAACATCGCACATCCACAATGCTCGCTGCTCCTTTTGTATGCCTGACAACAGAATCTGAATGCGTCAGTCATAAGCAGCACTGCTGGGGGAGAGAACTGGCAACGACTGAATGGCAACAGCAGATAATATGACACTGACAAAGAGGCCGGTCCTTCAGTATTATGCAGAGGGACAGCATGGTGCGATTCGAATGAGCTCCTGCAATCAGTGCTTCGTAGCAGGAACGCAGTGAGACAGATGACGTGGACACACAGGTGCTGCACAAAACTACAGAACAAACCTGATGTCCTGTACAGGGTGTGACGCATCATGCAGAAGCAGTCTGCCAGAAAAGCCCTTTAGTGCAACAACAAAAAAAATGATGAAGCATAAATTAACACATGCAAGATGACTTTAATCATTTCAAAATGAATGTTCAACCAACTTTGCACTATTTAAACTCTTTGCCAGATCAGAAAATCCAATTAATTTCATGCATATAGAATGTAAGCCTAAATGTATAGTAATCTTGTGTCATGCAGGTATGTATTATATATTCAACTGAGTGCGAAGCAAAGGTTTTTTGCATAGTTAGGGAAAATGTACAGTATTATTCATGTGACCCTGCACCTGGTCAGGGATCGCAGTGTGTGCAGAGCCTGATCTGGAAGTATTAGGCACGAGGCAGAAATACACCATGGTTGAGAAGCCAGGAGGAGGAATCCAGAGAACCTGGAGGAAACCCATGCAGACATAGGGAGAACATGCGAAACTCCACCGTGACTTACTTTTGTCATTTTGGAGCCTTGTCTGAAAGCACGGTATAGTCTAGTGTGCTCATGATATCCCAAAATGGACTAAAATACATTAGTGAGAGGTGAGTGTGTGTGTTTTTGTCTGCTGCAGACATTCATTTAATATTAAAACATTACACTGCTCACGATCATTCCTGTATATACTTTATGTAATTGAATCTAAAAGCATATTTGTAGTTTGAAAGGTCTACAGGTTTTGCTTTAAAGTTCATAGTGCCATTTGTTTATTTTGTATAGTCGTGTGAGATAAATGACATGGAAAAGAATCACTCAGAATGGCTTTACATGAACAGAACATGGGACACGGGGTAACAAATATACGGCAGAATCAGCACCATGCATATGAGCACTTCAGTGAGAAAATACGCACTTGTGTGAAAAGTTTGGTAATGAACTGTGCTGAGAGATTACCACTTGAATAAGAGTGATGTTCAGTGTAATTTCACAGCTGCAGCACTGCAGAGGCCTCCTCGTGAGCTCTATTTCCTCTCAAGCCCCCATATGAGCTTCTCTGCCACTCGCTTGAGCAGGTGTGTCTGCGTGGGAGTTCATCTGATGATGCGTTGTAGGCCATTTTGAGCACCTCCAAGTAGGTCAATCGGCCACATTTATGTAAGATGAAGCTGCTTGGTTTTTCAAAATAAAATAAATATGTTTGCCGTGGATGCTGTCTTACATTGTATTTTAACTATAAGGACATCTAAAGAGGCAGGTTATATTTTGAAAGACATTTTGAATTCAGTCCAGTACAGGACTGAAGGCCCAACAAAGGAGTCCTCATGCTCGTCTTTCTTTTGTCAGAGGCAGTTTTTCTTTGCTGATGACTGAGAGAATAAGGAGAGGCATGAGGAGGAGAGGCACTGACAGTCTCCGCTCATCGGACATTGTCTGCCTGCTGGAGACTGACGGACGAAGCCTAGACTCCTGACGGGCCTTTGATCAATGAGTGCCTCATCGATGACAACAGGACACCTGCTTCTCATCAAAGAGAAGCATGGACAGCCAGCACTCAGCACTGATTAACCCTTATGCCCCCAGAAATTTATACTGCTGCAGATTTCCACCCTCCTTAGACATAACGAATGAATTACAGCCCATTCAAACACGGCTGAGATGCAATGCCCTGTTAATATAAAGCAGGGATATAACCAAACATAAATACATTTTCTGGAATGAACACATGTATTTTTTGTTCTAAACAAAAAGCGAGATGTTGATTTAGATGTTGCAGGCAGGTACAAACAAAAATAATAACTGTAAGGGATTTGAAGTGGGATCTGAAGAGGGATGGGGGGGGGGGGGGGGGGGGGGGGGTTCCAGTTTAAGTCATGCTCACTTTGGCTTTGAATCCCACATACAGATACAAATATTTGGGCCCTAAACAGATAGCTTACAGATACAGATACAGCCATTGCATTACATCCCTAAATTAAAGATTAAATAATGGTGGACAAGTAATTATTACAGAAATACAAGCCTACATCTGTACAGTGAGAAAAGCGAAATTATGAATTCTAAAATGTGATCTTGCCCTTATCATGATGCCGTAATGTCTTTAGACACAAACCAAAGGTCAACTCAAAAGTAATTGTTTGCTTGAACGCACAGATGAACGTGGAAATGGAAAGTCCTGATGACACAAGAAATTTAATAACGGACCACGCAAAACGGTAAACCACAATCTGAATACATACCACAATAGCAAGCACAATCGCTAAGTTTAAAGGGTAATGACTGTTCTAGCGTACAAATGAAATAGCAAGGAGATGCTCACATCGATGACGTTTATATGACATCATCAACATCAATCCCATTGTCAGTTCTTAACCAATTTACATTAGACAATATTTTACAAATGTATTTCCCTGCTACAGATATGAAGTCGAGGTTTAGATCTAAGTACTAAGTTTATTACGTCTCTAACTGCAGGGACAAAAATAAAAATGCTGACGCATGACCTGCTTGTCAAGACAATTAATGTCAATTAATGACACAATTAGAGCCGTTACTTGTCAGGACACCAAGGTCAAGTTCTTAACTACTCCTTACAAAATACATACACAGGTATTCTGCATAAGAATAAGTGCATAAAAAGTTACACTTATTATTACGCCTTCTACATTTATTATTAGTCCTCCAGAATTAGGAGTAGAAGGGAAAAAATTCGAATCAATAATTTTTTAAAAAATCCCTATTATTCTGTAGAGCTACAAAGAATTGAATGTAATCCATTGCAGAAGATTACTAAACACAAACATGGATCAGAGGATATGTTTGTACATAAAAAAATAAAAATAAAAAAAACATAAAAAGACAAAACCAACATTAATCCATAAATTAAATGAAACTCACACACCCTTTCTTGGAAGCGTACTTGTGTTCTTGTACAGTTTAAGCTATATCTCCAAACTAGTATCTGTCATCTGTCTATCTAGTCGTATTGACAGTACATATACTTAAACCCATTTGGCTGAGTGCTGTATCAGATTGAACACCACTGAGCAGATGCATAACCTGGCCTGTGCATTCGGGACTGTAGCCCTGAAGATTTTTTCTTTAGCCCCGAATATTTATCCATTGTCTCCAGGAAAATACATGGAAAAACTTGTGTCTTATTGGCTGGGAGGTCTCATTTCTGCCAAACGCTAGCTCACACAGTCAGTTAATGTGAGGGGAAAATTGATATATGCCTTTTTTTTTTTTTTTTTTTTTTTAAACCAGTAAAGGGGTTGAAATTGAATCCTAAATCCTGTTAGTGGCAAGGTGAAAACAAGGTGTGTAAATGTCTATACGAGTTACATGTTATATGATAATAGTTATATTTAAACCAAATATAAGATTATTAAACCTAAACATTACACATTTATGCAAATTTTAAACATGAAATAGTCTTGTTCTGTTGGCAGATATTTTTTGCTCATTTTATGCATTTATTTTAGAAAGAAGATAAATTATGAAAATGACAAGAAATAGGTTTAATAATCTTTTTTGTTGTTGTTTTGTTAGTCTATTGTAACCCGGAATAATGTAATAGGAAATCGTTAATACATTCCACATATATTCAGGATACTTTGCACATTTGCCAGGTTGCCATTTAGACAATTTGGAGTAGCCAATCAACTTCTAGGCATGGTTTTAGATGATTTGGATCAATATTGGGCCTGTATACAGAGATCTAATATCATTATTGTATCAAATATGAAATGAAATGGAAAAAAATTAATTGGGATCGGTTCCAATTCATTTCAGTATATGAATTATGCAACTGCACTGATTGGCTCTATCCACCTATCCCTAAAGAGAAAGAATTAATTCTTCTATTTTCTACTCATATAAAGGACTAACATAGAAATGCATCTCCTAGCCCTACTGCTGAGATTAGTTACATTAACATGTCTCTGCTTCAGCTCCTGATTGGCTCCTGTGTACTGGGACATTCCTGGGACATCTGACAGGAAAGTCACAGGGTCGTCAGAAACTTTACGGTATATAAATGCCATGTATGACAATTTAAATCATGAAGGATATGTTTTACACTCTGGTACAACTAGAAATTCCTTTTTTTTTGTTTGTTTGTTAAATATTATTTGTACAATGTCCAGGCTCATGTAAGACAAAATAATAAAATTAACATCCTGGATCAACTAAAATATGCTGCTTCAAATGATCATATCTACAATAACACACTGTGATTTTATATAGTTCCTAGACAACAAGTATCTATTGTAAGAATACTGATTGTCTTGGTCTCCCTTAGATATTTTATGTAATGACTGTTGACTTCCAGTCAGTAATATCGTAATATCGGAGTAGGACTAGAGACTACGATTCCCATCAGCCACTGCACCTAGACACATATTTTATTTCACATATTTCACGTTTTGGCTTATTAGCACTGGTGTACATTGTCTATCTGTATTACGTTACAGTATGCTCGCCCTTGTTTCATGTAAGTCTTGTTTTGTTTGGTACATTATTAAACGTTTCACTTCAGTTCTGCATTTGCATCTGTCTCTACATACAAACACGACAGTCAGCAGCTTCTGATTGTTTTACCTGGCTAGGTTGTTTTCATCTGATCAGTTAATGGACACATTGGGCATTCTAGTTAGTAATAAAGTAAATTTACAACTAGATATTGAGTTTGTGCACTTTGCCTTCGTCTGCTGATAACACTGGCAAGCTAGGTTAGCTCACTATTTACAGTGCTGTGAATTTCTTCTGTCTTTGGGTATATCTCATACTAACTTGTTTCAGAAATTAAAACAAAATCTAAGAAAAAACAAAGGCAACCTGAGTAAACACAAAATACATGACAATGACAATGTTATTTATTGAAGCAAGAAAAGTTATCCAATCCCGAGTGGGGCTGTGTGAAAATGTATTTGCCCCATACTAATTCCCTAAAATAATCAGTTTCTAATCTGAAACTGCATTCATAGTGGGGCTCAGGTGGACTGGACGCAACCATGCCTGATTACTGCCAGCCACGTGGCCCCAGAAGTGGCCGGCCTTCCAAAATTCCTCTAAGAGCACAGTAATTCAGTCATCCAGCAAGTCACAAAAGAGCCAAGCACAACATCGAAGGACCTACAGGCCTCTCTTGCATCAATAAAGTTCACTGTTCAAGACTATCAGAAAGACACTGGGCAAAAATGGCATCCATGGAAGAGTGGTGAGGCAAAAACCACTGCTAACCCCGAAAAACATTAAGGTTCGTCTAAATTTTGCCAAAACACACCTGGATGATATTCGGTAGACTGAGTTGAAAGTAGAACTGTTTAGAAGACAGTGGTCCCGTTACATCTGGCGCAAACCAAACACAGAACTCCACAAAATAAACTTCATACATTTGTTGGTAAAGCATGGTGGTGGTAGTGCGATGATGTGGGGATGCGTTGCTGCTTCAGGCCCTGGACAACTTGCAATAATTGATGGAAACATGAATTCTGCTCTCTACCAAGAAATCCTAAAGGAAAATGTCAGTTAATGCTAGAAACCCTCCAATGTGGATAAACAAAAGCAGTTGTAGTGAAATTATTAGAGCTGTCAAACTCTTTATACTCATTATATATTGCCACAGACAGTGTGAATACTAGCAGCACTGCTACACTGTTTTTTTTTTTTTATATTGCAGGAAACCCACAGGCCGGAATAAGAATTTTATTACAAACTTTAATACTTTAGTTCATTTTTTTTCATCATGGTAATATTTTCCTATCACTGAAATTCTACTCAATTATATCCTTTCACTTAAAAACCTATTCACAAACCTAATCACATAATAATCTACCTTCTCACAGAATAATTCCATTAGAAGTAATACTGTACGCTCACCGTGTTTAGGGTTAGTTCACTAGGGTTTAACATAATGCCATTGTAGTCACACAAGCTTTAACATGACTCTACAGAGCTTTATTGTTATGAATTACATACTTACACTGTCTACATCTTACTTTGACTATTTACATGCAACAAATATACATATTTTTTTTAAAGTTTAATAGTACTTCAATTTTATTTTTCAAAAGTAACTGAAAATAAAGCATGCAATAAATTACATGCATTTATTCAAAACCCTTTTCCTACAATAATTGTTTAGCCACATTTATCAACCGACTTGAACGTAGGATTTTAAGCATCCAAATTTGGATTTACTTTAAATGTGCAAATATAATGAAATTAAATTCTGATAGTCCTAATTACAACAGCTCATGAATATTTTAGCTACCACCAGTTAATTGAGGTAAAAAAAATCAAATAAAAGTGTCACATAAAAAAGTACAGCCTATTAGGCATTTGAAAATAGCACACCTTTCAGTATACTTAGCTTAGAGGAAACAATTTGTGTATTTAGCTATGTTGAATAAGTGGCATTCAAGTTTGTTTTTGTACCATAACTGTCATGGTTCTATGTACTGTATATGAACTGAAGATTGCGGTTCTAAAATACACATATTAACTGTTCTGGAAAACATGTCAAATTTGTGAGTAAATCCTTACAAAGAAGGCATTATGATATGACATTTAAAGCTAAAATCTTACAGTTTACTGTATATCTAGCTTCTAACTGTCTGAATACTGCTGACACAATAATGCTAATTTCTGCTAGTGTGGCTGCAGGATTTTCAAGGTTATGAAAGTGCAAGCAAAGGGTAATGCTCCTTTCCATAACCTTCACGCCTACCAGAATAACAGCAATAAATGACAGTAACAAGCAGGATTCTTGCAGGATGACAAAAAAAAACCCCATAATGTATAAATCACATATACAAAACCTGCTTCTTTCACATGAACACCTGGGTATGCATTAAGTTGAAACGTGAATAGTATGCATGCATGTCCATCTTCACAGCAACATCTGCAGACATGGGATTAAAAGGGTAGTTCACCCAAAAATAAAAATTCTGTCATTAATTACTCACCCTTATGTTGTTCCAAACCCATAAGACTTTCATTCATATTTGGAACACAAATGAAGACATTTTTAATGAAACCGGGAAGATTTCTGTCCCTCCATTTACAGTCCAGTAACCAAAAATTTCAAGCTCCAAAAAGTTCATAAAGGCATCGTAAAAGTAATCCATATGACTCCAGTGGTTTAATCCCAATTTTATGAGTGATATGAATGCTTTGTGTGTACCAAAAAACTTTATTCACAAAATATCTCTGCATAGATCTCCGACGCACGTTCACGAGAGAAACACAAAGCGTGTTGTGTTGACTCGAGAGTGGACAAAAAAGTGTCCATGAGAGCAGACAAAAAAATGCAAGTCCTCCTCTATATCTATAAATCTGCAGACATGAACAGTAAACAGTGCAGCGCTTCCTAGTCCTGTTGTATCGCGAGAGCGTACGTTCTCATTTCTGTTGTAAAGATGTCTTATGGGTTTGGAACGACATTAAGGCCCGTTCACACCGGGACATTTTTTCAGCACGTCAAATGGTCTGTTTAACGCCCCATATCTAAATCAATGGCTGTCAATGGGAGTGTTATAAAAAAAAAGTGCATACATGCATTAGCCAGTTTGCAAAACTGTGAACGGCTGTGTGAGCGGCTTAAAGATGTAAATACTGGCTCTCTTTTTCTTCTCAGTGACAAGCAGGTGTCAGAAACGGAAAGTTGTGCAGCGCCACCTTGTGTTCCAGGGTGCGTTTTTCTGCTTTTCAATAAGCGCCATCTACTGTCAGGGAGTGAATTTGCACTTTCATTCAGCTCTTCACCCGCATTTAACGTGTGGGTGTGAACGCAAAAAAACACGTCAAATAAACAGACCGTTTAAAGCGCTGCAAAAAAGGGTGAGTAATTGATGACAGAATTTTTGGGTGAACTATCCCCTTAACACTGACAGCTGGTTACACACCCATTGTAATCTGGTACAGGGAGGGAAATCCATGCCTCACACTGCTGAGCACAAACTATCAAGGTAATGCAAGGACAATATTCACAAAGTTGCCCTTATCTGCATTAATGCAATTTTATTTCTTTTCCATGTGTCCCTTTGCAACAAGATAACTTAACACCACAATAACTAAAGGTTCAGTTTCCACACAGATTATTGGTTGTTTGTATAATGTACAGTACCCACAAGAGGCCTTGTGGGGCAGGTACAGCTGCCTTACACATCATAATGAAATGCATTATAACCCTCTGGAATCTGGAAATGAGATATTGATTTGAAGCTGTAACAATATATTGCTCAGAATGTTTGCATACATATACAAGTCTGTCTGCAAGCAACACTTCTGGCTGCAATCCATCTACTTAAAGCCGAGTTCATTCATGCAAGTGCAATGCTACGTAAGGTGTACTCTCTAGTTATCAAACACATGTTTAAGTGTAGCTCTGGAGCAAAATGGATTTTTTTTTCTTGTGCAGAAGTTTCACTCAAGGGATATTTTAATTCTTTCAAAGTTGTTATTGCATAAGTGTGATATTTTTTTAGTCCTATTTTCCATTAACACCAGTGGAGCTGAGATTGCAGAAATTCAGTCTTTTAAGCACAGACTTTGAGAAAATGGTTAGAAACATTAAGTGAAATAGTGGCTCAAGTGAAATTGTTTGAGGTGAAGCTAAACATCCTCTGTTTCTTGGCGCGGTGACAGGCGTTAGATGTTTGTTTTAAGCAGGGAAGAGTGTGAATATCTGTTCATATCTACTTACACTGTAACTGCATAAGTCCTGGCTTAAAATCGCTGTTATTTTTCGATATTAGGTGTGATGATGATGTTGCATAAATGAGCTGGCATTCTGAATGAGTGGGCCACTCATCCTGTTTAATTTCAGAGCAAAGCTGTTGATCCTATTTCATTTAATATTTTGTTACATTTGCAATTTAATAAATTGTTTGTTATTGCAGGCATGATGTTAAAATGTTAAAAATGTGCATTTTATGAGAGCCCATAAATATCAGATCTCCAGACTTTGTCTTTCATAATTCAAGCATGGTTCTATTTTTTTTCATGAGTTATTAATAACTGTAATATTATATCAGAATAACCATATCCCGATCTCCCGTTGATTTTCGAAGTTATACTACCCGTGTACACAATGCAATAATTTGCTCTAAATTTACTACAAAAAGGCTTTACAACAAGCTTACAAACAATTAAATAAATGTTTTCACCTCTGGCTAATGGGAATAACTCTAGCACACAAAATACAGATCCTGAATCCTTTTTTTTTTTTTTTTTCCAGCATACACGTCTTGGTTAACCACCACAGGGGGATATATTAGTTGTGCTTTATATTAGAATAGAATCACCAGGGAGAGCCGTGCCTAAGCATGCACACTGCTCCCTCTCCACACTCCAAATTAGTCAATTAGTCGTGTCATTAAAGTGGTGCAGGCGAGGGGATTAACACCAGGGGAAATAAAAGAGACAATCTGCCGCATGCTTGCCGAGGATATTGCCGATTTCCATCCATCAACTGCTCCAGATGGAGAGACATTAGTAATTTATATTCTGTCAACAGTGCCCAGGAGAACTCTGCCAAAATCATTTCCTCATTTCAACTCTTCTGTCTCTATGAATGTAAGCATATCTGCTGAGAGCTGGGTGAGCGAGGGAAAAACACCTTCTCCCTAAATCCTTCTATAGGATAGCATTACCACTCACTGAGGGATTAGCACTGCCACGGAGTAAAGGCTTTCTGCTCATTATTTTTCCATTATCCGTGTAGAACGAGAAATATGAAAGCATGCATTGATATGGTATACGGACAGTATAACCTTGTGCTATGATGCTAGTGGATAAATGTGCATGTGTGTTTGGATATGTACTATATGTGTGAATCTACACAGGAAATGGCGACACACAGATGGAGACATACTGTAGAGACAGAAAGTCATGTCCAGATTTAACCCTCTATGTGTCTATCAAACATCTTATATCATTTTCTAGTATTGACTGATATAATATATTTTACAGTTTTACCGTTTGAGAGAGACCGAAAGAAGCAAAGACATCATTCATATTTATTATCATTCCAGTAATCATTCCATAGAGCAAGAAGAGTGTATTTTATAACCTCGGGGTTGTGTGACTACTACATGTCCACATGTACTGTATATGTACAGAGAACACATTGGCTACTCGTACTTACACAGTCGTATATGATATATGATTTTTTTTTTTTTTTACCTTATTGTATATTGAAAGCAATTTACTGTATTACTGCCAAATCCCTATAGTACACCAACTGTGCTTGAATCTTTTTGTTCTGTTCATTACTCAGAAATGGATGTTTTGGTTTTATTGATATACAATTTCAATTATTATTTTTTTTATTCCCCATTATATATTCTTAATTATTAGCACTATAGACACAAAAAGCAACTTTGTGCTTGGAGATTTTTCTGATGGTTAGTGTGTGGCCAAATGAGAGACGATATCACGTGACAAGGACTATAATCACCTTCTTCTTTTTTCCCCACTTTTTTCACTTTCACTTGTAAATGTTATGTCAAAATTTTACCACATTGTTAGCATTTTGTTATGTCAAAATGTCAACATTCTACTAAATAAATTTCTGAAAATTAACAGTAAAAGTTTCTAAATTTATGAATGTTTTCCAGAAATGAAATATGCTTCTAGTTGAAAAATTTGACTTGTTCTAAAACAAGTAACAAATAAAGTTACAGAATTTTAATCCATTTAAAGATTCCATTCCGACTCCTGACTGATGTAAATGGAAAAGTGTTTGCCCTGAAAAGACGTGGAAGTTGGCTTCACGTGTCTCGGAGGAAGGATGTGCTAGCCCCACCCTCCATGGCTGGTAGATGGCGTGTGATACTGGAGAGTTAGTTTGTGTGTGGGAACTGGCCAAAACCAAATTGGGGGGAAAAACTAACAAACAAACAAACAAACAAACAAACAAACAAAAAAACTATTATATTCCAATTCCACTGAAATAAACCAACACAGTGACAGTCTATAATAAATATATAAATATAATAATATATAAATATAATACAATAATTTAAAAAAAAAAAGAGCATTTGTGATGAAACCGCTGGTTTACTAAATCGAATAGGCTCTGTTTTGTGTTCTCTATGGCAGTTAATCAAAAACTTGTTCAAAACATCATATTCATTGTGTGAGGAAAGCATATGTAGCAATTAAAGCATCTTCTTTGTGCAGACGGACTATTTATACAACCGTGTTTGTAAAACTGGTTCCTTGTTTACCTAATGTGGTCTTTGCAGAAGGTTTAAGCAAGATTAAAAAGTACTGCAAATGAAAACATTTCTACATAGTTTGGTAAAAATGTCTTAAAGTCAAGATGTCAAAGCATGCTGAAATGTTTATTGTGTGTTTGCCAAAAATCAGGTGCGGTAACATCTGATGGATTTCCCCACACATAATAAATACATTTAAAAATTAATTTGTAATAACTGAAAAATAGTGTGATCATGTCAGAATTGTGGTAATTATAAAAAAAAAAGTTGTGGCTCCAATATTAAAGCAGTACTGGAGTAAAATGTCTGGCTTTAACTCTCTACGCGTCCATCAAACGTCTCGTATCATTTTTAGTACTGACGGGTGAAATAAATTATACAGTTTAACTTTTTTATATATATATATAAGAAAGAGATTAAGTGTTAAGTGTGTTTTTATAGAAAGGACTAATTTACATAGATGCGTACACAGATGTGTACAGCTCCTAAGCAGAATGTCCAAGCCCCCGTATGGCAATGACCATAATTCCAAACTTCAGAAATTTGCTTTTAGTCATTTAAAATAGCCATTTTTATTAGTTTTTAGCTAGAATGTTGTGTAAAAATAAATAAATAAATAAAATAAAATAAAATTCAAATGAGTCATTTTAACAGAACATATAAATATAATTAATTGAATTCATTATAATTATTATTAATTATTTCAATAATAATTAATGGATAATTAAAGGAAAAATTCTGCATAAAATAAGTTATACATGAGCATGGCCCAAACCTAGAAAGAAGTTTAAGAAGTCTACATCTAAGAAACAAATTACATCACATTAAAAATAGAGCAAAAAGAATTCAAAGTGAAATAATCCTTGGTCCTTAACAAGAGCCTGTACTACAGCAAGCTTAGCAACTGTAGCTGGCTAGCAGGATAATGTAGGCCCTGAATGATGTACTCGGATCTCACAGATATAATCCAGATTCACTGAATAATCTAGCACAATGTGCACAGAAATGTTTTCATATTCATATTAAAAAGTATGCCGCTACACCAATGATTTTATTAATGTTTATAGAGAAAATTAGTGTGCAGTATGTGGTTTGAGATGCAGCCTAATATTCTTTGAATATGTATCAACTTGCCACTAGCAACTGTCAGAATATTCTGTGTGGTGGAGCACACAAAGTCACCTTATGAAATCTTCTTCAGTGAGTAGCTTTTTCTACTTGACAGAGCATTAAATCCTCAAATACCCAAAAGCTATGACCCATCACATCAAACAGATTAAATTCAAATGAAAGAGAGAGAAACAGAGACACAGAGACACTCACCTTTGCAGACAGTGCCATTCTCGGCTGCCTCGTGTCCAGCTTTGCACATGCAGCGGCCGATAGGTACCAACCACTCGCCATCTCCGTTGCAGTAAAGTTTAATTGGCACATCAACTTCTTCTCCGTTGGGTATGCAGGTCCCTCTGGCTGCCACCAATGACGTGCTCTCAGCTCCTGACAAAGTCTCTGGGAAGATAGCTCCATTCCGGACAACGCTGGGACACTTTCGGAAAAATACCCGCACAGCGATGAGGGACATGCAGGCTCCGTAGTCCTGAAAGGCCAGGTAGAAGCCGGTGCGAGACACAGGGCCGAAGCTGCGCACCTCAGTGTTGATCTTCATCACCCGGCCACCCAGGTCCACCTGTGAAAAGCTCTCGTCGGCTGCGATGGTGTCCACCTTGATCCAGGGGTTCTCCATCCATGGAGGGTAAACTTTAGTGGCCGTGTCCGAGTCAGACTCGAAGTAGTAGAGGTTGAAGGTCTCCTTGCACGAGCCTGGGACATTAGGGATGCTGCTGCAGTCTCGCACTGAAAACTTGATCTCGACATGGATGCGCTGGGCCCCCCGCCGCCGAATGTACTTGGTGCGCACCCAGTTGTTTTGATTGGCATTGAAGACGTTGCACACCTGGTAGGTGCGGATGGTGTTCATATTCTCATCATAGCCGCTCACCTCCTCCCACTGGAGACACAGCGGAGGCAAGACTGAATTAGTAATGAGAAAGAAAACATCTCTGACAAATATTTAGTGTGTCATTGCCACTGATCTCATTTTCCATTGTAGAAATATGCACACATAAAAAAGGTTTCATTACATTTTATTAGGCTTCATTTGGAATTCCTTCCAATGCCCCTGTGGGCCCTGAACATCACGAGTCATTATGCATTTGTGCACTTAGGCATTGAGTTTAGACAAGGTAAAGCAGTGAAGCGTTCCGTTTACATATGGTAAATGGCCAAGCCAGAGTAGGTCAGCTAAACAGTGCTCACCCCTACTGATGGGTATATCATCCAGCCCAGCTCTGCCGTTGCTGTCATCGAGTCCATCAGCACATCTGAAAAAAGAAAGAAAAAAAAAAAAAGAAAAAACACCGGGCAGAGACTCATGAATATAATGTACTTCCAATTTCAATGCAGCTGCACTAATGAGATTTTTTTCCTCTATAGCATTCAGGCATTCATAAGGCTGTTAACTCTGCTCAAGCCTCTTGACAATAATTGCGGTCCATAATAAATAGCGTTCCTGCATGCCAAATCAGTGACTCACATTGTGCCGTGCAGAATAACAATGGCTCGTTTTGTCAGGCTAGCACGCCTCGCTTATCTGTTCCTCTTAATAAAAAGATGCGAGATGGGGTCATTATCAGATTAAAGGTGTCTTGCGCCATGAGTGAGGGTCACTTTATTTACTGCTATCAAACATTTATAACTGTTAGGGATGCTAAGAGTGTAATAAACTATGAAAACAAGCCAAGACAAATGTGCTATTTAATATATATATATATATATATATATATATATATATATATATATATATATATACATATATACATATATACACATACACATATATCTCAATATGTATTTAGACCAGACTCATTAGGTATATTTAATAGCTTGCTGGATCCAAATCTGCTATTCAGAAGTGTGGGTGGTCACAAAAAAAAATCTGGCTCACACAATGCTCCTGTTCAGTGTCCTGTCATTGTAAGACACTTCCTTCTCCTTTACCGCCATCAGGATAAAACCCTGAAATGGACCTGTAGTCTGTCACATTTTCAATTATTCAGCTCGTTTATGCCCGACTACCGCTGCACATTTGCCGAGTTGGTAAAAAAAAAAAAAACTGCCCTCTGCTGTATGCCTTCATAGCTTGATTTATACAAGAGAGCTAAAAATATGGTATATTACAGTATATTAAATTACTGTGAATCTGTCAAACAAAAGAGCATTTTACAAGACAGACTCTAAATTATGGGAGAGAAATATAGCGAGTATCCCAAAAGATTCTGCATACACAGGAATGGAGCCAGCAGTTCTTGATGAACAGACTGACCATCCAGACTCTGTTGAGACACACATTTGTGTGTCTAGCGTGCACTAGACGGTAATGTGAGGCTATGAATTAGGCCATGAAATGAATTAGGCCATGTGGCTGCAGCTTTGGTGCACTGGAACACTTTTTTTTTTTTTTAACTATCTTCTGCAATGAGGGATGTCAGGAAATGTGGGCTCTATTTTCTTTTTTCTTTTTTTGCTCCAGCTATAGAAACTGACCACTGACTGAATTTCTGATTTGGACCGTGGATTGGGGAACGGAAGACTTCCTGAGATGGAAGCCAGACACCCCTGTGACACAAGATCTTGGAATTGCAGTCAAACATTGGCTCAATACAGGCCCTCATTTATATTTCAGCAGCTTCTGCAGCTCAGGGACAACCGTAGCAATTCTGCTCAGGCACACCATCCACCGCTGCTGGTGGTTAGAGGTCTAAAAATGCCAGCAGATCATTTGAGCTGGAAAATGGAAAACCATTCTGATTCGTTATGTCTCAAGCATCTATAATAAATGCTAATCCGAAAACCACAATTTATGAAAATGACAATTTAAAATCGTGCCGTGGTTTTAAATGTTGTCTTGAAATAAACTGCAAATGTCTGTGCATTGAGAGAGACAGATAGTCAGAGCATTTCTCTCTCTCTCTCTCTCCTTCTCTATCTCTATGTAGGGAAGAAACCCCCATTCCATCTGTCAAAGCATTCTAGCAATATACCTCCCTCTTTCTCTTTGCCTCTCACACTCTTGAAATTTAAATGAAAAGTAGGGCAACAAGAGCGCAGGTCCAAAATCCTCACAGGCTGAGCCATGCTCCGTACGCCACATTAGATTAATCCCAGGGGAAACGCCTCAGAGAATTTTAGGTCAGTGTGGCAGAATATAAATTTTAGTCGCACATTTTGTTTGTTTATTCATTCCATCAGCTTGTCTCAGGACCTGAGGAGAAAAGTGTAGGGATATGCTGAGAGAGCAAACTACAATGTATATAATGATGTCCAGTCTACTTGCTTGGCATGTTAACATGCTACTTGAAGTAAGAAAAAATATATATATATATATTTTTTTAAAATTACCCTATTTGAGGTTTCCTTTTAACTCTTAAAGAAAAACTTTACCCTGAAACATAAAATTTTAGTCCATAAAGGAATTCACTGAGATTTTTTGGGGGGCCAGAAATGCCTGATTTTGCGGCGTCTTTTTTCAACATTTGCAATGCAACTTGCTGGGGTTTTTGTGCTTTTTTTTTGCTGAAAACTAATTGAATCGGTGAAATTGCAATTGCACAGAATTGTCTTTCACAGTGATGTTCGTTGGTAAATGAGACCTTTTATCTGTACTCATGTTCGATGAACGTGAATCGAGGGCTTTGACTGAATGCGTGTTGTGATGACGTCACATGATGCGTCTTGGCCCAAATCTGCCGACAATCTGTGGTAATTTTTAAAAATCGAAAAACCTCCAAATATTGCAGAGTTCGCTTGATTTTGCATCAATTTCTGCGATCGCAAAAAATGCCAAATCCTGGAGAGACTGAAATATGTTTATGCTGCAATATTTGTGATGTGATTAGCAATTCTGGTGCTAATTTGTTAGTTGGTGCTGTATTATCATTATTCTTGTGAGAAATCTTAAACATAAGGGCCAACAGTCAGGTTTTGCTTTTAGCTCCTAAAAACAAAACAGCTTCTTTTTTCACTCACCATTTTCAAAGTCATATTAATGAGAAATTCGAGTACAGAAGTAGAGACAGCAAACATTGGACTCAAATTTTCAGAATGCAATACAACTTATATGACTCAGAGACTCGGCTCAGGTAGTTAAGTGATCTGTGAGATACCAAGCACGATGGCACTGATGGCAGTATCAGCATGTAGGATGAAGCTTTGGACGCTGATCTGTATGAGCAGAGTGTACAGATGAAGAGGTGAGAGATCTGGACAGACAAAGCGTTGCTGCATCGTTCTTTTTAGGAAGAGATGAAGCCCACTGGTGCCACTATCAGACAGCAGTCAAACGGCATTGTGGGTATAAAAAGTCCACTCAGAATTTAATTACCATATAAATCTTGCATGGATTAGGATTGAAAATCAAATGTTATTTATAAAGATTAATATGCAATTCATTCAGGGTGGATTTTTTTTTTTAACTTACGGTTGAGTCCATTCTTACACTCCTAACCCTCATTTCCTATTAGTTTCACTGTAGTAACTGAATAATCCATTGTAGTTCCTGAATAATATGCTCTAAAGAGAATGACTGAAAAATAATCTGAGACCTTAAGGGGTTAAATCAAGCTGTTGGAGTCATGGGGTTTCCTATGGGGAAACTCTGTGATGATAGCTAATCTCAACATGTCATTAATGCTCCATAAATAGACAAAAACTGGGTAATGTTTCAGCTGCAGCTGAAAAAGCACATCGATAGTATGGAACTGGAGTCCCTCCTGAGTCTTATGTACAAATCAGTCAAAACAGAGATAATTCATTCTGCACTGACACAGTGTTAGATCCGAGGAAATCAAGTTTAAATGCTGTACTAGAAGATAAACAAAGATGTTATTTCTCCTACTAGACTACAAGTGTCAGAAAGGATATTCAGTTCAATAGACTGAAATCTACTTGCATTCATCATCCTAAAATCAAATTATATCTGTATATACTGTACACCTAATTGAATAATAACTATGAGTAAAATGGCTTCTTTAGAGACAGACAGTATTTATTCTTTACCTGATGAGATCTTTCATAAACATATAACATCTAACAATATGGATAGACAAGCTCAGCTGTCCCTATAGGATATTATCATGAGGTTGGCTCTTTTGTCTGTTTTCCCAAGCGGGGCTGATGAAAAGACTCATACATTGCACTAGAAACATGCTGAATAATTCATGTGGAGATAATTAATTCACAGCAAGCTTTGATCAAACATGACACGTGCTAGAAAATCCCTCACAATCTCAGCAGCCGTAGCACACTCTCAGACAAATTCCATTGCACCAAAAACAAAACAGGAAAATCATCATGCTCATTATTTGAACATGGCTATGTGGTATGAGCTGCATACATTACTAGCCTACATAGCAAAGCTGTGCGGGAGCACCGGACTTTATTAATGATCCCTCCTCCTTCTGAATAAAACTAAAGAAGAGACCCTGATTATGTATGCTAGTGCAGGGCTGGGAACACCTGCAGGCACTATGGACCTTGATGAATTCACATCATACAATGTTTATTAATAAAGCCAGCATTGGACTAGCATAGGGGAGCGGAGGGCGGATTTTCATAATGTTTATTTGTGGGTGATCAACATAACACGCATACAAGGTAGATGGTTCTATATGTGTCAGATAACATTGTTTGTGCTACAGTTATGTTCATGAACACAACAAAAGCATCATTATGATTAATATTTTAGTAAACCAAATTTCAAATTAACATGTCCTTTAGTTTGTTTAATCAGATTTCATTCTCTACTAGATGTTTTGCTGAGAAACCGGATTTAAAAATGGAATTTTCCTCCTGTTTTGGGGGCGCCTATGTTCGGCACTGAATTTTTTTGTGATGTCACACTTCACAGTACTGGTTAATGGCTCATATGAAGGTGCTTTTTTTTTACCCAGCCTACTAGGTTAAAATATGATAATTTTATTGTGGAAGTTGTATATGGTGTTTTACTATCAAAAAAGCTTGAGTTGTGCTGTCCGTTTTATCTCAGTACCAATGTTATTGTGGAGAGGTGTGAATTGTTTGCATTGTTGTCATGTAATGGAGACTGAGATGGAAGCAGTTTGGCGGTTTCATGACACAACAAATCCAAAGGGTCAGGCAAAAATCAAAAAACTTAAAAAGTCTAGGGTCAAACAATCACAGTAATAATCTAGAACAGGCAAGGCAGAGAATCAAGATCGAGGGAACAAGCAAAGTCAAAACCAGAATAACAACACAAGCACAAGGCTTGGTAAACCTCATCAATAAGATCAATTAACCTTATACTTCACAATGGCTGTGTGTGAGTCTCATAAGTAGCATGGTGTGATTGTCAATGTGATTATGAACAGGTGTCTTAAATTAGACCTCTGGAGAGAAAGTGACGTGTCTGTGTGTAGTTTTGGGAGCTGTAGTTGTCGGCCATGTTTGTAGTTTGCGGTGCTTTCTGGGAAATGGAGTCGTTGGTTTGCCATGGTTTGACAATTGTGAGCAGGAAGCTCACACACCTCCCCTTTACCATCACCCTGCTCACCAGCAGTTAAACACAGAGTCACGATACTCTATGCACAGAAACCCAACATTGTCATGACTAATATTATATGAAACTTGCGGCGAGAAAATAATTCATTTGATTGAAAATGTCAGATAAGCCGATTTTCCATTCCATTACATTTAATTGACATACACTGGTGGAATGGAATGCCAGTGTACTGCAAGAAAGGTTTAACCAATCAGAATCTTGCAGATTTTTTTTCTAGCCAGCTAGCTACACCCTGAGCTCAGAGATATCAAGGTAACAGATGATGACGTACCAGAGTTTCTACTGCAGGAGGAAAGATAGTTCTGATTTTATAAGATACAATGTCATTGTCACCTATTACCAGCATGCTATTTTAATCATTTTGTAGTGGAACCGTCATAAAGGAATTCTATTTCCTAAATTAATTAAAGATTGTCTTCAATAATTGAAAGACAAATTCGGAATACCTCCACCAAAACGTATGAGCACATGACATCTATCGATTTAATTGTACTACATATCATGGTGTGATTTTCATTTAGTATATTTCCAAATCCCCCACTGAAATAAGTTCATGGCTACACCTCTGTTGGGGAAAATCAGTGAGACTTTGTGAAACATGTACTAGCCAAAGGCCAGTCTTGTGTACCATGCATTAGAGGGGCTCAGTGCAGTCCCGTAAAGAAACTGGGCTGTACAGAGAACTCATCCCTGGATTTAACAAGGGGACAGTGTCCATTGATCCTCTGTGCTCCAGTTCTGTCACTCCTGTCATGGATAGGATGCTGAAGCATTTACTCAGCCACTATGACTCACATCGCGTGGTTAAATATGCAAATGTGAGAAACGACTCACATTAAAAAAAGATGATAATTCTAAATTAATCCTGAAGGAAACAGAATCAGATTTTTTTTTTTTTACATTTCTACCAGAGACTTCATGCTGCATAAATAGACAAAGATATTGGGTGGTCACCATGCAACTTCTTGAATTATGTATTCTGGCAGTGATTCAGATTCAGAGTCAAGATTCTGACTCAAGAATGTATTGTCTTATGCACAGTAAAACAGTTATAATGTACAATGAAATGCTTACTCTTCATTCCCTCTTGTTACCATCAACACTATACAGATAGCAGAAGTTAGTTAGAATGTATATGGTAATATGAAAAAGCGTGATATACATTTAGAGTGACTGTAAGGGCTAAAATAAATAATAAATAATGGTGGTTACAGAAAGAACATGCACGTGTTCTTTCTGTAACGTCTGCCGTGGTGGGTGCCATCTTTTATTCAGAGCATATCAAAGGCCCAATTTTACTCTATACCTGCCTTAATCCATATAAAAACAGCACATACTGCGAAAAAGGCTAAAAATATACAGAACAAAGTCCCTACGTATTATACAACTCCGTCTACAAATCTGAGCTATAAGCTGTCTTTACAGTACACTCAGGTAAAGACACCCTAGCGGTTTTTACTCCCTTATTCACTTCAGTCTATCAGTGGTTGACAACAGAGAACAAAAAATGCAAAGAACAAAAATATGCAAAGAGCTGGAGCAGAGCAAAAAGACGCTGTATGTTCAACACATGGTTTTTCAAAAAGTCTAAGGACAAAGTGTCCGAGTTATTCACACACAAATTAGGCATTATTTAGTCCAGAAATAAAGATTTATTAGAAATACTGTAAAACAAAAAATGCTCTATTTCTTAACCGTTTCTCACACTACACTAGCCTTCCATTCTGCTGAATGGAAATCGGCTTATATGATATTTTCAATAAATATAAACACATGAATTATTTTATCGCCACTAGTTTGTTCCAGATTAGTCAGGACACTGTTGAGTTTCTCTGTGTAGAGTATCTTGACTCTGTGTTTAGTTGGTGAGCAGTCTGATGGGAAAGGGGAGGGGTTTTAACCCCATGATGGGCAAACAATTCACACCTCTCCCCAATAACATTGGTACAGAGATTAAACGGACAGCACAACTAAAGCTTTTTTGGTACTAAAACACCTTATACAAATTCCACAATAAAAATTTTTAAATTTCTAGTAGGCTGGGTAAAAAAGAAATAATTATGAAAAACTGCAAATACGAGCCATTAACCAGTACTGTGGAGTGTGACACCACAAGTAAACTCAGTGCTGAACATGGGCACCCCAAAACAGGTCCCATTTTTTGGCCTCTGGTAAAAGGGTGAAAAATGAATTTTGATAAGGATATAATAATATTATATTGGCATTATATTGTTGATTGTGATATGCCTGGTAATAAGCTTCAATGTGACACAATTAACTACCCAAAAATGCCCTGTATTGTATTGTATTTCAATATTTTATCTTCAAGCATCCTTGTATGTTTGGAAATTTACAGCATATTGAGATGTTGTTGATATTTTTATTGTTACTGTTTCTTTGTTTGATCACATGGCCCTAAGTACTAAGAACACCAGTTTCTGTGGTAAGTCAAAATGCTCACAGCACAAAAACAACTGGTTCGTTTGCATTTTACAGCCTTCTGCAATATCAATATTGCAACAGCCAATATTGGTCAATAGCAAATCTCAATGTATGGGTTATTCAAAAACAAAAACTTTCAAATGGATTTAATGAAGATAAAAATCTGAGACTTTTAAATGCAACAAAGCCTAGTTTCCTGGGCATGTTTTCCTCGCTTGTCAGCGTGTAAGGGAAGTGTCAAAGACATCACTGAAGGAAAGCTGTACTGCAAAGTACAAACTGCTGTCAAACCCATTTCTGAGCCATTGTTCTTATACATGTTCATGGCATGAAAAGAAAAAAAGTAAGTACATTCATAAAACTAAAGTTTCCTTCCTGAGATCCTATCCAAAATTTTCATAAGGTTTATGCTCAAAGCTTTGGGTTAAATTTCCCAAATGCTTTAATGACTTTTTTAGCGAGAGGAAATGAGTCCTGCTGAATAATTACAGCCATTGATTGGATCGGAGTTGTTACTGTGATCATTATTAAGCCATTGGTTCCCTGTCACAACCGAGGATAAAATATTAACCCCTTAAATTCCCAGGAGCCCTCATCTGGTCTATATTTACACTCCTTACTCTTCTTCGCAGTTTAGTTTAATTGTAGTTACTGAAAAATTCATAGTAGTTACTGATAAAGAACTATATAAAAAGCTGAGAATTTAAGGAGTTAAAAGCACCAGCCTATAATCTCTGCAACGAGTACTGTTTGCGATTACAGTATATAAACCTGCAAAGCATTTTATAAAGAGATAACATTACACTAAGGTTATGCACTAGAAATATATGGAAGGAAGATGTTTTTAAAAAGGATATATATTTTTCTTTCCACACTGGCCCTCTATCCTCATCCCCATTTTAAATAGGACCACTGAGATTTTGATAGTGATATTACATGCTGCATTAAAAAAAAAAAGAGAGATCCTGTAAAGAGGGAGAATACAAACTAATACAAACAGGAGAACCAACATTAAGAAAATATATTAAAAAGTGCAACAGATGTAAGATAAATACATCTTACATTATTAATACATTTACATTTATTCATTTAGCAAACGCTTTTATACTTACAAATGAGGAATAGTAAAAACAATAACTGTAATAACAGTAATAATGGCTATGTCTGTCTGAAAAGAGGACATTTCAGAACAATTCAAAAACATTTTTCGATTCATGATGGCTTAATGGTTAGCATGTTTGCCTCGCACCTCTGGGGTTAGGGGCTTGAATCGCGCCTCCACTCTGTGCAAGGAGTTTGCATGTTCTCCCTGTGGTTCAGGGATTTCCTCTGGGTACTCCAGTTTCCTCCCCCAGTCCAAAGACATGCACTGTAGGCTGACTGGTATTTCCAAATTGTCTGTAGTGTGTGACTGGATGCGAGTGTATGTGTGATTGTGCCTTGCGATGGGTTGGCACCCCGTCCAGGGTGTACCCCTCCTTGTGCCCCGAGTTCCCTGGGATAGGCTCCAGGCTCGCCCGTGACCCTGGTACAGCAAATGGATGGATGGATTTCAGATTCAGATAGTATTTTTTTTAGCTTGTCGCCGACCAGTGAATAGATTTCCCAATTGTGCTTTAAGGACGAGCACACGTTTCACAAGTACACCATACAGTTTTAATAGGTGATATTTCATCCAAAGACTGATAGTCTCTAAAATATCCATATCCATTTGCAAATCACATCTGTGCCTCAGTGGATATGTGAGTAGATTAGTAGCTTCAGGCCACAGAAGCAAATTAACTTTTCATCTGATTTTTAATCACTCTGAGTAGTGAATATTTAGCTCAGGGAACTCTTACACTTTTGCTCCCCTTGGAACAAAAGCTTCTGGGTCAAATGTAGGTTCAAATGGGATCCCTGTCAAACAAAAGCTACAGAGGCTCAATTCCTATGCAATGACAGTTATGCCACTAAGATTTGTATGTGAATGTTGTAAAACTAATTTTTATGCTTTATTTGAAATTGTATATTAAGTATGAAGTTGAATTACAGCAATAAAATCAATTTCAAGTCAAACTTCAATTTAGAAAATTTTGATAGGGAGATGGAGAGATGGGGAGATATAGGGGTGGTTACGCAATCATTTGATTTGACTGCTAAATGGCTGAAATGGCAAAGGATTACTCTATGCTTGATTTTTTTTTTTTTTGTACATTTAATTATTTTAGAATTACATTGACAAGCTGAGTTCAGTGCCTGATATACAACTTCAAAATAAAGCATTAAAAATTCATATTCATTTTTGCAAATCCAAATCCTGGTGGCACAAATATTCTCGAAATTCCCTGCTTCCACTTTAACCATGGAGTGTTTAGAAATATTGTCTGAGAGGTCACAGGATTCTCAATTTTCATTTGCAGTATTTCCATAAGTATCAATTCTACTGCTGTGATAAATTATTAATGATTTCTCCACTGATTCATAGCCAAATTAGTTAAAAAAATAATAATAATAATTCAATATTCTTTGAAGCATGTTCAAATAAAGAAATGCAGCTTTGAGGTAAAAAGCAATGCACGACTGACATGGCATGATGTCAGGATGGGATATGGGATATTCTATGGCTGTTTCAAATAAGTTGCTTATTTAGGGAGAAAAAACATGTTTCCAGCAAATTAGTCGCACAATATAAGCAACGATGAAAAGGCAGTCCAATTTCATTGCCCAATTTCATCCAAATTGACACATTAAACAAAACTGAGGCGGCTGAGGGATAATTAAGCTGTCAAGGAGTTGGCAAGTCCCTCTTGAATACCTGATAATTTCACCAATCTGACCCCTGCTAAGCCTGCAGACAAAACTCCCTTATTTCAACAAGAAACCATTTCAGTTCTCTCGAGCTTTACTGCAACACCAAATTCCAATCAGACATTAACATTACACTTCTCCAGACAGACCGTGAGCCAGTACACACTCAGAGCAGCTTGGATAATTACAAGCTGAATTCTCGCTTGATTATTTTGAAACAGCGAGGCAAACAAAGGAGGCAGCGGCAGCGCATTTGATTTGTTTCTGTTCAGGCCAGACAGGGCTTGCCGAGCTGATGGCTTCTGACGCGGCTCAAATCGGTTAGGTTTGTCCTGCTTACATAAAGGAAAAGTGTCAGAGGAGCTTTGGGGGAAGCGTCGGCGACTAACACAGCAGGACGGGAGAGAGCAGCAGGCCGAGAGCGATGCTCGACACACGTCACATATGGAGACGGTACTGCCAGACATCATGTGATTTCACTACCATCATCCAGGTGTGCACGCACAACATCAAGATTTTTAATATATATATTTTTACAGAAACTGACATCAGTCTGATCCTTTCAGAGTTTACTGAAATGCACATAAAACTATATTTCATATGATATATGTCATACATCATGATATATTTACAATTACTGTTAAGCTAATTAAGTAAAACCTGTATAGTTTAACTTTTTTTATTGTAAGTGTAACTTTTTTTTTATTATTGCACATCTAGCTACAGTTACAAGATCACAATGGATTTTTATATCTGATATGGGTTTATTTTTTTTGTACACTCAGTAGAAGTCTTTCAACAAATAAAATTGGTACAGAAATGTGACATTTTTACTTTCCTTTATTTTCCATACACGCCTTCAACAACCGTTATAAGATTCTGATGACCTTTCAATACAGGTAAAAACTGACATCTACTAGAATCTAAGCTATACAATTAAATTTATGTATTGATATATAAGCTACATCAAGGTATGTAATTTTTCAGACAGTTTTCAGACCAACAACAAAAAAACTCAATGAAAATAAGTGTAGTATTTTCATTGAGTATCTTTGATGCAACTATTGTACTATTTACAGCATAAAATATTCATTCAAGCTCATAACCAAACCTTAGATGCTTTCAAGGATTTCAACAAAGCAGAAATCTGAAATAAAAATAGAAATGGCAATCATAAAAAGACCCAAAGGCCAATATCAGACCCAAAACAAACAATCAATATTATATCTAGTTTACATAATATGTCACAATATCACAAAATTAATCTGCAATTTTATAAATTACATACTGTGGTTGGGTGATTAGATTAGCTGACTAGATGTTAAAATGTTGTACGGAATATTTGCTTTTTTTATATATGTATATATTTACACCTTTAACAGTGTTCAATCATTCATTTAAGAAAAGTATCATCACATTTTTAAAAATGCAACACTATATTGCTGGCAGTTTGTTTGCAAACCTATGCATATCATGACACATACTGCGTATTGGAGAACAATCATATCGTCCACCCATAATGTACAAGTAACCCATTTGTTAACCTCTTACCCTCCCAGAAATCTGGCCTTACATTCTTCACTCTTGCATCTCCAAAACGTCCTTCTTAGCTTCACTGTAGTTACTGGAAAATATGTCTTAATGAATAACCGTATAATAAACTGGTACTTTAATGAGATAACTGAAACTACAAGTAAATCTAATTGAGTCTCATCTAATCTACATTAGCCCATTTGAATGAATGGACAGTTTAATAGGACGCTGTAAACTAATGGAGAGATTACCAGAATTGACTGCTCATTCTTACTCATCAGTTTTGGACAAAGCCCTTGTGGGTAAATGACTGATTCAAAAGAAATACATGTGAAACTATTTGCCTGAAACAGAAAAGCGGTAGCTACAATAAGCCTTGGTGTAATAACCAAGTTCCTGTGTAAAAACCTAACAGACTATATCAGCACTGTGCACCACATCCAGTGTAGTTGATTACTAAATACACTAAACAAAAAATGTGCTTAATTATTAGGGCATGGCAATAACAAAACCGTCACATAAAGAAGCCACAGCATTCAGCTATTGTTGATTGTGCCAATGTGCATGCTGGTAATAGAAAAGATGTAAATGGGTGAGGTCAGACGTGTGAAGACATGCTCAGTATGGACTGTACAGACAATTTGGAACCAACTTGTACAGATGGATTTTTTTTGTGCTCTCAATTCTCATTGCTTATTGATAGTATTCAATAGGATCCGCGCAGCGTAATAGACAAGGTTACATCCAAACACCCTAAAAAATCAGTTAGTTATACTCTAGATTAGATTCTGTGCTCGCTCATACTGTTTGTGATTATCAGTGACACCAATGACTCTGATTGCCCCAAAAAGCTGCACAATCAGCCCTATGGTACATTAGGACTATAATCAGTGTAAAAGTCAGAAGCGGGTTGGTTCTACCTACTGGATATTAAGACTACTGCGAGAAATCTACAGGAAATACAGTGAAATGTACATGCTAAAATCACACACACACAGAAATTCACTCAATTCACTTTTTGTGACTTTCATGCAGACACAGAATTCTAGCTGTCAGCAGCCTGTAATTTTTTTTGTTTCTCATTTGTTTTTCCGTTAATATTGCATAAAAGTGAAAAATAAGCATTCCAGCCTGAGTCATCATCAGCCTCCACATTCTTATTCATTTGGCCAGTCTTTATCAAGGCCTAACACATAAATATGTAATTTAACCAAGTGACTTCTACATAACCACATTACATAAGCACTATTAACTGCAGAGCAATCACTGACCTGACTTACGATTATGCTAAAAGATTTTGGGTCTGAAAATAAACCCTGGGAGTTTAAAGGGTAGTTCCATAAACGTGAAAGGAACTCAAGACTGTTCCTTTATTACAACCATTGGTCTGGTTGTAATAAAGAGAACGAGCTCATAGTGTCATGTGCAACAGGTATGAAAGTAATAAAATCAGTCTTGTATATGCACAGTGGGGGTGAGAGAGAATTTCTGTACTATTTCTCATGATCAGATTATAGTCTTGGCTATATAAGGTTTTTTTTTAGTTTTTTTATTGACATTTCTGAGCATTTTTTTTTTTACCTAGCCTTTATTGGCCCCTTATTTAGTCCAGTGTAATATATTGCATTGTATATGTACATGGCTGGGATGACAGTAAAATTGAATTTTATCTGACATTATGACTTATTTTGTTCGGGCACTGACTTTCAACCACCATGAGGATGTGATTTGGAGGCATAGGAATATGAAAAAGAGAAAATGATGAACTATTTCAATAGCTATAACCAAGTTTATGGCTTTAACAATAACACTAGTTCAGACATACGGACATCCTTATAGATTTCATGCACTCTTTCAAGCCATGCTTGTCAATTGTACATATTCCTCCAACAGATGCTGTGACCTTTTTTTTTCTTTTTTGTTTTAGGAGAATGCAAGGTTCCCTTAAATATCATTTCTCCCATTTAGGGATGACTTTGTTTTTCATTCTAAATTCAGTATCAAAGTGTGTCCACTTTGTAATCTATATGGGCAGAGACTGTTGCCATGGTCACCTAATTGTAGCCCCGCCCCTTAGCAAGAAAGACATTGATCGCCTGATGTGGTCACGCCCCCTATCAGAACAAATTTTGACAGTTTTAGATGATTTCAGTGATAAATAGGTAGTAGATTATTATTTTTTTTTTTTTAAAAAGCATTTGCTGTTTTGTGATCTTCATACAAAAAAGCCAGCAGAAAGCAGGAGTTGTGTTTTTTCCATATTATTATTAATATTATTATTATTAGTAGTAGTAGTAGTAGTATTATCTGCACATTTTTAAGACCCCTGTTTGAGTTTGGAGAATCTGAAATTAAAATTGTTATAGAGGATCGTGTGGTCAGTCTGTAGATGGAAAAGATGGTCCAACACAGTTTTCAGGCAGTAACCTACAGGAGATGGGCTGAGTTTGAGGTTCACTATTCTCACATACTATGTAGTAAAGCAGTATGCGGTTCGGGACGTAGCCCATATTGCTGAAGTCTTTACTGTGATCAGCTTCAAACTCCTGATTTAGATATGAAACCTCCAATAATGAAAATGTATTTTCACACCCTATAGTTACCTTTACATATACATACATATATATATATATATATATATATATATATATATATATATATATATATATATATATATAATCAAAGATGCAAGCAAACAAAATATATTCCAGTGAACTGGTTACAGGCTCGTAGCAATCACAATTTTTTAAAGGTAATTTCAGAGCCAAATAATTAAGAAGCTTATATATATATATATATATATATATATATATATATATATATATATATATATATATATATATATATATATTACTTGCAGTTGTTGATGTGCACCTGCAATAAACAAAAAGAGGCTACACAAAAGCACCAAGTGGTCGCTCCCCCTCCACACACACACACACACACACACACACACACACAAACAACAAAAAACTACAAGAAAAACAGCAGCAACAACAACCACCACCAGCACCAGCACCGTTACTATTCACCCAACCCTGTGTGTGGAGTGTAGACGGTGCTCAGGACAACGGCGGAGTCGACCATCAAACACTGCCACACAATTCAAAGCAAACTGCACGTTGTGACAGAAATATACGAGCGGCACTCACCTTCTACAGCCCAGATAGGTGGCATTATCCATAATAAAGCAATAATGTGCATAACTGCCATCAGGGGGGCCATCTGACTACGAAGAGCCGGACTGTTCATTGAGGATGAATCCGCTGGCCCATCTGTAAAGGCGCCGTGTTCACACAGCCAGGCGGGTAAAGCACACTGAGAGCCAGCGCGCGCGCGCACACACACACACACACACACACACACACACACACACACAACTACGGCAAGTTCGGGCGAAACCAATCAAATACGGACAAAGAGGGAGGGGGAGGGGGAAAGGGTGTCTGGTCGTGGGTAACCCTGTTTAGCACACTACTCACTCGATCTCGATAAATTATATTATTATTATTATTATTATTATTATTATTATTATTATTATTATTATCATTATTATTATTATTGTTGCTGTTGTTGTTGTTGTTGTTAAATGGTAAGTTACTATCAACAGAAGCAACAACAATAATAATATTAAATATAGCTGCAAGCAGCAATTACGGGGCCAAGCACTCCAGCGGCAAAGTAAGGAGATAAGCAAGTATGATTTTAGCATGGTCATGATTTTATGATCAATCACTCAGAAGTTATACACAAAAATATGCATTTTTGCATATCTCATAAACACTATGTGGTGCTGGTCCAAAACCATGTAAGTACCCTCAAGTCATGGTGCCTATGACACATACTAAGTTTGATGTGAATACATTAAAGCGTTATGGAGACATAGCCTCACGTCCATTTTGGCATGCTCATCATCACATTTGTTGTCCTGTTATTCGAGAACAGTTTGACAATGATCTGATAAAAAAAAAAAAAAATTGGGGGAAATCAGACAGACGCTCTAGAGGAGTTCAAAAGACTAGGTTTTCAGACATTTCAAAATGGTGGCTAGGAAGTTCATCCAACCATGGCATAATTGTTATCGTTGATCTCAACATGACCCAAGGTGTATGTGAAGATAAGTGTCATGAAAATCGACAAAAGTAGTCAAAACATATATATTAAAAAATTTTAAACTGGATTATAATTTTTTACTGTAATTTTTTGAATGTTGTGAAACTGTGCAGATATGCTCAGCTCATGATGCCTATGATGCCTATTTACTAAGTTTGGTCTGAATATGCTAAAGCATTATGGAGATATTTGGGTGTGATTGCCATCGTATTTGTCCACGCATTATTTGAGAATGATTTGGTTTATCAAAAAGCTTTTGATAACTTTTTGCCAGCATGGTCTGAAAGTGATTGGATTTGATTTTCATGAAAATCGAACGAATGATCTAGGGGGAGTTTGAAAAAGTAGGTTTTCAAAGTATTTCAAAATGGCGGACAGGACGTTCAGCAGACCATGGCATAATTGGTATCTTTGTTCATTGCATGAGCCAAGGAAGACCAGGCTCATGTATTCAAAAGCTATTAGCATTTTAATAAATTTCTTATAATTTTTGACCACAGGTGGCGCTGTCTTGACATGTTTTGAGTGCATTCAGGGCATGGCGTCGATAACACATATCGCATTTCTTAAGGATATGCCAAGTCGTTTGTAAAATACAGCATTTTACAGCTAAATTCAAAATGGCCAAATTTTTGCCAGCATGATCTGAAGATGATCTGTGTCAAATTTGGTGAAGATCCAATGAACAGCCTGGGACAAGTTCGAAAAAGGTGTTTTAAAAAAGGTTTTTCATAAAATTAAAAATGGCGGAAAAATTTTTATGACAGAAAATGACATCATAGGGTGCAATTGAATCATCTTGAGCCAAGGAATCAGAGAAAAAAGATTTTTTTATGTTTCTAGGCCTTACTGTTCAAAAGTTATTAGCATAAAGGTAAGTCAAAATTTGAGCAGTTGGTGGCACCAGAGGGTTTGATATAGAGACTCCAAACCTGCTATGGTTAATGTTGAGACTGTCCTCTATCTGTGTGCAAAATTTCATAACTTTCCCACAAGCTGTTCTATGGGTTCCCATAGACTCAAGAGCGGAAGAAGAAGAAGAAGAAGAAGAAGAAGAAGAAGAGGAAGAAAAAGAAGAGGGAAAGTAAGAGGAAGAAAAAGAAGAAGAAGAAGAGAAAACTAATGGATACAATAGGTGCCATGCACCTGCAGTGCTTGGCCCCTAATATTAATAATAATGAGCAAATGTACTGGATTACGTGCTGTTTAATACTGTAAGAGATTGGATCTCTGCATTAAGAGATGTAACAGATTGCAGTACTTTACTGTAAATATGTTTTGCAGTTGTTTACTATACATTTTGCAGTATAAAATCGACATCATTTTTAAAAAATAATGTGGCAGATCAATGTGCAGAAGTGGATCAATGTGTAGAAGAATGATTTAAGTTCATAAATCATGCGTGAGTAAAAATACCTCTAGAAAGTGAGGAGATCCAGGCCAGAGGCTTAATTTATTTTATTTTATATTATTTCATTTTACACAATAACACAATATAATACAATAATACAAAATCATTATGAGATTATTATTAGTAGTAGTTGTAGTAGTAGTTGTATGGTAAATGGTCTGCACTTGTATAGTGCTTTTTTAACCTTAGTGGTTCCAAAGCACTCTACACTGTGTCTCATTCACCCATTCACACACACACACACCAATGGTAGCAGAGCTGCCATGCAAGGCGCTAGCTTGC
This sequence comes from Ictalurus punctatus, assembly GCF_001660625.3. Taxonomy (NCBI): domain Eukaryota; kingdom Metazoa; phylum Chordata; class Actinopteri; order Siluriformes; family Ictaluridae; genus Ictalurus; species Ictalurus punctatus. The sequence continues at coordinate 16,704,087 of NC_030430.2, forward strand.
CATCAGGAGCAACTCGGGGTTCAGTGTCTTGCCCACGGACACTTCGGCATGTGGAGTCATGTGGGCCAGGAATTGAATGACCAACTCTACGATTAGTGGACAACCCGCTGTACCACCTGAGCCACAGCCGCCCACTAGTAGTAGTAGTAGTTAAAAGTAGTTTTGTTGTTGTTGTTGTTGTTGTTGTTGTTGTTGCTGTTGTTGTGTTTTTCCAATCAATTCACTGTTTTATTAAGCAACTGAATATTTACCGAACTGAAGATTTATTACTTTAGCATGCTCACTAATCTCAGCATGAGAAGTTTCATACCATTCATCATTCTCTCTTTCATTCATCGAATTCAACATTAAATCCAAATCAGAGGATAGTAGAAGAACATACACAGTCTGATCTTGTTCAATAAATGATCTAAAATCACAAAAAAAAGATTGATGCTCTCCTAAATATCATTGACCATGTATTGACCCTAAGAGCAGCCAGTCCACTGAGATGGTCCTATTGACTGTTGCCTTCAGCTTTTGGCTAGTCTGGATTCTACAGGACCATGGACCATATAATTCTATACATTTTAGCAGAAGATCATCTGTCTTTAAGTGGAGAGTGTTGGAAATTGAATATAATCTTATCACCATCTTCATTATCATCTTCCATACTTACTGAAATTCTGAAAAGCAGATTTAAAATTGTCAGCGGTTGAAATATTTTGGTGGGGAGGGGAAATTTCATTCGTCACAGTACCTTAAGCGCCTTGTAACCACCTACTAACCCCTAATCTCTTGTAGATTATCAACGTCAATCTGTGTGGAGCTTCTACCACCTGATGGTGCTCTGTAGCCATACTGTGCCAATTCCCAGGGTTGTTCGCTTCTCCTTATCCATTCCTCAACTGCAGGTACCTTTGACAATTTAGTAAACCATGGGAATAGGGCAGTCAAAGTATGATATACAGTATACTGTAGTTATCTTTGTACACACTGAAATGGAGTCAGCCCTGTGGATGAATGTGTTAATTTTGTGCATATTCAGCCCAAATCAGATATCATCTCTGTACCTGTTGGTTGAGTGAGCATTAGAATCTCAGTAACCTATTTCCTGATTGTGTCTCTCTACTGGTCATTTGATTGTAAGTGATACCCTAAAGAAAGTCTAGCTGTTGACAGAAGCCTCTCCAGAATTGTGACATAAAATGTATCCTATCCCACCCTGACCCCTGATCTGACACCATAATACCATAGTACCTATAAAATCTTTGGTGAAAGTATCAACTGTTCAGAGGCGAATCGGCCCATGTTTGGTGAATCAGCCCAGCCAGGCAAGGGCAAGATGTCATAAAAGAAAACTGAAACAGAGAACTGAAATGGATGAGATAAAATGGGGATACATGATGAGGAAGAAGACAATGGTGAGGAAGATAGAAGGTGGCAGTTATGTTAAAATGTAATAATATTATAATCAATGTAATCTGTCATCCAATAGGATGTTAATTTCTTTGTTCTTTACTAAATGATTAACATTAAAAAAAACAACAACAACAACAACAACAATTAAATGAATAATTCATGAATGTAGCCATATATACTCCAATCATCTCTCTCAACCTTCATAGCACTCTGAGGTAAGGTACAGTTGGTAAGGTAAAAGTGGCTACCCGGGATCGTGAGCAATTCTGATTGAATAAAATATTTACTTGCACTTCCTGCACTTCTGCTGGATCAATGAGTAGAGGCAAAACCTTCTGTAATATGGGAGGCTTGGACAACGAATGAGGATCCATGTGCAGAAATTTAATAAGCAACCATGAGTGAGTCAAAAAGACCAGAGGATAACCCAGAACATAAACGAAGAAAACAAGGAAAGGAAATTTAATCGCTAGATTAAATGAACAGCTCAAACTTTACACAATAGGTAATATCAACAAAGCTTCACAATGACTGAATGTTCATGAAATGCTTATATATTGGTAAACCATCAAGTGACCTGGAAGTGTGACCAAATGTCAGAGTTCGTGCTCCCCAAAATAAGGCCTGTGAAACTGCTGGGTTACTTCTCTGTAAAACAGTTCATGCTGGTGGGGAGGAGAAATGTCCATTGTCCTTTTCACAAACAATTAAAAGCATGTAAAAAGTAGAATAAAAGTACAGCAAATAAAACGATAAAAAGGTAAAATGCCAGTAAAAGTATGGAACATAATAAAAGCTAGTTAAATTCTAAAATTAAAAACATGTCTTATCTGTTTAAAGTCAATGATAGAAGGAATCTGATAAGTGTTATTGCTAATGTGCACTACATGTTTGGTGCGTAACAAAAAATTCATATATGCTTCATAAAATAAGTTTCATATATGAAATACATGGCATTTTGTATGTAGGTATTAATAGATGTATGAAGGTCCTACATCATTAAGAGGTTTAAAACTATTAATAAGATTGTACAGTGCTAAAGGAAACAGGCAGCCAGTGAGTGCAGTGCTGCTTAAACTGGTCTGATATGATCACATTTTCTAGTAGGTATTAATATTCTTGCTGCTGTATTTTGCACAAGTTTTGTTTGTTTGTTGTAATTGTAGGACTTTCTATTAGCAATTCAAGTTAAACAAAAAACCCCAAAATTATATGGATCAATTTCTTGCCATCTTGTAAGCAGAAGTAAAGCCGCACCTGTGTTACATTCCTTAGATGATTGAATTATATTAATAATGTGCGGTTTAAAAATTGAACCAGTCCAGAATCTAGAATTACACCAAGATGTCTTTTTCAGAAACTTCAGCTTGTGTAGAATCATTAGAAGCAACTGTGATACTTTTTAAACACTTTGATGAATACTACTACTAGTACTATTCATGCTTGTGTTGAGATCTAGCATCAACAGTGCCATCTGGAGTGTACAGAAGAAACATTTTGGTTGACGGGGAAGAGGAGGGAATTTGCTGTTGCATAATGAGCCATTAAATCATCATTACTTCCTCTTTTGCTCCTTATCACAGCGAGGATTGCAGATGACTGACAGATCACTCAAAGGACTGATGTGAGGAAGAAAATTGGCCTACTTCTTTGTATCTGTTCTCACGGTCTTTGACCCCTATGTGTGAGGCTTTTACATGGAGAACACTGAGATATGAAGACCTTAATACTTGGCTTGGACCATTTTGTTAACCATGCCAGCACCCAAAGGCCAGAAACATTTATTCAGTCTAGTTGTGTTATTTCAAAGTCAGCCTCTGGGCATGTTAGGGCCTGAAAAGGTCATGGATGAAAAATCTTTATGGACAATCTTTATGGGCCTCAATGCACACACACAATTTCTGCATACAAAAATGCTTTACAATTTGTTTTTCTAAGCTGCTATTCAAAAAAAAAAATATATATATATATATACATATGCAAAAAGTACTAATATGGATGACATAAAAAGTACACATGTGGGTGACAATGTGTTTGATTTATATTCATCAAAAAATGTTTAGAGAATATTATTTTATAAGGTTCTGTAATGCTGGGGCTGATATTTAATTGGGAGGAAAATGTTTGATGTCTCATGCAGAAGTACATCATAAATATATGCCACACCAAAGCAATATGAAAAGCTATGAGCAAGAGGTCAGATAAACTAGGCAGAAAGATAGAGAGACAAGAGGAAATAGAGCAGAAGAATATGGAGCTGACATAAAGGAATCTAGGATAATTCAGCCTCAAGATGAGTGAGGGCCGAAAACCAGCAGACTACAAGATATGGGGTCGTTGCCATGGAAACCTTTGCCCAGAGAGATCACCGACCCTTCTGTCCCCTAATGTGAGCACAGTACAGATTGTAGGTCACATATGCCACCAGCAACCCAATCAGGTCTAATCTGTCTTGACTTGTGGGTCATGGATTGCACCAAGAAAGTGGTCTTTTCTGGCATGTAACACAGATTAATTAATGTACAACATGTTTCTATTTATTTTATTTATATTTTGCTTTTGTAATAATATAACTATGATAATACAGATGGTTCATAACAGAATTAAATGATTCTTAGAATTAATCATTAAATTATTAGACTTGTTCAGAGACAGACTGCTCTTTTCCCATGTGTGTGTGTGTGTGTGTGTGTGTGTGTGTGTGTGTGTGTGTGTGTGTGTGTGTGTGTGTGTGTGTGTGTGTGTGTGTGTGTGTGTGTGTGTGTGTGCTGTGTCACTGGTGTGCTCACAGGTCAGCCCTGGAGACTGGAGAGGTGGACTGACTGGACGTCAGCACAGCTCTTATACTCAGGTGCTCCTGGGAACAACAACCTCCAGTGTTGAATCATGTCATGGCAGGGGGGTGGTGCTGAGCAGTCTACTTTAATAAGTAACCATCAGAGCAGATAAATGTTTGTTTATGCTTTTATATAGGCTGCCAACAGGGGGCAGGGGCCCAAGGAATAATTTAAGTCAACAAAACTATCTTGAGTAGAGGCAAATACACTATATATATATATATATATATATATATATATATATATATATATATATATATATATATATATATATATATATATATATGCTGGGCTGTGAAAAAGTATTTGATTTCTTCTGCTTTTTGTTTATATCTCATACTAAATTGTTTCTGAAATCGAAACAAAATCTAACACAGAACAAAGGCAACCAGAATAAACACAAAATACAGTTTTTAAATGATAATGTTATTTATTGAAGCAAAAACGTTATCCATTATCATCCGAGCCTGTGTGAAAATGTATTTTTATATAATATTTTTTATATATTTAAAATGAAATTTCAGAAATGACGAGGAAGAAGGTGATTGAAATACATCAGTCTGGGAAGGTTATAAAGTTATTTCAAAGGCTCTGGGACTCCGAAGGACCTCAGTGAGAGCCATTATCTCCAAATGGAAAAACTCAGCACAGTAGGGAACCTTCACAGAAGTGGCCAACCTTCCAAAATTCCTCCAAGAACTCAGCATCTACTCATCTAATAAGTCACCAAAGAGCTAAGGACAACATCAAAGGAACTACAGGACTCTCTTGCATCAATAAAGGTCACTGTTCATGACTCCACTATCAGAAAGACACTGGGCAAAAATGCCATTCGTGGAAGAGTGGCAAGGTGAAAACCACTGATAACCCAGAAGAACATTTAAGCTCATCTGAATTTTGTGAAAACACACCTTGATGATCCTTAAATCTTTTGGGAGAATGTTCTATGGACTGATGAGTTGAAAGTGAAACTGTTTGGAAGACAGGGGTCCCGTTACATCTGGCGTAAACCAAACACCGTATCCCACAAAAATAACATCATACCTACGGTCAAGTATGGTGGTGGAAATGTGATGGTGTGGGGATGCTTTGCTGCTTCAGGGCCTGGGAAACTTGTAAATATAATCTATAATCATATTATGTTTTGTATGTTTATAAAATAATGAGAAATAGTGAAAAATAATCAGCTCTTATCCCCTTATAACAAAAAAAATGCATTTGACACTGATTTCTATATGAAATTAATAAATAATAAAGCTTCATGGAATATATAGAAGAAAAAGAGAATAACTTGGTGAAAAGTGCAGCACTGATTTCTCAATTTAAAACTTTATTATTTGGAAGGCAAAATGACAAAAAAATAGTGCCAGAAATGCGTTCATTAATGCACTTTGTTTAAAAGGCAGCTAGAAAAATCATTTTGTGTTGTTTCTATTAACATGTGGGTTTCCAAACTGAAACTTCAAAATCTGTGAGATTAAACATGCTATTTTGAAGTTTTTAAAGAACCCGGACTGTGGATTAAGCCACTAATTAGAAAAGGCTCAGGAGTGTCTGTCCTTATGCTTGAAAATTCATAACAATTCAAACGTCACATCAGCATCACTTGTTGCTATTGGTAGGTTGAATCACAGTAACTTTCAAGTCTTTCTCATGTAGATCTGAAAGGCTGAACTTCCCACCTCATAAACATTTATTTGCTGAGGAGAAACCCACTTGACATCCAACTCTACCTGCCTCCTACAGGCCTTTGATATTAACACACTGTGAGATGTGGCTTGTCTTCTATTGCTGCTGATGTAAATTGGAAAAATTGACCTTGCACAAAGAGGTGACATGGGGTTGCACTGGCTGACATTTCCAGGCCGTGGCATAGTTTTCTGTTAAGACTGCTGAGATGCCTGGAGGACATGCAGCTATTTCATGAGTAATTTAATATGTGGAGCTGGACATACCTCTGTGTGAATAACACCCTGGAAATAGCAATTGATATGGAAGAATGCACAGCACCCCTAGAGTCTTAAAGGTGGGCCAGGGTCATCAGCACAAATAAGGGATAGAGACAAAAACAAATCATAGAGTCACTAAAAATGAGAAAGATAACTATGACAAGTATGTATTAGTGCCCCCTTCATCCATTTGGAAATGGCAAACTCTGATGCTCACCTCATTCATCACACATGGGTACAACAAAGGAATCAGTGCTCTAAGGATATAAAAATGGGAAATTTTGGTCAAAGCATTCTTTTAATTATAACAGCCACAGATGGTACAAGGCTAACACTGTCTATGCTTGAACATGTGCTTTGCTGAGCGTTGGCCTTCCATGTCCTTTCAATACATTACACCTATTTGTGTTCAGTATAACATTTTAAACCCAGTGCGGTTGAATTCTCAAAACTGATTGGTCAGAAGGTGTTGATTACTTTTCTATAAAAACCAGGCTCTGGGACAGTGACTTGTATGGCAGGCACTCCATAAAGAATAAATAAATGGATTTAAAAACGCGTTATTTAACAAAGAAAGGTAACATCCAGTAAATTTTCTACAGTGCAAAAGTCTTCAGGATAAAAAAAAAGTGCTTTATGGTTTCTCAGTAACATGGCGGGCACTTCTTCTATTATTAACATCAAGAGAGAAAATAAAAGAGGGGCTATGAAATGACTGTTTATAGCCGCTATAACAAGTGTAGACATTCTGCAACATTAAATGTAACTGTAAACAGTTAAAAAAAAAAAGTATGACGTATTATTCACTGATAAAAAAAAAAGGCAATTCTTGCCAAATTGCTGTGGTATAAGAGAAATAAAACACATTAGGACATGTTGCTATAGGAAAATAGTCAACTTTGGCCACATCACACAACCCCAGTGTAGATTATTTTCCTATAGCAACATATCCCATCGTGTTTCATTCCTTACATAACAAAAGCTGTAACATGTGTTTTGCTATGTACAGAAGGTATAATGCTGAGCTTTGGCCTTCTATTTCTTTTCAATACTTTATACTTATTTGGGTTAAACTACTTAAATGTTATTTAAGCAAATATAAATGTATTGATTACCATTTTGTTGCCTGACATTGTAAGGCACTCCTTGTGTTTCATGCTGCATCTATAAAAGCTTCAGCATTAGGAGCTTCACAAGGCTTGTATTTTAAGTTTAAAGGAGGAAAGTATGCAGAAGTCTGCTGCCCTCTTGTGCTGTTTGCTGTATTATCATATGAATGCGTAGTGATCACAAACGTACACAGATATCCATGAAATAAAGCATACCACTTGGAAACAGGGCAGTAGTGCATGAGATTATGTAATGAAACTATAATTAAACAAAATTACATAACACAAATGTAATGACCTAATTCTTCTAATAGAGAGTGATTTTTCAAGCATAGTTAGTCAGGAAATTAATGTTAGGGCTTCCAGAGGAACTCCCTACTGTGCAAAAACACACACTAAAAATTAAATAAAAGAACAAGCTGCCATTATTCCACCTCTTCAAATCCACTGTGCATCTTTGTCATATCCAAGCTGCCATCTGTTAAAGATGACAGCTTTATAATAGTGTTGTGTTCAGAGAACAGGAGGTACATGTATACATTTAAACTTACATACGTAGGTGACTAGTGAATAATGTGTAGGATGAATACATATTGTATTTCATATTTGACACTTTTAATGCTTCATTGTAGGTAGGGGAAGTTACAGAAAAGGGGAACAGATCTACCTGAAAGAACAGTTGTTGCTGGGGGGGGCGCTCCGAGAGTGTTTGGAGGGCTCAAATGAACTAGGTGTGAAAACACCCTAAGCGTGCACATGAGCATTTAGGCTTGCGTCTTTGGCATGATAGTTAAACAGGAAAGTAAAACTTTTCAAAATAACTTGACAGCTTTCCAGCTTGCTCACAGCGCTCTGCTTTGCTCTGCTCGTGACCATATAAACACATGCTCAGCTCATTGCTCAGGGACAGAGAAAAAAGAGTTATCATATTCACATATGGGGAAAAAGCACCACGATGTGCCATGTTAGTCAGTATCTTTGTAGCTTTTCCACTAAACACCGCCCTCACACTAAATCATACCATTCCACCTGCTACATACATATATGTGAGAACCAAATGCTCCAGTTCATGCTTTTTCCACCTTTTGCAAAAATTATAGTAGCCTCAGTAAAATCTGGTATGGTCTTAAAAGCCACCTTATGGCAATTAATGCAATAAGTAAAAACGCAAAAAAAAAAAAAACCCCTATAGAATTGCAACACATTAGACTTTTTAGAGCAGAATTCTGAATAAATAAATAAACAAATAAATAAATAAATACCAGGGCTCATGGGCTCGTATCAATGCAGGGCTTAGCAGTGCTAAAATACCCATTGTCTTTCAAAAAAATATATCCATATAAGGTTTCATTTTTGGCATCCACATCAGATTCATTTATTCATTTTCATTAACCGCTTTATTCTGATCAAGGTCATGGTGGAGCAGGAGCCTATTCTGGGAACACTAGGCGAGTATTACACTCTAAATTGAACCATCAAATTATTTGTTGTTAACAAATATTTTGAGGAAGATTACTTTGGATTTTTGTGGAACCAAGCACTGCAGCACCTCCAATGGTCATAAGAACGTGTTAGGAGGAAGTGAGGTTGTGGCTCATTTTGTTCTAGCCCAGAATGAAAGTTCCCCTAGATTTGATCAACATTTGGGCTGATATTTTTCAGCCCACTTCTCTGAAATATCTGTAACACATTGAATCCAGTAGAGCATTACCAATCTGAAAAATTTAACTCACAAATTTTTGTGAATAAATCCTGTTCATAATATAAGAGAGTACATGATATAAGAGAATTCCCTTCAAATACTTAATTGAATTTTTTTTTGTGCACACAAAGCATTTGTATTGTTTCATAAAATTGGGATTAAACCACTGGATTCACATGGGTTATTTTTTACAATGCCTTCATGAACTTTTTGGAGCTTGAAATTTTTGGTTCCATGGACTGTAAATGGAGGGACAGAAATATTCCATTAAAAAAACTTTCATTCAAAAATGTCTTCATTTGTGTTCCGAAGATGAACAAAAGTATTATGGGTTTTTAACAACATGAGGGTGAGTAATTGATGACAGAATTAAAATTTTTGGGTGAACGATCCCTTTAACAAGAAATCATTGGTCATAAAATTTGTAAAAACGTACCACCATTTGCTCATTTACTTTTGCTGCACTGAACTGTTTGGGGAAAAGCTAGAAACAGGGAAATTCACTTATTGTATAGTCTTTTACACTTTTACACAATTTTACACAAACAAAATGTTTGTAAAATTCAAACTAACACATGTCTGGGTGTACAAATTAAAAAATACATATTTTTTAAATAAAGAAATAAATATTTTTAAATAAAAAGCTTTCTGCAAGTTTACCCACAAGACTTTTAAAGAAACATTTAAAGAAATCAAAGGGAAAAATCTATCCCATACTAAATTACTTTATCTATTTGTTTAATTTTTGCTATAATTTCCTGACCAATGATTTATTATTAGGACCATTAAAAGCTTCATATTTTGCCAATTTGGGGCCCATTTTTGTCAGTGCCTGTCTTGTTACACTGTTCAGCTAAGATTCAAAAGACCAATTTAACTTGTAAAATGCAGCTTGTATTAAACAGATATTTTATACATAAGCCATGCAGGAATAAAATCGAATGGGCAGAATCCATTTTTATAAAGGAGTTCCTTATGAGTGAAAAGTGTGTGTACTTAGACAAGGATATCTCCAGATTATGACGTGGAGTGGATAGTGTGAAGACAGACAAAGGTTGGGATTACATGACTGATGAGCAGACGGTAGCCACGGTTCATTCCTGTCTGGTAGCTGAAGTCTACTTGTCATTTGAAAATTTCTGACTGGAGCAACAGCATAGAAAGGAGATCCTGAGTAGTACCGCATCATGAGGTTGAATCTCTGGCGTTGAGTGCCTTAGCAAAGCATACTTTGAGGTAAGGTACACAGATTATCAGATGATATTAACAAAATAAAGTATCAATGAGTTTGGAAACTATTAAATTTAACAGTATCATTCACTGAAAAATCACACGATAAAATTTGCTGTCATGACAAGATATTGCTAACTATAATCTTGATCTCCTTAACTTTTCACACCTGCTGTACCAGTGGAGACTAATCCAACCTTCAATATGAAGCTGAAGTGGACTAATCTAGGCATCATCTTCTTCTTCATCCTCTCTCTCATCATGACTGGCTGTTTTATATGGCAGTACAGGCTTCCCAAGGCCAAACTAGGTAAGAATTACAGAATAGCATTTGGAAAAAGCTCTTTTCAATACATTTAATGCCTGGAAGTCCATTTGAATGTTTGGCTTTCTGATCACCTTATGCTTAACTGATTGTTTGTAAGGGGGGAAGCCAGAGGATTACACAGAGCTTGACATAGAGGCTCACAGATTGCTTCAGACTGTAAAGCCTATATTCACTTGGGGGGAGGGGCTGTCAAAGGAACTGAAACACTCTATAATGAATGAGTACATTACCCTAATGCACCCAATTTCACATTCATTTCACTGCATTAAATTCAACTGCAAATGCATATGAATATTTTATGATAATAGCCCAGGGTGACTAATGTGACCGAAAGTCCAGTTTGCATTTCAGTGCTAGATATCATTTTAGAATAACTGTCATTTTCTGTAATCTTAACCAATAGAATAAAAGTATGGTCTGTAATCCATAAATTTAAGGATTAAATCATGACATGGCATGCTGTTATAGGAAACTGACCAATGATAAGGTGGTACGAGGGTCATTACCACCCTGAAAAATAGTGATTATTTTCCTATAACTGCACATCCATAAGTTAAAAAAAAGAAAAGAAAGATCATTATACCACACCACAGCATTGTCAGACAACAATATATATATATTTTTATATTAATTAAGGATCGTCCTACTTTTTAAACATTTGTAGTTACATTTAATAGTAAACAGGACAGAAAATGGACTAACTGATAGAAAGCACTGACACAGGGGACTCCTTCCATAAATTATATATTACGGTTATATATTATGGCGACTTCTTCCACAAATGTTATTCAGTGTAAATGTTTCTTTACAGAAAGCTTCACAGCATTAAGGATTAGATGGTTTTCTTTGTTAAAAGATGTTTAAATGGTTTAATTAGCTGTAGATATTATGGAACATCCACCATAAAAGTCTCTGTGAATGAGTTGATACTATAGAAACGATAATGTAATATAACAATTACATTAATTTAAATGTATTTGTAAATTTGTCCTTACATCATATAGTTCTTGTTTTACCTATCAACATTGCAGAAGTATAGCATGACTTGGTCCTGAATTTTTTCACTGTTTTAGTGGCTGAAATTAAAGTCCAAGAGGTGAAAGAAGATAAATTGTGCCCACGTTTCCCAGAGCCTGTGCCACTGAAGCATCCCATACCTGCCCTAATGGATGCACTAGAAAAGGTTGGTCCAGCTATAAAAAAAGAAGTCATAATGTATGACCTGGATCAATAATATGCTTCACTGTACTTTGTCATAGTGTGTCATGTGTGATCTATTTTGTTTATTTAACCCCAATACAATATCATTAATATAATAGGACACCATAGCTGCACTTTGTAGGCATACAATTACAACCTGTAGTTCATTAGTATTCACAAACCAACCTTCCTTTTCCACATCCACCATAGGACCACTGCAGGTTATCAGCTTGTGCTCATGTTTGTGCTTTGCTTCATAGTCTTCTGATTCTTACCTATTTAAATGTCATCTCATAAATTACTTATTAGGTTCAAGATCATACCCTTTAAATCAGGAATGTAGGATATAAGTTATCTGATTTAGGATCCATGTACAAAGCCATTTTAATACAAAATCCATAAATACAAAAACAAAATTACAGCCAGTAACCAGGCTGTAGTCAGGACACAGGAAATGACAGGGCAAACCAAAAAAGAAAGGTTCAAACAGCATAAATGATCTGGAGAATAACAAGGCTCAGAAATTACACAGCTGTAATGTTTGGCAAGACTTCTCAAAGGATTCATGTTCTTTGCGTGTTTATATACTAGTTCAATGGATCTAGTATACAAACATGAAAAGTGAAGTCTGGGGATACCCACGGGTCCATGATTTTTAAAATGTTATTATATTGTTGGAAATCACATCTCACCATTATCAAATTGTTGTAATTATGACATTTTATTTTTTAATTATGAGTTCTTATAGTTCTGTTTGACTGACCACTTGAATATAATGGGTTTAATCAAAATCTCACTAACTCAAAAACAAGTAGACTTGTTAATACTGAAGCCTGGACATGCTGTGTTCTGTTGGTGGAAAGTCCAGGATTAGAAATACAGAAACACTGCTCTGCATCATACCAGCGCCACATACACTACCATATAACTGTCACTGATGAGCTGAGAATAACTAAATAACTAAATAATCTGGTCAGTGGTGGTCCTATGATCAGCTGATTTTTTGTCCAGGAAGAACTCCTAGAAAAGAACTTCCTGCTGTGGAAGCAACAGTGGAAAGGAAGTTGGTTCAGAGCCACTCAGGAGTGGCCCGACACCATGCACCCCTTCAAAAAAAAATTTGAGGAGGGGGCTACCAACCCAACTAAAACCATCCCCCACCCTCCTTGCCCCACTTCGGACATCGCTCTCATCCTTTCTCTGCTGTGGACGTTGCTGTACCTCCTTGCTCCTCCGAGGACATCCCCTAGCCCCTCAGCCCTGCAAAGGGCATTTCTCTGTCTCCCTGCTCCACCTTAGATGTTGCTATGCCACCCGGCTTTTCTTTGGACCACGCTCCACCTCCCTGTTCTGCTGAGGACATCGCTCTGCCTCCCTACTCCACTGAGGAGGTTACTCTGCTTTTCTGCTCCACTGAGGACATCGCTCCTCTCCCTTGTTTTGCAGTGTGCCCCCTCTGGCTCCACCTTGGGCTTCACGGTGGCCGTTGCTCTACATTTGTGCTCTGCCTTGGATGTTGCGCCCCCCCCTTGGGTGAGCAGATTGCTCCACATTGGTGCCTGGTTAGGGGTATCATGTCTCCTGTCAGCTCTGCAGTGGGTGGTGCTCCTAAGAACCCTGATCAGCTGGGGGATGTCTTGTCTTGCACTCAAGAACCCCCTCTTGAAGTGGCTCATAAATGGGGGGGGGGGGGGGGATTTCTGTCATGGTTATGCCAAAATTGGCATTGAATTACATTACCGATCAGCCTCAACACATCACATGACTATGTCGCATGTTCCACTGATCTCTCACACCTGCTCATGTTAATAAGCACCCCATATAAGTTCTAGTTTTTCTGTGCCTTTTTGTCAAGCTTCTGTTGCTGTTGGTGTCTGTTACTTTGCCCTCCGTAGTCTTAGTCTGTATGTTTTGTTGTTTCGTGTGTTGCTGTTTTTACACTGTGCACAATCCCAGACAGTAGCAATACAGTCAAAATCTGGATTGGTGATCCTACGATTGGGGTGCCATTTGTGTCTCACTGCTATTACATTTACCAAGGTGCATGCAAAGTAAAATTAAAATACATTTTAAATATATATAAAATGTCCTTCATAAAAGCATATGTGGAAATTTACTTAAAACAATAATAAAAACCTCTACAACACTTACAAAAAAGCATTTTTGCCACCCAAGCCACTACAGCTATACTTCACATTGAAATCTAATTATTAAAGTACTTCAAAAAATCTTTTTCTTTTCATTAATGTGTAAATCCATTTAACAGCTCATGCTTGAAACATCCTTTTCTATTAGTCCATTATAGCATATGAAAAATGTACATTTTAGTTCCCACAACATTCACACAACCATATTACCTGAACACAACCACTTCTATGAAATATATGGAACATTCCACAAATCTCATACCGTACAAAAAGTTAATCATCATTTCAATTTCCTGTAGATCATGGGAAGAAAATTCTTTTCTATATTTTTTCAGTGATACTGACTGACAGGGTCACTTTGACAGTGCAAAGATGTTACCCAAATTAAAGATTTAACGTAAATAATAATTATTATTATTATTGTTATTATTATTATTATTATTATTATTATGTATTTATTATTATGTATTTATTTATTTATTTTTGTTTATTTATTTATATAATTATCATTATATAATATAGTAATAAACCATATTTTAAGTAAATTATTGGAATGTCCTTAATGTGTTCATGTCATTAGTATGGATGCAAGTTAGCCACATTTTGTCTATTTGATAATTTTATGTTAAGTAACCCTGTTACTTTTAACCCTGTTACTCATATAAGAGCAAGCTGCAGTGACAAGAAAGAAATCTTTTCTTTTTTTTTTAAATAAAAAAAAAGATATTATTACCTGAGATGGTTTAACATAAATAAATATAACATATTTAAATATTTTTTAAATAGTTAAATGCACCTTTTACTATTAGGTTCAATGTTAAAAAAAATTAGATCAAATGTTTGTAAGTGTTACATAAATAGCAGCCCAATCATATAATCACCCATACTGTATATCTACATAGTGCTATTAAGTAAATTTGATTAAATGGCCAAAAATTGTAGATACAAGTAAGGTGTACCTAATAATCTGTCAGTTGGGTGAATGACTGTAACAGGAAAACGTTTTTAGGTGGATTCTCTATTGAGGACCAGCATTGATGTAACAGCACTGCCAACAATTTCATGCATTGTCATCTATAATGACTCTGTGCTGTGGAATGGGAACTTTGGCAGAAGAAATGGGAGTGACCCAAAATCTTCACCACCAAACGAATACACAGTCTATAGGTAAGGAAATGACAGACTACAGTCTCTCTTTATATACAGTGGCTTTGCATATTTGTATGTCTCTTGCTGTTCATCTCATACATACGTATCTACGTATATCCAAGATAATGACCTATCACATGTAGCCAACCCAGTGACTTTTGAAATACCATTATCTCTAGAATATACATAATATTCAGCATATCTCATTGAGATTGTAGATTATGGTTATAGAAAAATCCCACTAATTCCCTTTTTTTTCTTTTTTTTTTTTTAACACCAGAATTGCCACTTTATCTAAGATCTTCCCTACTCTTATGTTATATAAGTTGTGGGAGGATGGTAAAGTGAACTCTTTGGATGACAATCTAGAGAAGTATGTAAAGAACTTCACCATAAAGAACCCTCTGGGAAATGGGGCAGCATTTAAAAGAAATGGGAAAACACAATTCCATTCCTCTATCACTCTCAGAAGGATGGCCAGTCAGCTATCAGGTACTCAGATCTAGATATGGAAGGCCAGATCACTGTCATGTTTACTTCTAGTTTTTGTCTTAACCTATGTAATTTAGATTGATAATTAACTGATTTGTTGAACTGGGCATGTTAGTTGAAAATAAGTATAAAGTACAAAATATAAAATATAAAGTATTTTAAGAATAAAGTGGATAAGTCTACAAAGAAGGAGATTGAGTATCTATGTATTATAATAAGTATTATATAAGTATTATATACTTGCACTGATCATAAAACTTCAGTCAGAATTTGCACTAAACACAAAATATTTTGTGACCTTGTTGACATTATTCAAGTGTGTAATTACTTACTGTAATTATAAATATGCTGAGTCTAGCATTTGGTAAATTGGTAAATACCTTGGTTGCTGTAATACACAATTTGACCTGTGAATGCAATTCAGAACATTGATCAGCGCAGACTGGTTCAGCCTGTGAGTCAGCATTGAACTTACATTATCCTTAAATGACTATTTGATAAGAGTATTTTGAACTGTTGCCAGGAAATAATGGAATAAAGACACTCCAGACTAGATGCAGCATGCTGTTTGTATTAATTTCCAGCTTTATCTACATAATTTTTTAAAATTATTGCTCATTCAGTAATAGTAATAATTAGATCATTTTGTCAATCTATTGTCAATCTGATTATTGTCTAACAAAATGTAATATTATTGACTGCAGGATTACCCAGGCGACTTAGAGGGACCAGTCTACTCTGGAATGGCCAGACTCATGAGGCAATTGATTTACTGCAAGATGATATCCTTGTGGCAGACCCTGGAACAAAGTAAGATAACTAATTGTAAGATAACTAATTGTATGTATGCTTTGAGCCCCAAATCTGGGGACAATATGTACTGCACATTTTTTTGTGCTTTAACACAGCTCATGAAGGGCTCAATATCAGCTTTAAAAGCATTTGCTCATTATCTGGTAGGATGATTCTGCCATGTGCAAGCACAAACTAAATGAAACACAAAGATGTGTGATGTGCAAGTGTCCCAGGTCTTGAATTGGTAGGCATTTGTTTATATTTTAATGCAGACATTTGTTGATCTAATAAGTAAAATTGCCTTGCTTCAGCTGCCTAACAAATATATCTGGGCACAAGAGACATAATGACTAGTGAATTTGTAAATAAATGCTAGATAAATGCCAGAATAGGTTATATTAACTAGATCAAGTGCCTGAGATTAGATTAAGGATGATGCAAAATCCCTTAGGACATCAATCTCCAGGGGCAAGGTTGAACAGCCATGTAAAAGACTTTCCCAGACAAGTATTCTTCCCTCTCTCTGTCCCCAGATGCCACTACAGTAATCTGGCCTTCTCCCTGTTGGCCCACATCATGGCAGACAAGGTGACAGGAACAGATTACGAGAGCTGGGTATCCAAAAATATCCTCCAACCATTAGGCATGGAGGACACTAGCTTTGAAATCACAGCAAAAATTAAGAGAGAGATGGCAGTGGGGGTTTACCCAAGTGGCCAGCGCACGCCTCTCTATGACCTTGGTTGGTACCGACCCTCGGGACAGATGTACTCCACTACGGCGGACATGGCCAAACTGATGATGGTTCTCCTGGGGGCATATAACCATCGAGTCCTCCAGGAGGACACGTTGAAAACCATGCTGACACCAATTTTCCACTGTGACACCAGCTACTTCTCAAGCCAAACAGGCACTCCTTGGGAAGTGTACAAACAACTGGAATATGAGATTATCCGTAAAGATGGAGATCTGGATGGGTATTCGGCTGTGCTCTCACTTGTGCCACACCTTAAGCTGGGGTTGGTCATTCTGATGGCTGGGACTAAGCCTGCTAATGAAGATCTTGTAACCAAATCCTACAGTTATCTCATCCCTGCTATGGAGCAGGCTTTCAGAGATGCACCTCATGTCCTCATACCTCCTCCTGATCCAGCACCCTATATGGGCCTCTTCACCTACAGTAACATGACCTTCTATGAAATCAAAGCAGGCTCAGATGGCATATTGTCAATGCAGCAGTTTGGGCCACCTGTGGATGAAATGGTTCCTTTGGATTATAGCGCTTGGAGGCTGAGTTATTTAGAGGAGCGGGTGTTCAAGGTGGTGTTTGAGAAGGAGTATCCATGTCAGCTGAGGATCAGGAACACTTCTGTTGCAATGGAGTCTCAGGATAGGCAGCTGTTTAACTTTTACATATTCAATGAGAATGGCCTTGCACCTGGATTTGATGTACCAGGCCTGAACATTTACAATGTGATGCGAATATCACGCAGACCAATTTTCAACTGAGGTGATACTCAAAAAAAGAAACTAATAATAAATAATTTCTATTCTTTTCTTAATTGGGAAGTGGATTTTTTTTGTTGTTTTTTTTTGTGCAAACTAACTTGGTACATGAGTGAATGAATATTATGTAAGGAAGAAAACTTTGGGGGGCTCCCATTGGTGGAACACAAAAGCGTTTGCCCATTATCGGAACGTTGCAAGTTTGGTTACTGACAGTGCTACAGCCACCTATGGCGTCCAAGGGAGCAAAATTGGTCATGCACACTCAATGGAAGGGATGGTATGTTCTATCCCCCTTGTCAATCAGAGTAATAGCAACCAGTAATGGCTGTCTCTGAGTTCATGACTGGGAGACCTCAGTCAGTCCGGATCGGAAGCTGCATCTCCAGCACTACCACACTGTGCGCTCAGTCCACTTCTGTTCACTCTGCTGACTCACGACTGTGCAGCAATGCACAGCTCCAATCACTTCATCAAGTTTGCCAATGACATGACTGTGGTGGGTCTCATCAGCAATAATGACAAGTCAGAATAAAGAGAGGAGGTGCAGCAGCTAATGGAGAGCCAACAACCTGTCTCTGAGCATGGACAAAACAAAAGAGATGGTTGTTGACTTGAAGAGAGCATGGGGCTCTGAACATCGAACTCTCCATTAAACACTGACTGCTCCTCCGTGGAGATCATCAAGAGCACCAAATTCCTTGGTGTTCATCTGGTGAAGAACCGCACCTGGTCCCTCAACACCAGCTCCATAACCAAGAAAGCCCAGCGGCATCTCTACTTTCTGAGAAGGGTTGCACAACAATGTCATTCTTAAAAGTGGGTCGCACTTTTGTTTACTTATGTTTACATTCACAGCATTTTTATTATATCATTATTCTTTTGTTATATCGGACACTTCCACACTAGAACTGCGTACTGGTCGGCACTACACTGTCACTTACTGTGCCTATTGTCCTGTTTTAATAGTTACTGTACTGTCTTGTGTGGTTTGTACATGTTTGCACGTGCACTTTATGTAGAAATGTGTAGGTTTTATTTAGTTCTAGGTCATCTCATGTGGTTAGTGTGTTGTTTTATGTGGCACCATGGTCTTGGAGGAATGTTGTTACATTTCACTGTGTACTGTACTGGCTGTATTTGGTTGAAATGACAATAAAGCCACTAGACTTGACTTGACGTGACTTGATGTATGTGGAAGAGGGCAGTTGGCACTTCCCTCCAAGTGTGACCTGTGATATGAGCATGAGCTACTGTTCAAAGAGGTGAGTGGCTGGCATTACTTGTCTCAGAGGACATCCTGATTGATAGCTGGCATGTGACAGGGGATGGGCTGGTGGCCTACTGTAGTGGTGAGGGTGTTGGTTTACAGAGCTCAAAGACCCATCAAATCCCTGGATTTGAACCCGTGCTGGCCTCTGGCACTGATGATTGTATGCTAGTGGGTGGGAACAGGCAAATGTGTAAATTATTATAAACCTATGCTTTGTGTTACAGGTGGCACTAAGGTGCTGTTATAAAATTAATCCGCTCCTTCTGACCAATCAGAATCGAGGATTCAACAGCACATAATTAAAAGAATTTTATACTGAATGTCTGTATTGTAAGATGAATTCTAAGTGTCTTAATGATATTGCTGTACAAGCTGGACTGGCATGACATGACTGAAATTTTCCATTCTGTAACAAAGTTTAGGTTGGAAATTGTTCAAGAATTCACCCTTAAAACTGTTAATTTTTTTCCCCCCATATATAAGACTAATATATTTTATTTATTTTATATTGTATATAATTTATAATTTAAATTATAAATTATCTTTATAAATTATAAATGATTACACAGTCTGCTCACTACTGAAAAACTACACACATTTGAAAAACTATACTTTCATACAGGTATTGTTAATTCGTGACAAATTACAAACTAAACATACATTTTTATTTGTTTAAGTTCAGTTATGTGCAAAGGTTTCTGCCCCTTCCTTTTTTAATGAAGAAATCAACAAAGAGATTTAATGCAAGTTTTACAAGTGTTCCCTCATTATAATTTACAGTGTCACAAGTGGTTAAGTGCTTCACTAGCTGTGTGAAAAGTCAGCGTTGTCTGCTTTAGGTCTTGTGATTGCTGTATTCTTGATCTCATTAACTGCTGACCTTTGTCAGTCATGGTAAACAATCTTTCCAGCCTTACAAAAAACTTTAGAGACAGAGGGTTTGTAGATGTCAAAAAGTAATCAAACTTTATTGAAACAATAAAGTGAGACAGTCTGCAGAAAGTCTGAATTATACACAAAACATGTCTTTTTATACTTTTCTGAAGCAGTAAAATTATCCCTAGGCTGGGCATTCGCCTTTTCTTTCTAGAAACGAACCTATCTCCATTGCCTTAATTAATTATTCATATCCATATCATAACTTACATTTGTGGCATATGCATTGTCAGTTGTATTTTCTTAAATGTTTTATCGGGACAGGGGTTTTACTTTGTCCCATAATTCACCCATATACCTTAATTATTTTCTGGCTATAGTCCCAGCCTGGTACCCTTCCTCCTGGAAGTCTTATCTGTTATTTTGACACAGGTTTGCAAGCTTAAAGGGCTTTGTTTGGATACACAGTTCTGGTGAATGTCTAATTGCTAATTTATTGCCATAGAGTAAGGCTGCTTTAGACAAACACAAGGTTCTTCTAACTCAATTTACAAACTTAGAATGTAATCCGATTAAAAAGTGTTTTATGGTTTTATATTATGCTTCTAAAAAGAAACACCTGCTGTGCAGTAAAACATATCAAAATAGTAGTTACACAGATTATGCTTTGTCAATATATTCTATAACAGCAACAAGCTTAGAGTTTGAGCCTGCTTGAATTTTCCATGCCTTAACAAATTCAAATAAATGAACTTTGTTTTGTAGCTCTACTATGCAATGGAGGTGCATTCTTCATGTTTACACTGACATAAAGGGGTGCGCTCTTTCGCTCTCATTTCTATGCATGCTCCATATATTTTGATAGCCAGATATTTGGTTGCAATTATTTTCTTTAATTACAAATAGTGTAGGAATCACCATGTGCAAACTCAAGTCTCACTGAAAGGGGGAGAAAAAAACCCTTCAGGAACTGATGCTTTGCAAGAGTCCTGAATGAAATAACTAAAGTGTAGTGTTGAAACAGCATGTCCTGTGGGAACCCAGTGAAATGCACCATAAAAAATTCATATTCATTCATACTGCATTAACAAAAATAAATCATTAATCAGAATCAGAATGATCATTAACATTCTGCCACCATCATTAGCCTATTTTAAGCTTTAATGTGCAACGCTAATACTCTGCTGATAGAAAACCAAATTATTTATCAAGGTTATCAGAGTTTACATTAGTTATCTTTGTTATTAAAGAACAAGTAAACATCAGGGTGAAACAGGGAATTACACATGAAGACACACACAAGTATCATACCTGTAGCATGTGTACAGCAGGGTCTGGGGGAAAACTCAAATCTTTCTCAGCAGTATCTATACTTACATGAAAGTATATTATGTGCTTACAACCTACTGACGAGCACGGACTGCAAACTGTCCATGACCAAGACATCCAGAAAATCATTGGTAATAAGAATAAAAATAAGATTAAGAATAATACAGATGAGCACACAGATTTTCACACTTTGAATACAAAATGAAGAAGAGAATAATAATAATAATAATAATAATAATAATAATAATAATAATAATAATAGAAGGAGTAAGCGGTAGAAGATGGATGGATGGATGGATAATAATAATAATGTACATCATAACAAGACTAAGAATGATAAAAAGAAAAAAGTATAAATTTCATTTCCAACAAAATTTGGAAATACATCAAACAACACCAAACGATCAATATGGAAGTAATAGGAATAAAATTTATGAAATAAAAATGTACATAACTATAAAAGTGTGACTATGAAATTTGACCATAAATAATACCTGGTTTATAAAAAAAATAATCTGCAAATCAAATGTACATCTAGCTACACCAGAGTAAATGTATATAATTTTTTTTTAAAAAAGGTTCTTCTACACAAATGCTTTAGAAAAAAATCATGTGTCCATGTTTTCTCACTGAAATTTCTTGAAATACAGCTGTGCTGAATTGTTTGTCTTTGTACTGTTACGCAGAACAATAAAATGAGGTTTTCATCTCCATGCCAATCAAGCTGCAGTTTATTAACCAACATAAACACAGGGTGGAGATGATAAAGTGCTCGAATGGTCTTTGAAGTTATGTTTTAAAAGGAAAGGCACGGAGTACAGAAAGTTCAGAAGACAGTACATATAGCCCAGAGCTCAGCTGAAGATGAAGGTCTTGCCAGTCGTTCTACTGATTTTGGCCATTGGCCTAATCTCAGATGCTGTGATTGTTCATGTAAGTGTATTAACCTTTATATGTATTATTCTGCAGATGCTCTTAACAAGTGAGACAGAATCCAGTGCAGCCATAAAGCTGAGCAGTTGAAGGGTCAGGATCTCATTTAATGGCAGAACAGTTGCGCTGTGGCAGGGATTTGAACTCAAAATACTATGGTGACTGAGCTAGCACTGTTAAATTACTATCCTCAAATGGTAATTTACCATTTCACAGATAATACAATATAGAATTAATAATAGATAATAGTAGAATAATAAATGTACTAACTCACAGAGCATGAGAATGTGCTTGCAAGAAAAATGATAGAAATAACAGTGCCTAACAATATAAAAGCAAGTTGTTTTAAGCTATTTAAGTAGAATTTCTTTATGTTTGGCAGATATATTACACTCTTATGAAAAGAAATATAAATCTAGTTTCAGAATATTTCCTTATTAGAGGCGGTTTCAAACGTACACATTGCACAACAAAATGGCAAATATTATGGACCTATATATGTGGTGCCTGACTCCAGTGTCTGTAATACTGTATTTAAATTACAGCATGTGTTCATTTTACCATGTTTAGCAAAACAGTGTTAATTTTAAACATATTTTGCAATTTGGTGACAGAGTGCTCTTGTTATACCAGTAGAATCGACTCTTTCATTTAATTTTTATTCAGGAAGGAGAATTTTCTTTCTCACTTGAATCAGTGAAAAAGCTTTGGGACATCCTGGCTAATGGAGAGTCGACTAAACCAACGAATCGCTTAAGTGTGTTCAGCTCTGTGAAAGTGTGTGAAAACCCACTCCTTCCTAAGGAATTTCAGCCTCTGTGCCAAAGCAAAAATGCACAAGTTCATTTCTCCAGACTTGGTAAGCAATGCACAATAGAATATGATAGAATAGGAGACATTTAAAATACAAAAAAACTAGTTGCAAAAATATAGGTATATATATATATACTCACTGGCCACTTTAATAGGAACACCTGTATACCTGGTCATTTATGGATTAATCCAATCAGCCAATCATGAGAATGGTCAGACTGTTTTAAGCTGACAGAAAAGCTATGGTGATGCACATAACCCAGTTTTTACAACTTTGGTAAGCAGAAAAGCATCTCAGAATGCAAACTACATCAATTCTTGAGGCAGATGGGCTTTAACAACAGAAGACTACATTTGGTAGGAATCCAAATGGGCACAGACCAGAGTGGGAAAAGACCAGGCAGTGTTTTTCCAATCTTCATCTGTCCAGTTTCTGTCTTTTTATTTATTTTTTATTTTCAGCACCATCCTAAATAAATTCTACTTTTGTTTGTGAAAATCTCAGGGGATCAGCAATTTCTGAAACACTCAAACCAGCCTGTCTGGCACCAACAACCGTACCATGATCAAAGTCACTAAGTTCACATTTTGTCCCCATTCTGATGTTTGGTGAAAACATTAACTGAAACTCTTCACTTGTATCTGTATGATTTTATGCATTGTGTTGCTGCTACATGAGTGGCTGACTGGATACTGAATTGCATGAATGAGCGGTTATACAGGTGTTCCTATTAAAGTGGCTGGTGAGTATATATGATAAATCACAGGGTGGAGGAGTGTGATGTGAAGGAGCGATAGTTATGTTGAAAGCCAATGAAAGTTGATTTGATGTTTATAGTAGATTGGAGTACTTACCGATAATGTTTCTATCCTCTGAAATTACTAGTGTGTACTGAAAAGACATTTCTTTTTTGTTTCCTGCAGCACTTCTCTCCAGGAATAGCGATGTATGTGAGCTCTGTTCATTTGCGGCTTGCACTGGTTGCTGAACATGACTCAGTACAATACTGGTTCTTCATGATTGAAGATTTCTCTATCTCTCACTCTTTTATTAGTTTGACAAATTCATAATGCATACCTGTATGTAATCTGTCTTTGTGTTGTAATCATTTTTTATGTACAATCACCATTTAAAAGAAGCTTCAAATTCATCTCTATTAAAACTCTGTTACGATAGCTTTAAGAACTAACTCTTTGTGGTAGAATTTATATATTAATTGTTTCCTGTTTTCTATATGTATTATACTATAAGCATTTATTCTGATTTGATACCAACACTTGTAATCCCATAATATAGTACAATCCCAAAATGAAATTAAATATAATAAATAAATCTCACTGATGGTCATTGATCATTGGTATTCTATGTCAGAGCATTTGAAAATGTGGGAATATAAGTGTGAAACGTTTAGATACAACATGCTGTTCTTTGTCAAAAAATAGTGCATTAGTGTGAAAAGACAAATCCAACATCTTGATCATGAAATAAACATTTCAGCACAGATTGAATATATGTTAAAGAGCCTAGCACTTACGATCCTTCACTACCTAAATACTTTCGATGAATCTGAAATTAAAGTGATGGTAATTAGGAAAAATAAGATCCTGTATATTACAGGCCCTGCCTTGCATAAGTATCACCCCCAATCCCTTTACCCTTTCCACATTTTCTACTGTTACAATCTGGAACTAAAATGGACTTAATTTAGATTATACATCACAAATCTACACAAATTAGCCCATAATATTGTAGTGGGTAAGTCTATATGTCTAATAATAAATATAGTCTAATAATATAACAAAGAAGATGCAGGACTGTTGAGCAATTAGAATCCTGTATTAGACTCGAATGGGACAACCTTCCTCTCCCACAACTCCAGCAACTGGTCTCCTTAGTTCCCAGACGTATACGGGCTGTTGTTAAAAGAAGACAGGATGCTACACAGTGGTAACATGGCCCTGTTCCAACTTTTTTTTAGATGTGTTACTGCCATCAAATTTAAAAATTACCTTATTATTCCCTTAAAATGGTACATTTCCTCAGTTTATGTTCTATTGTGATTAAAATATGGGTTTATGAGATTTGCAAATATTAAATTCCTTTGGCTCCCATCCACAATCTGTCTAAACATACATAAATAAATTAAACTGTACACAATTCCCTATACAGTTTTTAAAAAATTGTGCT
Organism: Ictalurus punctatus; assembly: GCF_001660625.3. Taxonomy (NCBI): domain Eukaryota; kingdom Metazoa; phylum Chordata; class Actinopteri; order Siluriformes; family Ictaluridae; genus Ictalurus; species Ictalurus punctatus. The sequence goes on from NC_030430.2 coordinate 16,729,344, forward strand.
CAGTTACCAAAAATGTCAGTTTGCGTAGGTTTTTCAGTTCATGCACTGTAGGGTTAAATATTAAAAATCTGAAACACTTCACAGTTGGCTTTGTGATTGTAAGTCATTCTCTTTAAATTATGGTATAATTTGTGTATGAGCCCTCTCGGTAGTGAAATACATGGCAACTTTTGTATATGATTTCATAATTCATTTTATTAAATATAAAAAATCTAAAAGGTATGAGTTATAGATGAATACTTTACAGTTGGTTTTATGACTGTAAGTCATTCCCTTGCTATTAAAGTTAGAAACGTGTATACCAGTGTCGTATGTAACTTTAGGGATGGTCCCTTAATTTGCGAATATCGAACGTCCAACGTCAATCCAACTTTATGCCAGTCTTGTACGAAATGAAGTGTGTGTGATGCTGAAAGGAAACTGGGTAACTTACCGATACTGTCAGACAGTCCGCTCACTGTGGTCTCAGGCTCGTCCTACTGGAGCTGCGACACTTCGTCTCTCCTAAAGCTCATCACTGTTAAGGTGCAAGTGGTGCAGGGATGATGGTAGAGGTGGCTCGGTGCAGGGAGGCAGGGATGATCGTATATTTCACATTTTGCAGTGCAGAAAATGTTTTTAGACTAAAATCCATAGAGTGTATATGTATATGTGTATATATATATATATATATATATATATATATATATATATATATATATATATATATATATATATATATATAAAATTCATTAAAGTGCAAAATATATACTTACAATTATGATTGATATATAGATAAAGATAGATAGAGTTAGATATTTGTACATTTGTATTATACATTTTTTCTCTTCTCCTTGTTTTTATGCAAATGTTTTTGTTGGTGTTTTTTATGCACTCATTTGTTATCAATATAATCCAATGTGTTTATGGAATGTGATTGTGTTATCATAACTTGTTCAACTAAAAAAAAAAAAAAAGAAGGTTGAACATGCTGAGCCCAACTTTATTTTGGTACTAAATCAGGGAGTGAAGTTGATCCTGAACCATATATTGAGAGGAATTCGTTTAAAACTAGCTTTTTAAATCCTTTTTAATATTTTCACACCACCGTCACTTAAAGTACATTGTAATTAGCAATGCTTAAATAAAATGATAATAAACTTTGTTGTGCAGAGTGACGAGTTTCACCATCAGCAGCCGTCATAAACAGGAAGTACTATATCCATGATCTAGAAGCAGTTAGTTTCTGTCTGTCTCAGTGCAATATGATATAATATAATATAATATAATATGAAACCACATATACTGAGAGTCTTTTTTCTGTGTGTAACATTGTCATGTCCATGTTGTTGTTTTAATTTTATACAAATTGCCCTCGAAAAAAGACAGGATCTCTGAGGAATCTGGGTTTTGTTTCAGATCAGAGTTCCCCTTTCCCAAAGCCATTTATTTCAACAATACTTCACCCTCTCCTCTTCCTCTATCCTTTTATCCTTCTCTTCTCCATCACATCCTTCTGCATTATTGAAGCAGACGGCCATTTGTGAAGCTGCTGACTGATTCATTCCTGTTTCTTTTACATTTTTATGCTTTTTCTTTTAGCCCTCATTAATGGATTTGGTGGTTACTTTTCTGCAAAGTGACTTACTTAAAAAAATCCAAGCTGAAGCAGAGCTCAAACTCAACTATTAGATATCAGAGAATGTGATTATGTAAGAAACAAATCTCACTTTTATAAGAATATAATCAAAGATGAGGTGGTGTGATGGCACATCCCAAAGTGTTTTATTCTCCTTATAGCGTTAGACTGTAACGTTACAAACATAAATGTTCTTGGAACATTTCTCACACTACAATCACACAAAAGGTTAGTGAAAATGTCCCTAATAATGTTGCAACAATATTGTATAAATGTTTGTAAATGAGACACCCAGGAATCTCGACAGATCAAAAACACTTCTTGGACATTATAAATAGATTTCTTGGAGATTAAATTTTCTTGGACCATGCTAATAATCATCATAGAGTATGAAATGAAGACTGGCTTTTTATATGTTTAGTGTGATGATCTCATGGCCCTTGGTGATGGTCATGCTATATGACCTGCAGGACAGGAAGTTCCAACCCAGAGAGCCAAAGACAGGAGAAAAGGAGGAGCATATAGACATGATGCTGGAGAACAGCCTTTTCAGGTTTAAGCAAAAAAGTATTCAAAAATGTGTTACGTTTTTTTATTTATTTGTAGCTTTCCCCCCCAAATACCGTGTGTGTGTGTGTGTGTGTGTGTAAAATAGAGAATGGTGTCATCTCATCCTTCTCAGTCTGATAAAGAGGACCAGCAGCTTAACACAATGTCTGTAGTCATACTTTACTTTTAAGGTTTGTTTTAAGTGTAATCTTTTCTTTTAACTGCTCTTACATATGTACATGGATTTGAAACATAAAGATGGAAATGCATATAACAGTGTGCTTGGTATATAATATTAATATAGTGCATGCACTGGTGAGTTATTTATATCAACATCTGCACTCGGTATGTCTGTACTGTGTGGGTCTGTGTGTTTACTCTGAACTTGGACCACAGCTTGTGCCCTTCGTCTCGATTTAACAATTTAAATTCATTCGTGATCACGAGAAAACTTTTGTTATGTCGAGATCATGAGAAAACAACAGAAAAAAAGCAATACTGCATGGCCCTTAGGGCTTCCGTATCTATGGACCCACGGAAAACCCAGAGTAAACATTATTTGAGTTAATCAGCAAAGAGTTTCTTAAGCAAGGCCTTTAACCTTCTCTGTCCTACATCATGGCTGACCCCTGCGCTCTGACCCCGCCTTCCTAACAATCTGGGATATGCGAAGAAAACTATTCTTCCACTGTGCCGTAAGTAATTTGACAAATAAAGGCCTCTTGTGATATTTTACAACTCTAACCTCTCATTAGAAACATGAGCTGCAACGTTTAATAAGTCACGCAAGGTGTCAGTGTAACATCATGAAACAATTGAGAGACGCGCTTCAGTTAGAAACTACGTTCGAAACAACACACCACCGCTCTAAATATATTGTTAAACCTCCTGGTAAGTGACTGGTGTAGTATTCTGATATGCTAAGTATGATAGTGTGCGGTTTTGGAGTGCAGCCTATACCTGTTTTAATCGCCACTGACGCTCGTTTAAATTCCATCGACCGAAAGTTGCCGGAAATCTCCGATGTAAGCCGAACCGTCAGTCCTGTAGGACTGCTGGAGGCGGCCACATCGCCATGTTGAACGAAGTCATCCTACTCAGTAGAGCGCTACTCGTCAAATAGCAGTTCTAAAGATCAGGTACTGTTAATTTAAGAAAGGGCACGTCGTCGAGATCGCCCTGGCAAGTAGAGACGAACTGGATCCTCGGACACCCCGAGCGGGGAGGGGGAACAACCCCCCTACCTTCAGCAATGAAGACAAACCCCAATAAGCGCTAGCGAGCTAACGTTAGCTTGCTACTGTATCAATAAGCTAGCTAGACTGTTAGCTAGCTAGCTAGCTAGCTAGCTAAAGCTTTCTGTCTGAGCTAGCTTTTCCGCCACCGGCAACTTGCTCGTTTAGGGCCTGCTGCTGGCGCAACTTGCTGGCAAGCTACATTTTATACGCGCTATTTTTAAGCTGCCGGTCTACATAACTAGCTTTTTTTTTGTAAATAGTCGCCTTTGAGTTTTGTTTTGTTTTTGTTTTTTTGCAATGAGTTTGTCGCAGAAAGCGGTGCCGAAGTCAGCCGCTCCTGCCGGACCTGGACCCGGGCCGGCCAACTCCTCTCAGCTGCGGACTCCGCTAGCCACAGTGCCGCTTCCGGGGCCGCCGCTCGCCCAGCAGCCTCCTCCGGTACCACCAACGCAGTATCCTTCACTGAAAACATATCACTGTCACTTGTAGCTAAATAATTCTCCTGTTTGCTTGCTGTGGCTTTGTTGGTCTTTTTGTTTGTGTGGTGCCGGGTGTACGAGTAACATGATTGGGTCGTTGTTGTCAGTTTGACCACAGAAAATATCTCTAGATATGTTGTCTACTTCGTATTAACTGTTAACAAAAAAATATTAAGTAACTCTTTTATTTAATGAATTACTGTGTCAGTTGGCCCAATACAAAACCTGTCAACACAAAGCTAACAACAAACTAGCTATCGGTTATGCTAGGTGTATTGTTAGCTAACTAAGGGGCGAAGCTGTGTGTTATGTTGTGTTTTTAGCATTTACTCTGATATTGTGATTGCTTGCTTCGGGTGTTATCATGAAACCAGTCGTTTTTAACCAACAAGCGTTTAAAGTCGTCGTTAAAGAGTTTATAAAGGCACACTTTATAAGTGATAGGAAGTCGGCGGCGTAAACCGGCTGCTGTTGTTTAGCTAGCTGTGCTTGGCGGATGTGCTGGATGTGGACGGTATTCTGAGGGCCCCTTTAGTTTGACATCTCCCAGTTGCCACTCATTCGCTTGTCCACACGTTTTCCATAAAACAATATTTCACTCCCTTTCAGTCTAGACTCTGGCCTAATTTTATGGAAATGTGTTTCAGTTCTTTCGCAGGTTTTAATCTGTTGTACCGCAGTGCGTATGACACCTGTACACATGCTATTTGCGGATGTCCATGTAGAACATCATGATGTTTCTATGGGTGGTCTGGGAAAACCCTTCCCACTAGCAAATCTGGACATTTTCTTCTGAAACTTCAGCCTTTTCTGTACTGCTTCTTTTTTTTGTGTGTGTGTCTCAACCACAAGTAACGCTGTTAATATTTTAAACTCTGGTTACCTGCAGAAGTATAAAGAGAAAGATTTAAGTTTCAAGATTCTGCTCATATTTCTACCGAAAGACGCCACAGTTAAATACACCACCCGGGATGTACTGTTTTATAGGAAAATGATCAGTGCTGGGGTGGTGTGATGCAAAGCAGAGGGTTGTGACCACTACAGAGTTGGTTATTATCTAATAACAGTAGGTCCTGAAGGTTTGTACTACAGGACTGTCATATTTGTAACCGATTATAAGCTGCTTTTCCACCGAAAATACCCAGAACAAGGGACTATTTTGGTTTCTTCAGACCTTTGCTGTCTGTGTCTCTATCGTGGCCTAGAGTACCATGAAGGTTAGGCAAATTAGTTCAGTGACGTATGACTGCGCGCGACAAGCCCTTGGAGAGGATATGAAGCCTCGAAGTATGCTACAATCGAACTGATTATTGACACAAAGTAAGCTGATTTTAATGATGTAATAGCATAAAATATTTGCTCAGCTCATAAAAAAAAAAAAAAACCACATAGCAGGCTCTGATTGTAACACAAACCTTTGAACAGTAAAAAGAGTTTGCTGCGACTAAACCAGCGGCCTAGTGGTTAGGATTCGGCGCTCTCACTGCCAGTCCGGGTTTGATTCCTGGTCACGGGGTTAAATGAATTATTTTTTTCTGTGGATAATGGTTCGTGTTTAAAAAACGGACCATCTATTTTCTGAAATCTGATAACAACATTGCAACAAGAAGTAGTACGGAGGAGATTCGAGCTGTGCTGCTGTTGATTGTGATGTATTGCTTTGCTAAGGAGGTAATTGAGAAAACGCTGGAGAAGAGACGAGCAGTGGTAGTAAAGCGAATTCAGAACACTTATTAAGGCCTGAACCTCGTCGTCGGTCCATCGGTCATGTTTTTTTAAGAAACTCCATTGAGTTGATTTGAATCGCCATAAACAACAGTTACTGTACGCACCGCAACAGACTTTTAAAAATTGTGGTGGAAAAAAAAAGGCTGCGTGCACTCAACCAATTAGCATGTTCAGAGCCCAAGCCCCACCCCAAAGTTCCTGGCTTTTGAAAAAGTACCATCTCACAAGTAGGAACTTTGCGAGGGCTAAATATTTTACCCGGAACTTAATTTAGACCCTGGTCCCTGCAGTGGAAACACACAGAGTACCTCCAAAAGTCCCTAGTTCCTGGGGAAGTTTCCTGCGGTGGAAAAGCTTCAGTGTTATGTACCTTCTAATGTTATGAAATGTCTGCAAGACAAGTTGTAGCAGCTGTAAACATTGTAGCAGTAAACGTTCTCTTTTTTTTTTTTTTTTTTTTCTTCTTCTTTTTTCTTCTTCTCCCCCCTCCTTTGTCTTTAAGTTAATAAGACGTATTGTAGCTTGTCATGTTACTGAGAAACCAGGAAGTGTAAACTCCTCTGTCATGAAAACTTCCCCCTGGCAGAAATTGTACTGATGGTTACAACACACTGACACCCAAGATTACTTCCATAAATGTTAAATACACGTCTCTTTACAGAAAGCGTCAACATGTTACTGATTAAATGTTTATCTTTGTTAAATAACACATTTATTGTTCTTTGATTATGTGGAGCATCCGCTACACAAGTCCCTGTGAATTAATTTCTTCTCTAACCGGTATAAGCTTATTTATGTAAACCTGTCTTTGGAATTACAGCTGGCCCTTTTGTCTAAGTTTACAATGGGAAATAAGTTATCCATTTGATTATCAGCTTCACCATCAGTCTCGGTCTCATCACCTGACATAAAAGTCACTTGCGACATTTAAACGCGAGCCTCACCGTCGTCTCTTTACTCGTTTGATCTCCGTGAATGTAGGCAGTTCTGTTTTGTTTGGTAAAATTAAATATTTTTTATTAGGCTGTCTAAGCATTTTAAAACTTTCTCTGCTGTCACCTGTACGGAGTGTGTAAGTGCTCTACTGTTTTGATGACGTGACTGCTCAGTAGTATCACGGACAATTAAACAGCCGATATGTATTTACAAACTGAATACATTAGGCTCATGTCCCTTTACGCTATGGCACGTTCTAGAACGATTGATTTGTGATTCGGAATGTGACGTGAGGAAATTGTCCCACCGGTTAATCGACATGTGACAACACCGGTAATACCGGTGGGGGGGGAGCAGTCACCGGTAATACAGGTGTCACGCTATCATCATCTTAGTCTCACTCTCGCCACGTGATAACTGAAAACTGACTCCCTTTTATCTGTGCTGTGACTCCTCTGACTCATTCAGCTCGTTTCGTTTTTAATTGTAGCGTCTGTTGATGATGATGATGATGATTATTATTATTATTATTATTATTATTATTATTATTATTAAAAAGCTAAACGAAAGTTGGGGCGATGCCGCGGTGGGCAAGGGATGTAATCGTTGTGCTGCTGAAGGCGGTGTAACACGGGGAACACCGACTATCGCAGCCAGCCTAATTGTGACATTTATCATGCCAGCAAATGCTTGTTAAAATTGATCTTTATCCTTTCATGATATTTGTGGGCAGTCGGGAAAGGCAAGGTTAGAAAGTAGCTCCGATGTAAAATATTTTTGGCTGTTACGTATGGTAAAATAACTGGTTTGGCTTGGTCAAAACTTCTATTTTATTTTCTATTTTGGTCATTGTTGGCTGTTTTCCAGAATTCAGGCACTGTGACGTCTGACGGGTTTTCCTAGACCACCAGACATTTGTTGCGTCTGTGCCTCACCACTGGGATTAGTTTGAGATTCACTTGTGAATCGTTTTGTTCTAGATGCAGTGTTTATGTCCCAGTGGTTCAACCAATCCATTGTTTATCATTTATGCTTTTAGCACCGAGCCTCCTCTCCTGACACGTTAGGGATTTTGTGGTAAGATTATGTTTCTTTGCCTGCTAGGACTTTCTCACTATCACTGCTGGTAGCTCTCGGATAAAGTGAGTTTAAAATGCGCTTTCAGTTTCTGTTTCTACATCGTCCTGCTCGCCAAACCCTTATTTCATCTTCACGCCTTAAATGCTGTGCACCTATAAATGAATGACACCGTATTGAAGAAAAGCCGTGAAGTTTCATGACTGAAGCGTCGACCTGTTTTCAGAAGTACTATAGTGACATGTTTCTTTTCATTTGCACTGAGCTATATGGCTGGGTATTAATCAGGAGTCAGCTGGGTGGAATCTGATAACATTGTTATATGAGAGTGTATACATTGTTATATGAGAGTGTAGATCCTATTTCTTTCCAAGGCGCCACATTGTATCTACTGATGAAAACACTGTACGTATGTTAGTGTGTCACTCAGGGTTAAGTTCTCAGTCCCTTTCTCTTTATGGAATGTATTTAAATTAGTGATTCACCAAAAGAAAAATTCAGGACACAATTGGCTGAAATCGAAAAAGATTTTTTATTTTTTTTAAACCTATTTTAAAATAGTTTTTTGTGTAATTATATTAATATTGGACTTTTTTTTTTTTTAAAAACAAACAAAAAAAAACCCTGATCAATTCCTCACGTGTATGCAACCGTTTCTCTGGTACACTTTGCTCTGTGCTGCACGTCGATCTTTCAGCAGATGTGTTCATCACCTCCAGCTATGCCTGTATCATTTCCCATTCATGCTGCCTTTTCTCAGCATTAAAGTAATGTTCTAGTAATGTTGCAATGCGACGATAACAATCAGCTAGATCGAGTGCAAAATCCGAGCGCCAAGCACTGAGGGGCGGGGGCGCATACTTTTGGCCTTTTTTTTTCTTTTTTTTCTTCCTTCTCTTTCCTAGTTTTGGCAGTTGAAATTTTTGGCGCGTCCCTGATTTTAATCCTCGTTTAGCTAGTGCATTGACAAAATATCTTTCACTGTTATTCAGGCGATGTTAGTTTTGTACTAGGTCAGTCATGCATAATTACCTGCACGTATCGAGGATTTAAACTTCAACTTTTAGAATTAAGTTAAATTTCTTCATCAAAACTAGTTCTCGTTGAGCCCAAAACCCTGCCTTTCAAATGTACGTTTTCTTTGTCATTAGTATATGTGGATCACCCTTAATAATCTGTGACTAATTTAGCAGCTAGGATCTTTACTGATCCCCAATGTGTTCATTCACAGGTCTGTTCGTCAGTTACACCTGCTCCACTTTATCTATGAGCTACGAGCTTCACGCAAACAATTTTCGCTCTTCAGAAAATCCAAGCACCATGCCGTTTTATACAACACAGCTTTAAGAGAATATAAAATCAGCATCGAAAGAGAAGTTGTCTGGATTGTGGTGTCGCTGCATACAGGAACATTTGAGATATATTAACAGTGGGTGTGTGATGTCATATGTTGGCGCCCGTAATCACAGCGGTCTCCAGAGAAAATTTGCATGCCATAATTCACACATGCACAGTCTCCCTCTCGCTCTGTCTCTTTATCTGTCTCTTGCTCATTCGCTCGCTCTTGATTTAGAGGGTGTGAAATTCTAGATCTGACGCCCGATATATAAAATAACTAACGGAAATTAACCGTTATTTTTATCATTTCAGTCAAACATCAATGATTGATATAACTTGTCAATGTTGGCGAGTGACCATGGTTTAAGCGGGATAATCCACGGCTAGGTGTGCGTTACACAATTTTAATGCACGATGTGGAGGCAAAGAACCTCCTGGCTACCTCCGCGGAGTGCATTGAAAATAATTTAACGGCCAGCTAAATTATCCCTTACCTACCTGCGATGTGAAAACGCAACACCTCAGCTCATAGTTAATGACTCGCTGTGCAAACGCAATCGAATCCACAATAGAAACTTTTGTTAGAAGAGGATAATAATCTTAAACTAGTTTCTTTCCATTTGTTGTTCTGTTGCATTATGTACTAGTTTTTAGCCTGGTGAGTTTCCAGGCATCCAAACCATGAGACTGGGCAGCACACTGGATCTTTTATTTGTCTGCTGGGCTAAATAACGACTTTACCGTTTGTTCACTCCTGCTGTTTCAAGTCTCAGCTGAAAACCTACCTGTTTCATCACAATTCCCCCTCACTCTCCGTTTGTTTTCCTTTTCGTATTCCCTTTGAAGCTCTCAAGCAACCTCGAGTCTGAGAATTTTTATTGGGCAGCTGTGCAATACCAAACAAGGTGTGGCGATCCACTTCCGTCAGGTTAATATGAGGGCAAAGAGTTACCTGGCGTCATGTTGACTTTAGCGTCTGCAATTTGGTCCTCAGCTTCCTTGTGAACCCTACTGACTGACAGTGGCCATCCTGATAATAATCCATTGTTTGTTCTCCAAAACCATTTACAGTTGTCTGTAATGTTTCTTTCTCTTGTTTGCAGTGCCTTATGAATATGTACAAGCTTATTGATGGCACCGTGTGCTGATCTTATATCATCAGGCAAGTAACCGGCTTGCATTGAGAGATTCTTTTGGTGTCGTAATCTGATGATGCTTGTATTTTCTGCCTCCGCTTTGTTCCATTGACAAAGACAGTGCTGTTTAGCATGCTGGCCTGAGATTCAGGCAGTGCGCTCAGTCATAATTCTCAGTCTGCTTCTTCAACCCATTCATCTCAAGAGTTGTAAAACAGTACTGTTTTACAAGCTGATTGGTTTCTTTTTTTTATATAACTATTTTTTTTTGTTGTTGTTGCTCTGCAGAATACATTTCATACGTTTACGTAAACCAGTACAATATATAGCTTCTGTGTTCTAACTCTAAAGAAAGTGGATGTAGTCATCCTCCTGTGTGGTCTTAGAAGTGATTTCAACTGGGTTATTAATTGGACTATAGCACTAAAAATAACCTTTAACCTAGTGACTGTGCTTTATCATTGATTTTCTTGTAGCACTGTGCCAAAAGGAAGTTGAAACCAGTGCCTATAAGTTTAAAAAACAAAACAAGGAAACAATTTTAATCCAGTTACTGTAAATCCTTTATATTATGAGAACACTGTCGGAGTCTGATTGAAGTGCAGCTGGGGAGGAAGGATTCCTCCACCCTTCTAACAATAGCCTTGTTTGTGCTGCACCCGGATTTTTCTGCACTGCCGCTGGCGTGGAGACAGGAGAGGCATCTCCTTTCGTAGGAACACCGCTGCTTTAAAAGCCACATTCTCAGTCACCAGTGCTTCATTTTTACACTCTCCACCATTCATCGAGCTATTGCACGACTTGCCAACTTTTGTGTATCGGAGTCATTCAAAAATACTCCAAAAGAGCAGTCTTCTCACTCAAAGAAAAACCGCAGATGAGCTCGTTGCCCTATGAATGTGTATTGAGCAGGTGTTTTGAACTCTCTGATATTAACTGACCCCCTGGAAGCCTGACCATGTCCCCAATCTTGCATTAGTAGCCTAATGTTTTTGGTCGCTGCTACCCCCCCCCCCCCCCCCCCCCCCCCGCCCCCCCCCTCCATTGACTTGGCCCCTTTGCATTCTGTCAGGATAAATCGAGAATGTTTTGAGTTCACTAATGTGAAATGTGATCGTTTTAGCTCATTATCTGAACCTATTACTAGTCTTGACATAACAGGCGTTTATTCAGAAAAGATTTTTAAGTGCTTTGAGTGCTGCATGATTACATGAAGTTTCTTGCCTGCTGCACCTCAATGAGCAGCGGTGAGATTCTCTCAGTTTATATACTAATGGGAACAGGCATGTCTTGACAGCATTTTGAATACCAGTCTACACAGCACACACACAGCTGCCTATCTCATGTCTGTAGCACTGTCTGTGCCCAACCACAGAGTGAGAGTGGAAAGTAAAGCAAAAGTTTCCTTTTTTTTTTTTTTTTTTTGGTAAGAGCTGATGACTTCTTATTTCTTTCGAAAGAGGGAATCCCTTTCTAGTAATGGAAAAACACTCTGATTTTCTTCAAAGGTTCTGATCATTATGTTTTTGTGCATTTGAAGCTTTATCTGTTGCCTGTACATGTCTTGTTTGTCCTTCCACCTTGGTGATGTGTTTAGCCTTAAATGGTTGCTTCTCCAGAGTTTTCCTTAATGCGTTGCACCCCAGGATCCCCAGAGTGCAGCCGCCGCCGCTGGACGAGCGAATCTTCTCCACACAACCTGGCGTTGCTGCCGTCTACAGTGTGAGTGACATACTTCTCTTTTACCTTTATTCATTTACCTTTATTCATTTAGCAGACGCTTTTATCCAAAGCAACTTACAAATGAGAAAAATACAAGCAAAGCGATATCAAGCAGAGAACAATACAAGTAGTGCTAACATACAGGATCCATTAAATGAGTTCCAGAAGAAGCAAAGTGCGCAGAGTAAGTTTTTTTTTATTTATTTATTTTTTTAATGAGTTGGTTAGGTGTTCATGGAAGAGGTGGGTCTTTAGCTGTGTCTTGAAGATGGTGACAGATTCTCCGGTCCGGATTGCGGTTGGAAGTTCAGAAATTGGAAATTCTTCTGCAGAACATAGTGTTTATGAGAAACATGGTTTATACTTTGTCTGAAGTGCTTTTAAGAACCAATTGGAAAGAGCTTCTGTAAGTCTGAAGCATTTATGGTTTTCAGTCTGTATAGGATTTCACTGAATTTTTTATTTTTATTTATTTATTTATTTATTAATTTATTATTTTTTTTGGTAATTGTTGCGGTCAAAAAAGTTTGATTTTGCTGTGGCTTTTTCAAAATTTGCGAGTTTTTTGTGCTTTTTTTTTTTTCTGGAAAAAATTCTGAAATTGAAATTGCACGAAATTGTTTTGCACAGTATTTTGCAGTGATGTTTGTTGGTAAATGAGACCTTTTAGTTGTACTCATGTTCGATGCACGTGAATCAAATGGGGCTTTAGCTAAATGCGGGTTATGAGTAGGGATGCACTGAGATTTCGGCCGCCGCACATTTTCGGCTTCAAGTGGCATTTTCGGTTTTTGGCCAAAATAGAAAAAAGGCAGAAAATATGAGCCGAGATTATATGCCGCCCCGTTCCATCTAGCTGACGGTTATCACGGCGCTACTCAGCAAAGGGCGATCGTGTCTGCGGTTTGGAAATACTTCATTTGCAATCTGCAGTGTTTGTTCAGCAGAGATTTCAAGAGGGGGTACGGTGCCGAAGCACTTTTCCACAATGGGTTTGATACACCACCTGAAAACACGACATCCCGTTCAATATGCAGAGTACAGCAAAACAACAGCAGAATAGAGCCCTCTGCCATTCTGCTTTCTGCCTGTTGCTTTCATTAAAATGATTGTGTAGCATCTGTAAACTGTTTTGATTTGCGAGATGCTAGCCTGTAGCTGTGACGTTCATTACTTGACTGCTGTTTTGCATCTCATAATAGTTAACATTACATTATTTGGATAACTGGGGGGAAAAAAAATCTGTTAAATTTGATATAAAACTGAATGAAAGAATACTATTTAATATTGTTTTTGTTTTGGTGTGTTAATTTCAATAAAAGTATTAATTTTTTTGGTTTGTAGTTTTTCAATTCAGTAAATCCATAAAAATGAATTGAAAGGTCTAATATTAAATTTTTTTTTTTATTATTTTTTTTATTTATTTATTTTTTTTTTAAACCATTAAAAACTAAGTTTCGGTTTTCGGCCAAGTGCATCCTGTATTTTCGGTTTTGGCCCAGGATTTTCCTCTCAGTGCATCACTAGGGATGAGACTTCAGAGAATAAATGGGAAACATTTATTTAAAAGAATGATTAAACTTCTAACGAGCTCAATTAAACTTCTTGTACGACTCCTCTCCAACTTCTCCCCTTTAAATTTGTGATAAAGACTTAGATTTGGCAGGATAGATGGCTAAATGTTTCATTGAGAGTTTCATTCAGCCGTATGATTAGCTTCTTTTCCTTTGTGGTGACTCTTGGTGCTTGGGACACTGTAGTCGCTTTTTTTCCACAAATTATTTTATTTTTAAATGATTTTTACATTGTCTGATTTTGAAGGAGCAGAATTAAAGATTGGTGTTCAAAACAGAAATAGGTGTTAAACCTACAAAACACTGTAGCCTTATGAATTGATGTCATTTAATGGTACACTGCATAGCAATGTGTCGTCTCCTGCACCCTATGCATTCACATGCTGCTAGAGATGCACTATTTTTAGCTTAATAACTGCAATTTGGGGTTATGAATTACCTGCTAATGTTTTTGTGGATGTTTTTGGAGACAGCTTGTGAAGTTAACTCTTGGGCAACAGCAGCTTGACACCCAAGTCCCAATTGGTTAGTACTATGTGGCTTAAACACATGACTTCAGAATGTATTAACTGGAAACATGTCTGAATTTGTTTTATTTATTAAAGTTTTGTATTCATAAAAACGAAGGCACTAACAATTTGTGTTTTTGTGTTTTCCCATTTTGGTTGATTAGATTTTTGTCCAAAGTACTATTTTGTTTTCAAGTATCAGAATGCTACAGTGATGATACATTGTTGATCGTGGAGTCTGAATTTTGGTATCCTGACAGCCCTAGGTGTGAGCGTAGATGCGAGTTTATGAAATTCATTGAAGATTGAGGCGTTTTTAAACCCACTCCCGTGAAGAAATTCTGGCCAATCCCACCCGCTCCTGTAGAAAGTTTGACAGATCCTGCCCTCTTCTTCAGAACGTTTGAGCAGTCCCTTCCTATAGAAAATATAGGACATAGGATATTCTCTATATCCGCTAGAAAATATGACCAATTCTCAGCCATTCCTACAGAAAGTTTGACCTGCTCCTTCTGCGCCCTCCTTCTATCCCACTCCTGCAGAAGGTTTGACTAATCCCACCGACTCCTGTAGAAAGTTTGAATTCTTCCCACTCCTGCAGATAGTTTGAACAATCTCGCTCGTTCCTTCAGAAAATTTGGCCAGTCCCTTCAGCTCATTCTGAAAGTTAACTGATCTGGCCCCTTCTTGCATAAATTTTGACCAATTTGCTCACCCCTGCAGGTAATTTGAAGAATTCTGCCTACTCATTCAGAATCTTTCACCAGCTCCTTCTAAAAGTTTGACCAATCCTACGTACTCCTTCAGAAAGTTTGACCAAACTTCAGTTCAGGGGATTGACCAATCCCACCTTCTCCTGCAGAAAGATCGACCAATCCCACCCGCTCTCACAGAAAGCTTAATTAGTCATAAAATGTTTTATTTGTACCTGATTTTTTGTGAGTGATTTGAAAACCTGTTCTCTTGGCTGCTGCTTGTTTGCAGCACAACACAGGTGCTCTTCTACTGGGGTAATCAGCACTTCAAGCTCATAGCAGCACTTTTTCAGTGGCTGATTGTGAATAGGCCAATCTGCAATCTAACTAGAAGATACGACCATATCACACCGGTATTATCAATACTGCATTGGCTCCCAGTAAAATCTCGCATTAATTATAAAATACTCTTATTAACCTATAAAGCACTAAATGGTCTCGCGCCACAATATCTAAGCGACCTTTTGGTTTTATATGATCCGCCACGCCTACTTAGATCAAAAGATGCAGGCTATCTGACGGTACCTCGAATAGTGAAGGCTACAGCAGGGGGAAGAGCTTTCTCTTATAGGGCCCCACAGTTATGGAACAGTCTTCCTATTAGTGTTCGGGACTCAGACACAGTCTCAGTGTTTAAGTCTAAGCTTAAAACGTATTTGTTTACTCAAGCCTACCCTGACTAGATTCTGTTCTACTTTCTCCCTCTCTCCTTTCGCCGAGCCCCACACGAATTTATGGAGATACTAGAGATCCAGATCCTTTCTGCCTCTGGATGGAGCTCAAATCTTCTTTAATTCCAGACTGCTGGGACTACGGCTGCTCTTAACGCCATACAGACTTCATATAAATCCATAATGAACTTTTTCACAATATCTGTTGTTACCCAGATGAGGATGGGTTCCCTTCTGAGTCGGGTTCCTCTCAAGGTTTCTTCCTCTTAAAACATCTTAGGGAGTTTTTCCTTGCCACCGTCGCCACTCAGTGGCTTGCTCAGTTGGGATAAATTCACACCTTTAATATCTGTATACCGTGTTGATATTTCTGTAAAGCTGCTTTGAGACAATGTCTATTGTAAAAAGCGCTATACAAATAAAATTGAATTGAATTGAATTGAACTGCATACCAGCATACTATATAGTATGTCAAAATTGTATAGTACCACGAATTGTTGGTACCACAGTATATCCTACACTAGAATGTGGTTTGGAACCCAGCCTTTAAATCAGTATAGCTGCTTTGTCACCTTGTGCTCCTTCCTACCCTGGAGGAAAAAAGAGGTTAGATAAGCTGTCTAATACCTGATCAAACCATATAAAATGGTTACTCTCTACCTGTGATTACAGCCCAGAAAAATATGGTTACTGTTGAGTAAAAGGGCAAAAGCAGACTTTGCAAGTGTTCTATACCGTTTAGCAACCTGGTCGAATGACTATTATTGCTTTTTTGTGGTATGAAACTAGCTCCAGCTGTTTGTAAGTACAATCCAATGCAGCTCAGTCACGACACTTAAATGTACATTGGCGTAGTTAAGAAGGTAGAATTTTAGGATTTGATTAGTTACACACAATTTAAAAAATTTTTTTTTATAGAGTTACAGAGACATGCATGCTGCAGCGTCTCCCTGTGCAGCCAAGTTAATCTCATTATCAGTTACAGTGGTGAGTCTCGAATCCAGAGTCCACCGGCCAGTAGTATTTCCCGGGTGTGTCCTTTGCGGAAACGGCTGAGAAAGGTCCGTCTGTCTTTATACAATGCAAGAACGGCCTTTAGAGCCAAAATAAAAACCATCACTGACACATTTTGTTGTTTGAAGTGTTTTTTGATTCATTTGGGGTGTTTGGAGTGTTGTTTTGGTTCAGTTTGGAGATGTATCTTTTATTTACTGTAATACTTATGAATTATTAATAAATATGAATATATTTCATTTTAAAAATGTACAATGCATTTTCATGGTACAGACAGTACTGTTTATTTTTGTAATACAGTTCAGTAATATTTAACTTTTTTATTCAGTAGTGCTAATTGTTGGTTAATTGGTTATCGGCAGGTGCTGTCCAACGTAGTTATCGGTATCAGTAAAATCGGTTGACTTGGACGATTGTAATGAAACAAATGATGTGTATTCGAAAGAAATGAAATGAAACCTGGATAAATAAACGGGGCGGGTGGGGTTTTTCGTTTCGGTCCACAGCTCACTGGCCGTCAGTGTTGTAACTTTACTGGGAAGCTGAAATGCTCCCAAAACCCGTAACGATTTGGGGGCCTCTTCCAGCTCCTGCTTTTTACTGAATGTAGGATCTAGTACATTAGTATGTGAGTATGCTGGCATATTCACTCATGGAACAGCACATTTATTCAACTCTTACGTTACTGTAGCAGACTGTGGTTGCTCTGTTTCCTAATAGATGTTTGTGAATGGTTGCTTGTCTGCATTTTGATTTTGTACTCTTGAGCAAATGTAGCTGGTAATTAGTATAAAACTTAATTCATGTTAAGGTGCAAAGAGCAAGTTAAAATGAAAACGGCAATATTTATCATTTGTTTAAATTTTTTTTTTATTATTGCCAATGTTTGTTTTTCTGCTTATGTAAATCATAAATCCTCTGGTATGCTTAGTTTTTTTTTTACACGTACACTGGCGTATGTGCACAGTCGTACACATAGCCTTTCAAAATATACTCCATTTGATATGCACGCGTACACAGGAGGGCGACGCACGTGTATTACGACAGCTTGCACTACTCCTCCTGGCCTAGAGTCGGTACAGAGAAGTATAGCAGGTCTCTTTGGTGTGAAGGACGACAGCGTAGAAGAATTACAACAACACAAAGAACAATGCTTGGGTAATCTCTTGCCACGATTAACACCCATATACAAACCCTTATACTCTTTAAGGCTAGAATTATACAACTGCGGGTACTTTCCAACCTGCACTCGTCTATTCAGTTTTTTCTTCAACTACCTTGAGAATCAACGGCACTGGGTCACTGTTGCCACCTTGTGGAATGACTAAATAGTGCAAAAGTATTAAATGCGCATGTGTGACCTGCGCATACAAAGTACGCACGGTTATAAAAATCAGGCAACGTGCTTGCAGTACGTTCGTACTCTGCTGATGATGAAATTTGTGTCACGCTTACTGTGCGCTGTTCCTTGCATAAGCGTAAAAAGCGAAGCATACTTTCTGCTTTAGGCTCTTGTGGGTGAAGATCAGTCTTGAACATTCTCAGGTAAAGCAGTTGAGTGAGATGACACATGCAGCCATGACTCACTGGCTTCAATTTAATGGACATTTTGATATTCTTTATATAATATTAAACCATTGTTCAGGACAAGTTCTTTACTGCTTAGATTTCTGATATTCTGTCCCTCTTTGTCTTCTGTGGATTCTGTGCATCAGGTGCATGTGTGAGGTTGTTTTACAACATCTCTGGTCATCGGTCACAGCAAATAAGAGGGAATGGCACTCTGTTTTATGTGTCGCTTGAAAGCAACTGCTGTAGAATCAACGCTGTTTTTGAAACAGAAGAGAAATGAATTGAGATTGTGATTAGCCTCGGGATGATTGACCATTGTGTATCAAGAACCACGGATAGATTTCAACTTTCGTGATGAGTATCATGTTGGACGAATTAAATGCCTGTCTGAAACCTTGCCCGTATTGTATCCTGTACTAACCTGCTGTCTGACTTGAGTGCAGAGCAACAAGGTGTTTTTTCTAAATATTTATTTATTTATTTATTATGCATGTTAAAATTCATCTTGGCTTCCTTTGTCTGTGCTGCCAAATAGAAGAAGTCGTGAATGCACTTCACTGCCACATGAATAGGAGTCTAAATTAAGCAAATGAAACGGCGTGGTGTTTATAAGGGCGACTTCATTATACTAGAAGTCAATAAGTATCTTCGCTGCTGTTAAGTGTAGAGCACATGCACGTGTCATTTAATTTACATTTCATAAGGAGCTGGGTTACATCTAAGAACTCTTTACGTTTTATTTTAAGTCCTGACTGTAGTTTTGCAGCATTCCTGTTAACGAGTAATTAAACCAAGATTAAACCTGACTAAACGCTATAGCGGCTGCAGTCGACTCGTGACCTGCCATTTTTTCAGCTGGTAAGTGTGATAGACTCGTGTGTTGCAGGTGGGTGTCAGACTGCAATAGCGGAGGTTATGACACAAATTTATTTAATCATTTAATGCACATTCTTCCACCGAACAATCTTTTACATATTAATAACATTGCCACAAAATGCATTTATGACACCTGAAAAAGATTAAAATAACATTAATACTAGGGAAAACGACACCTTATATTGTAAATCCTGGTTTACATTTCTTGCAGTTGTATGTTTTGATATTGCATTTGTTTGGTTTGTTGTCATTACAAAATAAATACATTAAAGTGTAATAATCTATTGGTCAATATTGTCTCGTGAAGCCTGTATCAGGATGTGTCTCATACTATGGTTTTAGTGTAGCATCTCATGCCTAGCCCTACCCAGTGTTTCACCCCAAGAACAGTAGGATTTCTTCATCCTGAGAGAAGCTGCAGCACTGGACTAATAACAAAGATGCTGTTTTTCTCTGGTTTTGTTTCTTCCCCCTGAACACACAGGGTGCACTGGGTGTTGTGGTGTTATTCATTCCTTACCTTGTTCTTGAATTTGTTCTTTCCTTTTGGTGGGTTTCAGGTCCAGAGACCCCCCGGCCCTCCTTACACAGCCCATGAAATCAGCAAGGGACACCCGAACCTTGCGGCCACACCGCCGGGCCACGCCTCCTCACCCGGCCTTTCTCAGGTATCAGTTTCCACAGTATCCACTGCGCATCTGTATGGCCACCCTAAAGCCTGGGAGGCAGGAGGAGGGGTGAGTGCACCCATGCAGCTGCCTGACAGAATGTGTGTGTATTTGTGTGTGTCTGCACTGCTTATTACGAAGGGCGCTATATTCAATTATATCTTGCTGTTTGAACATAAGCCTGCCAGTGCTTGCTGCATTAAAATCAAGATTCGGTATTAAATCTGCCACGAAGCAAATGAGCCACAGAAATTTCCATCGTGCATGCTCAGATGCTCCCAGCCTGATGAGTCACAGGTGTTCCCTCAGAGAAAGCAGTACTTTGAAATCTCTGTTCATTAAAATTAATCATTAGTCACAGTGTGATTCAGAATAGTCAACCCTATTTTTGGGATTCCTGGTCTGTAATATTAGCAACATCCAAAGCTTCCTGTCTTTTTGTTTGGGAGGCGGGGTGAGGAGTAACCCCCCCCCCCCCCCCCCCCTTATTTTTTTATTTTTATTTTTTATTTATGTAGATAAAGGAGCTGGAGAGTTTAATGTTCCTAATACACACATTGGGCCTCATTTATCAAGTTGGATATGAACTGATTTATTCTTAAACCATTGGTAAGAGCATTTACCCAAGCAATGTGGTATTCATGGAAGTCACATCATTTCAGAAAAGCGTTCATGTTCCTGAGGTTATGCAAATTTATGCATAAGAACACTAATGTGAAATTTGATTGATTGGCTTCAAACCATGTAATTTGTTACATTAATGGCATTTAATGCAAGTAATATTTAATGTGGAGGGGAAAAAAGCTAAAGAAACAAGCCATAAATTCATAAATAAGATCAGTCTTTCAGTTAAGAATGTCGCTGTATAATGGGAGGAGACACTGCCATGACTCGGTGTCTAGGTTGGTTCCGTTTGCCATGGCATCATCTCCTAACGCTGTGCAGCACTTTATTCGAGCCAGACTGAGGGTACGTTTACACAATAACGATTCACTAAAAACAGAAGTTTTTCCTTTGCGTTTTTGAAATGTTTCATGTACAGACGACAACGTTGTGCAAACGATCCCCGTTCACATGGATCCATGAAAACGACTAAAAATGCTGTATTGTGCATGCCGGGCCAGTAGTTGGCGAAAGAAACATTCACGGCAACGTGTCCGCCATATTGATCAGGGCAAGACCGCCCTATAAACACAAACAAGTAAACAGGGGAGCTGTGGTTTTTCTGGGTCAAAAGCACAACTTTTACATTTCTCAAACGATTTCAGTGGTTTATGATTTGCATGGAGTACAAAAAAAGTTCTTTCTCCAGTTACTTAGAATCTTGATAGTCAGACTTAGAAAATGATTCATTGTCATAAGGGATTGTGAAAACTCATGCATGTCAAGCATAGATGATTTTCTTACTGTTCTTGGTTAATAAATGTTGAGACATCAACATTTATATGTAATATAACTTAATGTACATAAAATGTGCATGAAGGTTTTTTTTTTTTTCCCCCCTTGTGGAAATGGCTTTTCAACCCATCTTTTAGCTTTTCTTGTGCTTCAGGTCAGAATTCTGTTAACAAAGCGTGTTCATTTTTAAATACTGAAAAAAATCAAAGTAGTGCATGTTTAAGTAGTAATAATTGACCATTGTACCAAAATGGAACAAAATCAGGAAATACAAATCAAATAGTGAGACACTAGCAGTCAGTCCGCTTTCTATATTTTATTAGCAATAAAAGTTTACAGATATACTCCAAAATAGACCACTACAAAGATAATTATAGGATTTTGAATATACTTTGTGAGCGTAGATGTGGGTTGATAATTTATGTAACAAATGCGTCTCTGCTGGTCGTAGTAGTGAGGCAGTAAATCTACACTTTGTCAGTAAACTCAAAATCTTGAGCAGCACAAACAGTCCTGTAGTCCGCCATCGTAGTTTTGAATGTCTCGCGCATTTTGAAATACTCGAGCGAATGCTTATAGACTGAACACATACTACACGTGCGCATGACGTCATCGTTTTCACAGATTCTCATTGTTGTACGTTCATACAGAGACAACAATGGCATCTCTTTCAAAAACTTGCACTTTAGAACCCTTTTTCAAAAGTTTGTGTTTTCAGACCCTAAAACGCCGTTGTTGTGTAAACGAACATCCAAACTGCATAAAATGTTTTCCGTTTTTAAGTTGAAAACGTTGTCGTGTAAACGGCCCCTTAAGTGTCCAAACTGACATGTCTCAATCTACAGTGACTACATTTACATGGACAGCAGTAATCTAATTACTGACCTTATTCTGAATAAGACAATATTGTGATTAAGGTGTTTACATGAGTCGCTTTTAGAATATTCCTTTCATGTTCAGGTTTTACATGTTATAGAACGTAGATCGGTTAACGTCATCACGCCGCCACGCCATCCAACGTTCCCTCCACAATTTCACGTATCAACATACAGTTGGTCTTCGTTATGGTACCGTATACAGTTTTGGGTGTTTTTTTATTTTACGAAAGTTCAAGTGCAGTTAATTGTCATGCTGTACGTGCAAATGGACGACTGCTTGAAGCTGTGGGCTTCGTTCCAAACCGTGTACTTGCTGAAATACATGTATTTGTTCTACTATATCGCTGGTAAGTACGCGATTTCGGAAGCAGCCGTGTTTGCCATCAAACGGTTGAGCACTGCCGTGTGTGTACGTGTCCTGTCGCAAAATGCAGTGCAAACTCCCACATGACGTTAATAGCGTGATTAAGGTGTGTACATGTCTGTAACGCACTTCCATAATGCGTCTAAAACAGGAATACTCCACACGTCTTAATTCCATTTGTGTTTACGTCGATTATGACTTTAGTCGGATTAAGGTCATCAATAATTACTGTTTACATGGACGATTCTTAATCAGAGTCTCGTCTTAATCGGGTTAATATCGGATCGTCGTTGTCCATGTAAACGTACTGAATGTGCCGTATAATCCCTAGTGTGTTGCATGACTTCCCATGGCACCCTCCTGCTTTTGCAACATTGCATCGGGGAGGGTGCACTAGTGCGCAAGAAATTTCTGGCCGAGAGTTGTCGAGACGCACGGCTTTGAATTTGAAAAGGGGGGGAAAAAAGCACAGGGAAGCGGATTCCCCTGTGTGATGTGCTTGGTGTCCACAATCTTTTATTAATTTTTTTTCTGAGTTTTTGTGTGATGATTTTTTTTTTCATCTCTCTTAATTCACATTTGGTGCATAATTTGGTTACAGATTTGACCCCTTTCAAGCATTTATTATGCTGTTAAATAATAATATATAATTTTATTGCCGTAGACGTGCGTCAGAATAACTTTGATTACTCATCATTTCAGCTGTGTGAGCTTTGCCTTTTATGGAGCTTTGTGGGCGTCAACCAAATGCTGTGCACGGTAATCTGCATTCATCAACGTACGCACATGACAAATTAACCTTTCTGAAGCTTTAGTAAATCCGGCAGAAAGGTTTTTGTCCAGTTTGGCTTGCACAAACATGTGTACACAACTTTAGTAAAAGATTGATAAATGAGGCCCGTTGTTGCTAAATAATGAGTTTTAGTACAGGAATTGCTTTTCTTGGATGGTTATTAAGCTCAAAACACCAGTGCATTTGGGGGGGGGGTCGTTGAATTTGCCTGCTTTGTTTGCACTGGGATTTTTAACTGCCCTTGTGCATGTTGTGTGTCCTGTCGAATAATTTACTTTAGTATTTCTGAGAACAGCTTGTCATGTACCAGGTCTGTATATTCTTATTACTGATGTCTCTGTGTACACTGTCTTCTGGCAAACACACACTCAAGCATAAACACTCAGTACACCCAGCTGATTGTGTCTAAAATAGAAAGTCAGTCATGGTGACTCAGCTGTTCTGGAGCTTGTTCTGCTCCTGAGCCGAGCGCTCGGATTTCCACTCTACGCCTGCGCGGCTTTGCCCGCAAACCCTGCTATTAATAGTAAGTCCAGTTTACATGCTCCAGCGGCTAAACTGTGATCATGCAGAGCCACCTTTGAACGGAGAGATGAGGAGTGATTTGAGAGTTGAGCTTACCTCTGTTGCTCGTCTGCCTCTGTAAGCCCTGCGACTCTACTGTCTGCTCCTCTCACGCCGCCTCTCCCCCACTCACTCACTCACTCACTCGCTCGCTCGCTTTCTCCTGAAGGCAGCGCTGAGGAGATGGCAGATTTGTCAGTGTCAGCAGACCGCAGTGTATTCAGAGGCAGGGAGTGGGCATTCTTGCTCTGTCACCTGCACACACAGAAGCTTGCACTAAAGTGGGCCAAACGTGGTCTGCTGTCAGAATTCTCTCACAGACTGATTTTTCTGTGTTCTAACCCAACCACTCTGTTCTGTGCTCCTTTTATCGTCCTTCGTCTTGGACCCCCGTGACGCTGCAGTCGCCGTACACGGCGGGTCAGAATGCCGGTACAGCCCCGCTGGTCTACTCACCACAGACGCAAACAATGAACGTCCCACCTCAAAGCCGCCCGGTGAGTATGTCCGTTCCAGCACCGTTTTATATCGGGTTTTTTTCTTTTCGTTTTAACTTCAAGTAACCCAGGAAGGCCTGAATATGTCTGAATAATACCAAAGATCTTTTCCTGCTGCTTTAGCTTGTTGCTGATGGCACAGTGTCAGTGTTGTGATGCAAGTGAAAGCACACTATGCTTTAGATTTAGGCTTATGCTCAGACAGCTTGGCCGTTAGGAACTACCTGCGTCTCACGGCTTGTGGTTTTAAAGTGTTTCAGTGTGTTTTCATCTTTCTCTTTCTCTCTCTTCCTTCCTGCCTCTGCTCTCTGCCACACCCACCCCCGCTCAGTTTGCCCCAGGGCCTCGTCCTACCCATCACCAGGTAATGTACGCCGTTGCAGCGCAAAACCTCACGCTGTAGATTATGCCATGTATTTTTGTAGCTAAAGCGCACTCAAACATTGTACTGTTGCGAAACTGCTGCTTTACTGATATCGATTGTTCAAAGCTGAATATTTGCACCTATCTCATTCTACGACCGGCATGCACCCACTTAGGTCAGTGTCTTTTGTGAAATTAGTGTAGCTTGTAGAGGTGCCTCGACTTGTTTTGAAGATGGAGCCTGGTTGAAGTAGATGAGGCGGAATGAGAGTTGGCCGACTGCACTCTAATTTAAGACTAGATCAGATTAATACAGGTTGACTCACTAGCACAGGATCTGCACAATGACTCCACCAAAGGATGACCTTCCAGTACACCAGTGGTCACCAACCCTGTTCGGGGCGATCTACCTTTAGCTCCAACCATAATCGTGCCCACCTGACCATCTAATCATTGCCTTAAGAATATTCTTGATCAACTAAAACATGGTTGGAGATGAAACCTGCAGGAAGGTAGATCTCCAGGAACGGGATTGGTGAACGCTACAGTAGAGAGAGGTTCTAGGGGTGGACAAATCAGAAACCCAAGTGCCTGGGACAAGCAGATTTAATGTTCAGGCAATTAGTATTTTTTTTTTTTTTTCCTCTAGTTTGATTAATTAATGTGAACAGATGATGGATGATCTTTTCAGAATCATGTAGGTATGTGTGCAAACTGATGAAAGCCCAGCGCAAGCCATTATTGTGCCACGTTTTGGCACAATACATAGTCAACATATCAAGAGGGCAAAAGTTACTACCTACTGGCTAACAACTTGCTAATATTTTTCGAGGGCATATTCACGATGTGCTACATAAGAAACTTTTGTCTGTTTTGTACGTAAGGTCATCTCCCTGTATTTGTTCATTTCCCTCTGCGTGTATTCATTCACTGAACTAGCTAACTGTCTCCCAGTACATTAATACCTTGTGTTAGCTACATCTTAGGTTTCCAGGTAACTAAAACATAGGACTGCGCAGCACATTGGAGCTTTCACTTGCCTGCTTGCTTAGCTGAAGAATTTACGATGTGCCCACTCTTGGGGTTGAGGATGAAGTTGTGTTCCACATTGGTTGCATGGCTGCACTGTGAAATCAAGAGCTGTAGTATTTTAGTTCCTTTCTGTAGTGAAGGTTACTTATTGGCTCTGGCATTTCCTTTGAGAAGGACAACATGGTTCATTCAGTTATTCCGTGAGGGGATTAGTGAAGAGGAACACAGAAAATCGCACAGAAATCAACGTGCACATTTTCCATTATGTTGCTGAGTTTTATACAGAGAAGCATGTCCTCCATGTATTTGCTCTATCTGCAGAAATGAAGTGATATAAACGTCCTCGTGTGCACTTTGCACTCCAGTTGGAGAAGTTTCAATGAGGAAGTAGCACGCTTAGTTGGCTGTGTTTATTCTGAATGGGGGTTAGTGGAGCACATTTGCTCAGGCCTCATGTGGATGATGATGATATACTGCTTCCTTAACAGCACACCGCCTGGTTGTGTTATATAAAAAAAAAGAAGGCTTTTCCTGAAATCTGAGCTGACTCTTTGCATGCTCTTAATGCTACTGATAGCTCTTTTGTATGTGTGTGAGTGTCTTAGTCTCTCTGTCCCTCCATACCGAATAGTGCACAGTCCCATTAGACTCTCTCTCTTTCCTGCTTCAATTTTCAAGGGAGGATTCAGACCCATTCAGGTAAATTGCACTCTTTAAAAAATGCATGGCATGAAGTCCCTATTCCTCCGTGAAGCTTAGTTATCTGCTCTCCTACCCTGTGCACTGCAGCTGTGCACCATCCCCCCCACCCACCCACCCACCCACCCAGAGGAAGCCATTTTATGGGGCTGCAACAAATATTCAGTAAATCAAATTATGAAATTAATTTGAAAATGGGAAAATAAGTTGATTTCTCAAGCGTTTCCTTTTAAACCACTAAATTCCATAAACTCAAAATGGTTGCCAAACAGTGTGTTCTACCTTCTCAAAGTGGTGTGACGCCGTCAGAGTCTTTTTTTTCCCTCACAGCAATAAAGTTTTAATGATCCACTATGGACGAGTAATTCCATCTAACTGACAACATGGAACAGAATCAAGTCAGTCTGCAAAATATCATGGAAACATCCAAAATTTGCGAAATGTTAATGTTCAGTGTAGCCAATGCCAGGATTTCTCAGACTTTTTTCAGCAAGGGACCCCTTTAATAAATTCTATTCAAATATTTGGTTCATTAAGTTTGAACAGATTATTATTATTATTATTATTATTTTTATTATTATTATTATTATTATTATTATTAAAAATTTTTTTTTAAATAACGCTGTAGAGCGTTTTATGCCTGGACCTTGTTCTGTCAGAACACATTGGGTCCAAGGGGACATTATTTACTTCATTATGAGTTATTGGATTAAACCCATTTAGTTCAAGTCAAACAGGCCAATAATTATAAGAACTCAACAACAAATATAATCACTTTGATGATAATGGCTTGTTCTTTCCGCCACAGTAGCACACACACACACACACACACACCCACACACCCAACCCAATGATGCACTTCATGGACCACTGGAGGTCCACAAACTTTACCTTGAGAATCACTGGTCTTTGTAAACATGAATTAGAATGATAAAACTACACAACCTTCTTGAGTAAGCACCTGAAGAGAAAACATTCCAGGTGTAATAAAAATATCAAAAGATGAAATAATGAGTTTTCTGTTAATAGAGCCTGTGATACGTTAAGCATAGCCATAAGTAAAACTAAGTTTAACCACATTGAAGGTTTGTGCAATATAGATTTTTCTATATTTCACCATTAAAAACAAACAAACAAACAAAAAAAAACACACAATTAAAGATCCAAGTTTACAGGACTTCTGGTTTAAAAAAAGACAGGAAAAATTATTTCCAAAAACAATTTCCACCACTTCAGGTTTAAGGAGAATATGGGAGGGTGTGATAATATGGAAAAACAATACCACAGCAACTCTGTTGTTGTTATTATTATTTATACCACAAATTTGCTGTTAACATGCAAGGTACTCAACGTCTGATGATTATAAGTAACACATTCTGGGTGGTGGAATTTTTTAAAATTAAATCTGTTTGATTATCCTCTATAATTCTACTGTAATGATTATTACCTCTTTGTAATTTTCTTACTTACTAACTAGCAACTATCATCTATTTCAAAATGTAATGTTCTAGAGTGTGAATTTTGGTAGGAAGGTTAAAGAAGGATGAGGGCAGAGACATGAAATAGAATATTTAGTCTGCTTGAAACAAACTCCTTGTTTAAACAAGTTAATTAAGGAAATTATTTATTTATTTGTTTATTTTTTTAATGAAGATTTAAGCTTTCCACTTAGATTTAATGATGTGATATCCCACAACAGACTTTTCATATGGTTTATTTTGAGTAATTAAAATTTAATCTTGAAGATTTCTTACTATTGTACAATATTCGGAGCCATTTTCAGCAGAATATTTGAAATAACAATTACCGGTTGCAGCCCTATCATTTTGTGTTTTTTCTCTCTCAATTTCCTCCAGCCACCGGTACTTCATAATCATTTGAGACATGTTATGGCTTCTCCATTAACCCTTCCTACCTACATTCAAAAAGCATTAAGAGAGTGTAACTGTCTTTCCTTTTTGGTCAGAAGCATTACATTAGCCACTTCTTGATCATTATTACAGTTAACTCTTGCGATTGGTTTGAAAGACATCTGATTCACTAAATTGTGCCAGAAGCAAAGTATGGCCACTATTGTTCTTGCAGTTCTTGGAGGAATTTACAAAACAACAACAAAAAAAACACAGTCTCTGCTCACCAACTGTGTTATAATTTTGACCCCTGAACCAAAAGTGAATTTGACATCAGAGAAAGCGCTCAGCAATAGAGGGGATTCTCAATTAACGCTATCTGTCAGAGAAGAAAAATAGGAATAGTCATTTTATGCAAAGCCACATTTCCTGGTAGTTAAAGGGACATTGAACGCTGTACTCCTATCATGAGAACAGCCAAACGAAGTGAAGTGTGTGTCTATGCGGTGCAGTGGTCGAAGTTTCTAATCACTCTGGCATATCGGTAAAATGAGTGAAAAAGCGAAGGTGAAGATTTATAGTGAAGATTCTCATCAATCATGTTTGTAATATTGGCTAATGCAAACACATCAAACATTTAAATTTTTATTTAATTGCCCCATAAGTTTTAGTGCACGCCAGCTAGAATATTAATTTTTTTCACTTTGTGTCTTGCATGCCTTAATGAATAGAGCCTTTCAGCACCTGGTAAAAAGAGCTTAAACAAACAAAAAAAAAGTGGTACAATTGTCTCCCCACACATTCTCAGAACAGCTTTGGTTTAGCTCTAGTGTCCTCAACGTGTAAATCCTGTTCTCCTTAGTTCCAACAAATTGTTGTAATTCACGGTTTGTACATAGTGTCTGCACCTTACTTTTCCACTTGCTTTCATCTCTCCTAGTTTTTCCAGAGGACTCAGATGCAGCCGCCGCGACCCTCCATTCCAAGCAACAGCCCTTCGATTCGACCTGCATCTCAGGCCCCAAATGCCACTGTCTACTCGCCGAGCCCACCCATCATGATGTCCATGACGCCGATGCCCTTCGCTTCCCCCCAGGCTGCCCAGTACTACATACCCCAGGTCTCTCACAGACGCATACACCAGAGAGAAATTACTTTGCAGTTGCATTTGCATTGGGTTAAAACTCCAGTATAAACAGGGTGGTGTATGTGAACTGAAAATACCAAGTTGAACTTTGTGCTCTTCCCTTTGGGGATGGTAGTAAAATGAATGCTAGCAGCAGTAACAGTAGAATAGTGAACGTAAGGCAGTCAGTAAGTCTCACTTTACAGTGCAGCAACTGTGTCCAATATGCTTCTGTCTTAATCAGTATAGTTTTTTAGCAAAGCATACTTTTCTCAGTTTACCTCCAGTATATAAATACCTCCAGTTATATACACGCTGTTATGTGCACAATATCCAACTATATGTAGAAATGTTTTAAAAATGCATTGCTGCTATAATGTCTTTCTGTTGGCGCCAAAAAAAGATGTATGGACACTTTATATGTAGATTCTACAGTACTTTCGATGTACGTTCCATTTTTATATAATGAGCAGCTTTTGGTGGGAAGGAATTGCCAAATGCCAACGTTATAATAATAACAATATACAATAATGTAAAAATTTGCACAGGAATGTGAAGTGTCACGTTATCTCTTGGTACACGTTTTAGATCATACATAAATAATTTGCAGGATGAGACATACTGTATCGGTATGTAATGGGACAGTGTTGGGGCACACTGGGACAAAATGGAGACGGTGTAAGACGGTGTGGAAGGTCAGGGGTCCTGTATGCACCATGGTGCTTTGCATCAGTAGCACTTGTGTGTGTGCTTTTATTTCAAAACCGCAATAGGTACCAAATGTTGTCAGTCATTTTTGTGCTACAATTGTAATTGCTGTTTGGTTTATCTGTTACAGTATCGCCACAGTGCTCCTCCATACGTGGGGCCTCCTCAGCAGTACTCGGTCCAACCCACAGGACCCAGTACCTTCTACTCTGGACCTACTCCTGGAGACTTTCCTACAGCATATGGTAAGTTCATCCTGCTTTTTCACTCATACTTAACAAAAAAAAGCATATTTCTTCTGGTTAGTTGTAAATCCAGACTGTTTCCACTTTGGTCTCTAACCAAATCTGATACTGTTTTCATTACCGTTAGCTGCGGGGACTCAATACTATCCTGGTCAGGCCATGTACACCCCGTCTCCATCCATAATAGTGCCTACACCGCAGCAACCTCCACCTGCCAAGAGGGAGAAGAAAACAGTACGTGTGCTTACTCAGTAAATGAATCAGTACTGAAGCAAGCAATGAGTAATGAGCTCAGCGCTTTTTATTTCCCATTAAGATCCGTATCCGAGACCCTAACCAGGGCGGCAGGGACATCACAGAGGAGATCATGTCAGGAGTGGGTGGGAGTCGAAACCCCACTCCGCCAGTGGGACGGCCCTCCTCCACCCCTACTCCTCCACAGGTAACATATCCAATCACACACATGTGCAGAGAGAAAGCAGCTTGTTCACGCTAATAGCTCACTCATAAAACGCTGAATGCAGTTCTAATAGTAGTCTTCACTATTCGTCAACGTATAACACTACAAGTGTTGATGATTTATTACTGAACATAGTAATGGCCAGTACAGTCGCTGGTATCCTTTCTTTTTTTTTTTTCTTTCTTTCTTTTTTCCTTTTCTCTTTTCACCCCCCCCCCTTTTTTCCCCCCTCCCCCCACCCTATTTGAAGCCCCAAGGCTGTTGCCTGTTTTTACCTTCCATGTGCCTTATTTGCTTACTAGTCTGAGTACATTAAACTTCTGTCACTTAGCTACAGATGACCTTTTTCCTGTGAAACAGAATGCATTGGTGCAATTTATCTGGCAATTTATCTTTTTCAGTTTTCCAGTAAATGTGCCCATTATGTTACTTTAAAATATCTTCATGGATTTATTTGATTTGCCTTCTCTATTCTTTCATCGTCCTTGATCTTAGTTCTGCCTCACAGCTGTTTGTCTCATTCTGATTTCCCATGCTGTTCTCTATACAGAGATAGCCCAAGCAAATGCTGTGTAATAATGATGCAGCACAAGCTTAGAATCACAGCTACTCCGAGGGAAATCTGTCTCTGTAAAGGGAACACTCACTATTGCGTTGTAACTCTTACTTTGTGTCTTCTCTCCCTAAATGTTAACAGTGTTCGTCTCTCCTCTCTTTCCCCATTTCTCTTGTCTGTTTGTCTAATCCCCCAACCCACCCCCGCCCTTGTGTGCGCTGCCTTTGTCTCGTCACACCCCCCTCCCCAATTTATGCCTGGTGCTTGTCTCTTGCTTTTACCCTCTCGTGGCTATGTCCCTTCATTTTTCTCTTTCTTCGCACCTCTTTTTCTACCCGCTTCTCTATTAATGCTGCGTTCGCCTTTTCGCGTGTGTGTGTGTGTGTGTGTGTGTGTGTGTGTGTGTGCAATCTCGTTTCCCTTCTTTCTCCCTTCTTTCTATTTCTCTTTTGCTAGTTTTTATGTCCACACCCTCATTATCCTCACATTTTCTACCTCAAATCCCAGCAGCTGAACCAGGTAGTGGAACATGGGCATGTCATCTATAATGTGGACAGTGCCCAGGTCCTCCCTGCTCCTGTCGACTTGAAACCAGGTCAGTCCTTTCCTCACTGTTCCTTTTACCCCTCACATGCATGACCATTCATCTTCAAATGGCCAGACACCTTGCACTTCCCTTCCTAATTTTCTTTCTTTGACCTAATGGTTGTCCCTGTATACATCTACACACATTGTGCCGTGTACATTTAATGTTATATATGCGCGCATACTATTTTTTTTCATAGCAATACTAATTATATCATCATGATGATGATGATGATGATGATGATCCATCGTTTAAAAAAAATTATTTATTTATTAACCCCCGCTTTCGACACTTTGTTTTTAACTAACAGTGTCTCTTCTGTGATTTACCTCTCTGTCTGTGCTGGCTACAGATGACAAGCCAAAGCTTGAGAGTGCTGTACAAAAATCTCCATCTCCAGGACTGCGCACCGTGGAGCCTCCTGTGCAAAGGCGAGAGCCCAGCAGCCCTGTCCCTGACCCACACCCCCCAGAGAAATCAGAGCTTCCTCCCTCAGACCCAGAAGTGGCCCAGAGTGTAGTTCCAGCCTCAGTTCCCTCTCTCAGCCCCTCCAAGCCCATCTCAGCAGTGGATGCAGCAGAAAAGCCCACCCCTCCAGCGGAGCCCATTCCTGCACAAGCTGTCACACCAGAGCCAGATAAACCAGAGCCTGTGCAAGTGCCACCAGAGGTGCCAGCTTCTGCAGCACAGGCTGTAAAAGCCGTCAATGGGCTAGCTGAATCGGATGCCGCTCCTCCTCATGACGTCTCCGATTTTCTGTCCCTGTCCCATTCATCCACAGAGCCCAGTACTATACTGGAGAACTACAGTTTAGATGTAAAGGCTCCAAGTCCTCCAGCTTTGGAAATTGATTCTTCAGGCACTATGACCCCTTCCCTGCCCACTGTCATCACTGCTGCTGCTGTTGCTGTTAGAGCTGTTCCCACACCTCCTCCAGGTCTCACTCATCCAAGCCAGGCTCCTGTAGAGGCAGGTCCAGCCCAGACAGCCTTAACTGGGCCAGAGAACAGAGATGCTGGAAAAGAGGCAGAGGTTGCCCTGGAAGAGAAAGTGGAGCACACATTACAATCCAACGTTAGACAAAGTTCAAGTCAAAGTCAAGGTACATACCACATGTATAAGATGTTATAATAGGATGTGATCGTAAAGGTTTGCAGAGTTGGTGTTTATCTGTTTTGTTTCTCCAGTTGCATCTAGTGTACCAAAGACCTGGAAAAAGCCAAAAGAGGATGCTCTTGTGGAGCAGGCCCAGTGTTCTGACAGAGAGGTGAGTGTAGGATGCATTGTTGGCCCTGCATTGTGGTGGGTTTAAAAAAAAAAAAAAATTATTTAAATTCGTTTACAATTTTACCGACTGAATTAAAGGAGTACTCCAGCATTTCCCAACCCGTTTTAATTAAGAATGTATTTTATTTCTAATTTTAATATTCAAATATTTGTCAATGTTGCACACCATGGCATTGCTGTTCTCTGCATCAAAAAATTCAGGGTTTTTTTTTATTTTTTTTTTTTAAATCCGTCTTCACTTTCTCACACTTTTTATCTTTAATTTCTATAATGTACTATATATAGAAATCTCTAGCATTTTCCGCAATTAGCTGTATGCTGTATCGTCAAATTTTTTTAAAACTCCAGAGCTATACAGTAAAAATTGCTTATTACTTGGGCAGAAACAAAGGCATGTTTGTTTTTATGTTAAGCAATGTTCACTACATCGGTAGCTCAAAACCCCAAGTACGTCCTTTCATAAATAATAAGACATTTTTCGAATGAAAGAATTATGCAGCTTCAGACCTTAATTTGCAAATAACTTAACAATTTATGGAAATTCAATACAAAAAAAATCTCATTGTTCAACTTCCCCCACAGTTGCCCTTTGGCTTTCATTATAATAGTAGAGTAAGAGTTTGGAGTAAACAAAATTTCTGCTTGTCTCTCAGAAAAGGGGAACATGATAGTTTTTGTTTGTAGTAATTGCATATAAACTACATGCTGTATGTAGAGATTTTGGTTGACAACACCGGAGTACTACTTTAATTAGCTATATATTTAGATAAATGCTGTCCCTCAACTGAAGTGGAAATGTGGAACCTAGCCTTAGACTAGAACTTCATAGTAGTCCCAGATGGCTTTATTCCAATGCAGGCAATCTTTGTGTGTGTGTGTGTGTGTGTGTGTGTGTGTGTGTGTGTGTGTGTTAGGATAAGCCTGAGCCAGCCATAGAAGCTACAGTGGAGAATTCCAGCCTGTCATCTGTGGCTGTGGAGCATCGATCTTCAGCAGAAACACCAGTAGAAGAGAACGGAGAGCAGGAAGCAGAGCCGCTGAAGAATGGACCCGAGCACAGCTCTGAGGCTGAAAGCAGCGATGGAGTCCTCACACCTGCACTTGAAGAGCCCAACAGCAACACAATTCAGAGTGAGGCCCACTTCTTCTGTATAGCGCACTTAAGACTCCCCCCACACACACTTTTCACCTCTGCTTGTGCTCACTTCTTCCCTCAGAACCAGAGCTGAAGAATGGGAAGAGGCAGTACAATAGAGACTTTCTATTGGGCTTCCAATTCATGCCTGCCTGTGTGCAGAAGCCGGATGGGCTTCCACCCATATCTGATGTGGTACTGGATAAGGTAAACCTCTTAAGACATGGCATTTATTAAAACTTCAGAACTGTATAGTGGATAGGGTTTGATAGATTGTTGCTGGACTCTCTGCTTTTACAGATAAACCAAAATAAGCTTCCCCTGCGGCCGGACCCACGGGGGCTCATCTCCAGAGGCCCAGACTTCACCCCAGCTTTTGCAGACTTTAGTAGACTCATTCCTGCAGGGAGAGGAGCACCGGTGAGTTTCTGCCCCCTCCTTCCCTATTTTTTTAATTTATTTATTTTTATTTATTATTTTTGAATTATTACATGACTGTGTTGTGTAAAATATTAGTGATGGATACATCTAACTAATCAAGTATTTGTTCTACAACAACCCAATTGATTACTTAGATACTACCCAGAATTTGCAATTTGATTTTTTTTTTTGCTTGTCACCAAAGTATTATAATGGAACAAGACCAGTAGCTTAGTAATGTGTGTCTATGACATAGCATGGTCACTGTTAGTTCAGATCATTCTGGGACGTCCCAATGAATTGGTCTCATGGTAGCTGCTATTATTGGACAATAAACGTGAGTTTTGCTTCTCACCTACTGTATTTGAGTATTACTCTGTCAAAGACATCTGATTGGTTTGCATAGAACCAGGTGACCGTGTCACCAGACACAACAAAGTCCTGTAGCTTAGCAATGATAAAATGTGTGTCTATTTACATTTACATTTATTCATTTAGCAGACGCTTTTATCCAAAGCGACTTACAAATGAGAAAAATACAAGCAAAGCAATATCAAGCAGAGAACAATACAAGTAGTGCTAACATACAGGATCTGTTAATTGAGTTCCAGAAGAAGCAAAGTGCACAGTGTAGAGGTGCTAGTGCAAAATTTATAGTGTGTGTGTGTATATAATGTGTGTGTGTTGTGTGGGTTTTTTTTTTAAATTTATTTTAATTTTTTTTTTTATGAGTTGGTTAGGTGTTCACGGAAGAGGTGGGTCTTTAGCTGTTTTTTGAAGATGGTGAGAGATTCTGCGGTCCGGATTGAGGTTGGAAGTTCATTCCACCACTGAAGAACAGTTAGTGTGAAGGTTCTGGAAAGGGACCATGCACCACGCTGAGTGGGAACTACTAAACGTCGGTTGCTAATTGATCGCAGATTGCGTGAGGGAACGTAAGCCTTCAGGAGAGAGTTGAGGTAGGAGGGTGCTGTTCCAGACAAGGTCTTGTAGGTGAGCATCAAGGCCTTGAATTTGATATGGGCAGCTAGAGGAAGCCAGTGGAGGGAGATGAAGAGGGGTGTGACATGGGTTCTCTTGGGCTGGTTGAAGACAAGGCGTGCTGCTGCATTCTGAATCATCTGAAGGGATTTGTTGGAGCTGGCTGGGAGGCCAGAAAGTAGTGAGTTGCAGTAGTCCGGTTTTGAGATAACAAGAGCCTGGACTAGTATCTGTGTAGCCTGTCTTTGGCATAGTATGGTTACGGTTACTTTATAGCGCGAACAATATAC
Organism: Ictalurus punctatus; assembly: GCF_001660625.3. Classification (NCBI taxonomy): domain Eukaryota; kingdom Metazoa; phylum Chordata; class Actinopteri; order Siluriformes; family Ictaluridae; genus Ictalurus; species Ictalurus punctatus. The sequence goes on from NC_030430.2 coordinate 16,765,036, forward strand.
CATGAGAGTAGCTGCTGTAATAGTAGTTGTGAGCAACCTAAACAATACCTTGGGTGCCAATATTTTAGTCTTGGTTGTACATACAGGGCGTCCCAAAATTTTCTGTACATAGGAGACTGTCAGGTGTGACTTCATCAGTGGATGTTCGTGGATGTTCACTTCTCGGTTGATCCACAACACTTCTAGTCTTTTTGAATTTGTTAACAACAGTGTTGTGTGATTGTTTGCCATGTTTCCTGTTAAAGTCCATCGCAACCTTGGACCAGCTTTCACATCCAGCTATGAGAATGATTTCAATACGTTCTTCTTTTGTCAAAGGCATTCTTAAAGGCTATCAGAACAAATGTGTACATATATAAGTATGTTTATGTTGGATGAAAATTATGACAGAAATAAAACACAAGGGAGACAACTGTGGGAAAACAAGGGAAAAGGGTACATGGGTTAAGAATGAGGGCTGATGGGAGAATAATCAGTTGGGGAGCATGGAGGAGATGGAGAAGAGTGGGAGGAGTGTGGAGAGTAATTAGGAGAACTGAGAGAGAAAGGAAAGGGACTGGGGAAAATCAGCTGGGTTATCAGCAGGGTTAAAACTATACTCAGCCCCAGAGACAGTCATGTCTCTTCATCAGACGGCAGCTCAAAGGTGTCTGTCTGCGTAGGTGCATTCACAAAAACTGCAGCTGGGACAATCATGTAGCGGAGAGGTGATTGAAAACCAGAGACACTGGGCTCAGCAAGGAGATTTTCAACCAAGAGAGTAAGGATGTCACGATACCAAAAATCTAGTAGTCGGTACTGACACCTGTTGTATATAAAATATACATGAAATAAACACGAGGGAGACCTAGTATGAGTAGTATGTAATTTTATTGAAAATTCACTGGGCTGACGTTCACCTAAGACACAACACACACAGATAAGCAATGTGCAGGGTGATAACAATACATGTTTTGGTTAGTGCGGCAGGCCTCAGAGCGTAGGTGGAGTATGTCTGGACACAGGCAGAAGGTCAACTAAGAGACACACACACACACACACAGAGGCCTGGTGTATATGCAGAAACCAGAAATAAACTATTATAGGGTAATGTACATGCAATAAAAAAAGAAATGCAGAACAAACATGAACCTTACTCATAATTTAGAGATGGTCTGTTTGAAAGTATGGAGAATCCTTTCTCGATGAAAATCCAGTCAGGAGTGACACAGACAAGGTCAGGTTATTTTTAAAGAGTGAAACAAAACAAAATATATTTTGGAGCCACGCTGCACCTGCAAGATAAGGGTTAACATACGTAATGGTGTTCTGGGACACCTAACTCTAAACATATTGGTGTCTGGGTCATCCTGACCCTAAGAAAACCTGTATAAATAGAAGAGCTTCAGCTCTGGTTTTTTAGATCGCATTTTGGGGCGTCTCAAACTGTGTGGATCTTGTGTGGTGGAACGGAACGAATAAACCTGGACCCTTGCTTCTTCTCACTCATGGCTGGTTTCTTAGTTTTCTTTCTCCAATTGAATATGTGAGTATCTGTTTCTCTGTTAATTGTATTCAGGTAATAGGCAAAATTTGGGCCAGCACACCACCAATAGTACACAATACTCGATACCACGGTGTGGTATAAAAATACTATTTAAAAAAAAAAAAAAAGTAATCAAAAACTTTCCTGGAGGACATCCTCCTCTGGCTGATACTGGCAAAAAGAGAGAGAGAGGGGGGATATTTTAGTTATCAAACACCTTCTGACAATGAATAATAAAACAGTGGAGGCTGCAAGTACTAAGGTGCACTCCTAAACACACACACACACACCTTATACTCTGAATGCAAGCATTAGTTTAAATTCACTGATATTGTGGCAGGCCAGAAAGATTTATTAAAAGCATGAACATGTGAATAATTATTAGTGACACTAGGCGACATTTTGCTGACAGGACACGGGCTGAATGGCGATGCATGGTGGTCCATTAGGAGGTAGTTTATAACACTAATCTGTTAGAGTCGTGAACAAATAACTGGCTATCGCAAACATTACATGGAGCATAACGTTAGCCGGTTTCACGGCTACTGTGCCAGCTGCCTCAAACAAACGTAATATAGGAGCGTCTTTCAGGTGCTTCGCCAAATTCCAGGTGTTTGCTCGCTTTGTTTGAAATGAACAATAGCATTGGTTGCACACCGGCTTCAGAGTATCAACTATGTTTGTCATCCGCCTCGAATGCAAAGTATTTCCATATTTGACTCCTACCACCTTTCCTCTCAACGAGTCAGGTTGGAGCTAAACTTTTTTGTACTTCTGTAGTTTTTCCCGTGTGCTTGTAGGCGTGCTTCTTCTTGTGGACCAACTAAAACATTTATGCGTATTTGCTGCCCCCATCATTTCCGGAAGAATTGCAACCTCAGTAACTTCATTACCAACAATACCTACGCAACTGCAAAAAAAACAAGTACCGTCATGTTTTAAGAATGTTTGTACCGACTTGTTACCGAAGTATCAGTTCTCGTGACAACCCTACAAGAGAGACATATCAGCTACCAGGTATGCTAGTTGATAGCGTATATTCTGTTCAATGGCTGTGTCATGAAATGAGAACGGGACAAAGGGACATTGCCCAGCTGTAGGGCGATAACAACAGAGAGATAGGATTTGCTCTTTCACTCCCAGCAACAAGTCCATTTGTTTCAAGTATAACATAAGTGAATATATATAATTTATTTATAGACGTATTGGGACAGGTCGAGCTAGGGGCGTACACAAGGGATAGCAAACTGTATAAAAGGTTGGCCCCAACTGAGGGGAATTTTGATGACTTTAGGACGTCTCACTGTGGGGATCTCGTGTTGGTGGACAAACTTGGACGCTTGCTACTCTCACCTACTTGTTCTTGTGCATTTCTTCATCCACAAATTGTTCTAGCTGATGTAAGTATTAACTTTAAGTGATGGTAGCTAATATCAGTCGGTTTCAGGCCAACATGTATACAAGTATAAAGAACTTTGGAAGACATTTTGCTAAAAGTGTTTGTTTCCACCATGTATGGAGACTTTTGGGAAACCCTGTAGAATGTTGAGTCTAAATTTTAATAGACAACTTACAAACTAATACAAAGTAACACAACAGCACACTACTAAAAGGTCTTTGCTGACAAAGTCTGTCTGTTCTGCGACCAAATTGGCAATGCTCCCAGGCCGTTATTTTCAGTCAAACAAAACCAGGCTCCTGTCCTCTTGAGTGCTGAATTAAAACATTACGTTTCAAACACAGATTTGAAATGGATGTTAACAGTGTGGTTCTTTGTACTGAGGGCCAGGATTTGTGTAATATAGCAGCCATGTTGAGCGGTACTCACTGCTCCATTCATATTTTAAGTAGTGGTCTGTCTCAACTCATATCCTGTCAGCTGTAACTTAGCAAGCCGACTTAAAGGCATGCGCATACACATCTCAATTGTCATTGTCCTGTTGGGCCTTTCTTGAAGTATTTCTGACACTACAGCATTACATTTATTTGGCTATTTTTTTTTTCTTCCTAAAAAGAATTATGAGAGTGCCACACATGTGCCAGACTCTTTATTTTAAATTAAGTAATCGATTACTTCATTATTTTTCTATCCGTTTCTTTATCGAATGTTTTGCTTAGTCATAATTGCGATATTTGCTCTTTTAGCTTCTGAATGTAAGTCTGAGACGCCCTCCTCCCCGCAAGATCATCATGAATGTGTCTGTGAACGATGAGGTGCAGCTGAAGAAGTCTGAGAACGCCTGGAAGCCTGGCTTGAAGAGAGAGAACCCCGCAGAGGACCCGGAGACCCAGAGAACTCAGGTTAGTGCATTATTCTGCAGTTGCATGCTGTTGTGGCAGAGAAATATTTCACACTCGCTTGCTATCTGAGGAATAAATCAGTTTATTGGATGTCGATACTGCTTTGGATGCAGTCATGCTGATTTCCATGTGTGTTCTTCAGGATCTTTTCCGGAAGGTGCGCAGTATCCTTAACAAACTGACACCACAGATGTTTAGTCAGCTGATGAAGCAGGTGACAGATCTCACCATCGACACGGAGGAGCGCCTTAAGGGCGTCATCGACCTGGTTTTTGAGAAAGCCATTGATGAGCCTAGCTTCTCTGTAGCGTATGGCAATATGTGTAGCTGTCTGGCTACGGTAAGTAGCGTATTGCACCTCCTTACTGTTGCTATTTCACATCTATACCAAACCATCAGTGCAGTTTGTGGTTCAGTTGCAGTTAATGTCTGTGATTAAGGCTTGCTGCAACCCTATATTAGACTGGTGCTTTATTCCAGAGTCTGGTTTATTGTGCATTTAATCCTGGTTGTGATTTATAACTGTGAAATGTGTATTTATTTATTTTTTTGGTTTAGTTAAAAGTGCCCATGGCAGACAAGCCCAACAGCACTGTGAATTTCCGAAAGCTGCTGCTAAACCGCTGTCAGAAAGAGTTTGAGAAGGACAAAGTGAATGACGATGTCTTTGAAAAGAAACAGCGGGAACTGGAAGCAGCTGCCTCAGTAAGCACAGTTTCTCTGAAGAGGCTTTTTCTTCATTTTTCAATTTACACAGATTACAAAATAAACTGCTGAAATCCCAAGCGATGCTTCAAGTAGATAATCTGTTATCAGGCTTGAACCAGTCCCTTTTGGGACTTTGTCTTTGGTATGTTTATGTGGAATATATATTAATTTTTTTTTATTCCTTGAGCTCATGGATTGGTTTTAATGAAGTCGCTCTGATTTATTTATTTATTTATTTATTTATTCATTCATTCATTCATTCATTCCTCCCCTCCCTCCCCCTTCCCCCCCAGGCCACTGAGCGTGACAGGCTACAGGAGGAGCTGGAGGAGGCTAAGGACAAAGCCCGCAGAAGGTCCATTGGTAATATCAAGTTCATCGGGGAGCTATTTAAGCTGCGAATGTTGACCGAGGCCATCATGCATGACTGTGTGGTGAAACTGCTGAAGAACCACGACGAGGAAAGTCTCGAGTGCCTCTGTAGGCTCCTCACGACCATTGGCAAAGATCTGGACTTTGAGAAGGCCAAGGTACAAACAGCAACAGCTTTTTACAGGATTTTTGTTGTTTGTGGTTATACAGGGTTAGAAATAATGGCTTTTCTTAGGTTTAGCATTTCCAGTATCATGACCAAATTACTAATGTGGACAGTCTGCAATTTAAAATGAGCGATACAGAAACTTGATACAGCTAGCATGTTGTGCCATTGTCAGGGTATAAACTAGGATTTAGCAGTAGTGGTAATATTAAAGCTTTTGTGTGTGTGTGTGTGTGTGTGTGTGTGGTTTAGTGACCTTGTTCTGCTGCTTGTATAATACTCTATTTTGTAAAGGTTTCTTGTAACCAAGTCCTTAAGCTTTAACTGACCATGTGTTAAGAGAGCACTTGCTATTGACAGATCAATCTAAAGAGGCTTGGAGAAATTGCTATAGCTGCATTACTCAAAAATTCTGTCTCCTGCTGTTTAATGTTGGAACTAGCTGTGCCAAGCAAGCATAAGTGAAAATGATGTAAATGACTACATAACTCCATTGAACAAATAGCTGCTTTTTAATACTTGCATGTGTCTGGCAGCTGTATTCTCATAAGACCTGTAAATGTCTTCTACGTGCTATGATTCCCAAAAAGTTTAACTGAGGACTTTACTGGAACTTCAAGGTAGTGACAAAAAGCCAAATATATATATATATATATATATATATATATATATATATATATATATATATATATATATATATATATATATATATATATATATATATAAGTAATTAATATATTAATTACTTAATTAATTAATATATTAATTAATTAATAATAAAATATATATGTATATGGGTGTAGATAACTGTCAGCAGGATAGGTATTGGAGCAATATGGTTGTCTAATCTTCTCTTTCCATTAGCCACGAATGGATCAGTACTTTAACCAGATGGAAAAAATAGTGAAGGAGAGGAAGACTTCATCACGCATTCGTTTCATGCTCCAGGATGTAATTGACCTGCGCCTGGTTAGTGAATTTCTCCATTTGTGTGCTAGATGTGCATGTTTGTGTTTATGTTTAACAGTAGTACACATGAAAATGATTAGAAACAATTAGATGGTATGTGTGATGGCTTGTTTCAGCACAACTGGGTATCACGGAGAGCTGATCTCGGGCCCAAGACCATTGAGCAGATCCACAAGGAGGCCAAAATCGAGGAGCAGGAAGAGCAGAGGAAAGTTCACCAACAGCTGCTATCCAAGGACAAGAGGAGACCAGGTCAGAGAGGGCATATGTGTGCTATAGGCTGATCCTCTTTACAGCTTGGTCCCCTTTTTCTGTGAGATATGTGTTACAGCACTTACCCAATGCTCTGTCTATTGTCCTTATTTCTGTTTATATTGCAGTAATTCAAAGAGAGGAGACCTGGAACACTGTGCCTGTGCCTAAGAACAGTAGAACAATAGACCCCAACAAGATCCCTAAAATCACCAAGGTAATGAAAAGCAGTGTCTTATCTGATGACTGTGCTTGAACATCTTAACATTTAAAGCTCTATATGGAGATTAGCTAAAACATTTCCATCACAGATATATTACTCATTATTTCTTTTATTAAACAGGCCCAAGAGCACCACCTGCCGGTGAAAGTTTTTTTAATTTATAAAGAATGTACCAAAACACTTGAGTGTGTAGGAGTTTTCAGAGCCATAGAAGAACTTTATCTGTCTATCAAAAAGATCAGAAGGCAGTAAATAGCACAGAGTGTTGGTGAACATGCTGTGGCATCTTATATGGAAAACTGATCATCTAATGGAGCACGTTTATGTGAAAACATGTTCTGTTTAAAACTGTTGATATAACGTAGAACAGTTTTACTTACTTGCTGAGCTATTACTAGACTTGAGGCTTTCAATTTCCTTTAAAGTGGAATCTATAAACACTTAGTATAAACTGTGTGTGTTGGCGGGCACATGGTGGCTTAGTGGTTAGCACGGTCGCCTCACACTGCCAGGGTCGGGGGTTCGATTCCCACGGCTCTGTGTGTGCGGAGTTTGCATGTTCTCCCCGTGCTGCGGGGGTTTCCTCTGGGAAACCCAGAGGGTTTCCTCCGGGTACTCTGGTTTCCTCCCCCAGTCCAAAGACATGCATGGTAGGCTGATTGTCTAAAGTGTCTGTAGTGTATGAATGGGTGTGTGATTGTGACTGGCACCCTGTCTAGGGTGTACCTCGCCTTGTGCCTGATGCTCCCTGGGATAGGCTCCAGGTTCCCCACGACCCTGAAAAGGAGTAAGCGGTTGAAGATGGATGGATGTGTTGGCATTGACTTTAAAGAAAACTGTAGCTCTAACCTAATGACAAAAAAAAACCTTTTTTTTAAAAAAAATTATTTGAGTAGTGGAGAAATAAAGATTAACCCTGTTGCTTGTTTATAATTGCTGCGGTTTAAAAAAAAAAAAAAACTAGAATAAAAAACTTGAATAAAAGAATGAGCAATGCTTTCACTTTCCAATGGGAAATGTAGTTAAATAAATCAATTCAATACTGCACAGCATTGGTCTGTGTTTAAAATAAATGTGTTTGAGGAGAAGAAGGTGGTATCAGACATGCAGAGTCATGCTGCTCCAAGGTTCTATTTTTCTTCACACGAGGTGGGAGGCCACATTTCGTTTCAGTTTCTAAAGGAGGCACTATGAAGGATTGAGAAGCATGTTCAAAAAAGCATGCCTAAATCAGGCACCTTGCGTTAGCAAACCCTGATTTATCTACTGTGTGTGTGTGTGTGTAGTCAACAATAGATGATAAGATTCAGTTGGGACCATTGGGACGAGCACAGCTCAACTGGATGAAGGGCAGCAGTGGAGGAGCTGGAGCCAAGGCCAGTGAATCAGGTTAGAATTGAATTCATTATGCAGCAGTCTGTGTCCTTTTTTGGCTCTGTCTTGTGCTTGTTCTTTTTGTGAAAAATAAATAGCAAGTTAAGAATGTAGGTGTTGTTCCTGCAGATATCTTGCGCCCCAGCAGCCTGAACCGTTACTCACCGCTTCAGCCCTCAGTCCCAGCTTCTGCCTCCACTCCATCTGCCTCCCCTGACATTGACTCTAGAGGAGGCCTGAGCAGGTACTGTGCAACACTTCAAGATCTATTGTTAGCTAATGTAGGCTGTGAAGTCCCAATAAAAACTGTCCGTCTAAACTCGGCAAAAAAACGAAAAAAAAAAACGTGCCTTTTGCAGGAGACTGTATTTTAAAGATGATTTTGTAAAATCCAGGTAAGCTTTACAGATCTTTATTGGAAAGGGTTTAAACAATGTTTTTTATGGTTGTTCAGTGAACCATAAACAAATATTGCACATGCGCCTGTGGGACTTTTAAGGTTGCAATAACTTGGGACACTAAAGAGACCTTTTTATGGACTCTGAAAAACACCAGAAGAAAGATGCCTAGGGTTCCTACTCACAAGAACTTGCAAATGGCAAATGTCTTGGTGGAAGAGTGGGGTAACATCTCGCAGAAAGAACTGACCAATCTGGTGCAGTCCATGAGGATGAGATGCGCTGTAGTACTTAAAGCAGCTGGTGGTCAGCACATACTGACTGTTACTTTTGATATTGGACACCCCCCCCCACCCCCAACCCATGTTAAGATATTTGCTGGAAATAGAAGCTGTTGAATGTGAGGTGATGTTTATTTTGACGATTAAAATCTCTTTATTGTGTGTTTCCCAGTCGTGGAAGCTCGGGACGGGAACGCAACGATAAACCATTGACTTTGGGTCCTTCGCGGTCTGGCCCTCCGTCTGTGGGCGGAACAGCGAAGGAGGCTGCTGAGGAGCTTCCACAGGAAGAAATTCCCAAGGACACGCACGTCCCTGACACGCCCAAACCGCAGCCCAGCACAGCTAGCAGAAGCAAGCTGGAGCGCAGCCAATCCAGGGAATCTGGTGAGCCACTGATTTGGATCCACACAAACTTTTAATACAAACACAGCACCTGCTCCCCCGAATTCCTTCAGAAAAATGACACATCCATACACTGATCCAAACTTGTATGTTGGCTGTGACTCAGTTTAATGCATGAGTATTATTTGTGATGACACCTCATGTCCTCTGTGTGGCAGTAAAACTTGAAGCAATGCCAGGCCCTACTACAGACAAGCCTGTGTTATCAGAGGAGGAGATGGAGAAACGGTCCAAGTCCATTATCGATGAGTTTTTGCACATTAATGATTACAAGGTTGTTCCCTCATGCAGTGTTTTATAACGTGGATCGCATTCTTTTATCACACATCGCTATTACATTCTTACTGCGTCACATCATTGGGTATGTCCGTGTGCAGGAGGCCATGCAGTGCGTGGACGAACTGGAACAGGCCACAATGCTATATGTTTTTGTGCGGGTGGGTGTGGAGTCCACACTGGAGAGGAGCCAGATCACGCGCGAACATATGGGCCAGCTGTTCCATCAGCTGCTGCAGGCTGGGAGCCTCTCCAAATCTCAGTTCTTTAAAGGGTGAGTGTCATTCCTTTCCACACAGCTCTGTCTAATTGTGTCTCAAACTAGCACTAGAAGCACAACTGATTCATGAGATGTTGAAAATTTGATGGCATGTTTATGTCCAAGGGGATTTTTGTTAGTATTATAATTAACGGGGTTGTTTTTACAGTTGCCCATCTTTATTATTTGTGTAAAGATAAATAGTTGAACATCAGCAGCATCATTCATTGCTGACTACTAATCTGTTTTTTTGTTTTGTTTTTAAACCTGGAGCAACTATTAGAGAATCATAATCCTCATCAAAATATGCTCTGTTCTGTCTCTTTTTTTTTCTTCCTTCTTTCCATTCTTTTCCTTTCTTTCCTTATTGAATTTTCTTGTCTTTCCTTGTTTTCAGGTTTTCAGAAACCCTTGAGATAGCAGATGATATGGCCATTGACATTCCTCATATATGGCTGTACTTAGCGGAGCTAGTTAATCCTGTGCTCCGGGAAGGAGGAATCTCTATGAGAGAATTATTTAGGTATGGTTTTGTTTATTTGGATCTCAGCAAACACAATGGTGTCTAGTTCTCTAAATCTATACATAAAATATATATATATATATTATATAATATAATATTTTATATATATATATATATATATATATATATATATATATATATATATATATATATATATATATATATATATATATAATATTATATTATATTATATATATATATATAAAATATTATATTATATATATATATATATATATATATATATATATATATATATATATAAAATATTATATTATATTATATATATATATATATATATATATATATATAAAATATTATATTATATTATATATATATATATATATATATATATATATATATATATATATATATATATATATATATTTGCTGTAAGAGATGTTAGTGTTTTCTTTATTGTTTTTTTTTTTTTTTTTGCAGTGAATTTAGCAAACCATTACTCCCTGTGGGAAGAGCTGGCATATTATTTTCTGAAATATTGCACCTTCTATGCAAACAAATGGTAAGCAAAGTTATAATAATTTATAACACAACTAGTCGAAGTTTAGAAACACTCATCCCCCTTTACTAATAATAAAGTCATCAAAACTCTCGAATACCACAACTGGAACTATGGGAATTATGTTGTGATAAAAAAAAAAAACCCAAATAAATCAAAAGTAATTTAATATTTTCACATCTTCAAAGTAGATACCCTTTTTTGCCTAGAATTTCCAGAAATGTATTCTTGGGATTTCTTGAGGAGTTCTTGAGGAATCCCCCTGAGATGCTTTTTAAACAGTATTAAAGGAGTTCCCACCTATGCTAGACACTTATTGGCTGCTTTTCCAAGTCGTCCATGTAAAATATATATATATTTTTTTTTTGTGAAATAAAATGAGTTTTCTAGTGAAAGAAATGAATGTTTATATTCATGATTATATTTTTGTCTGCAACACCGATTTCAAACATTTCATCATACACCTTCAGATCAAAAGATTTTTAAGATCACGAGAAACATTTACGTCAAGTGTCTCCAAACTTTGACACGTGTATGTGTCAAATATTTAGAAATGTAGTAAATTAGATTGTCCTACAATTTGAAATGGTTGTTTATTTTTGTTAGACCTGTGGCCAGTAATTGAATACTGTGGTGATGTTATCCTAATAGCTGTGAGGTTTATGTGCTTTAGAGCCATAGGAAAGTGGGGGCCTTATGGAGGGACTCTGGACTGCGCTGGGCTGACTTCCTCCCTGAAACAGAGGATGTGCACAGCTTCATTACTGAGCAGGTGAGCTGTTGCCCACACTCTAGATTTGGAAACCACTGGAATATGCGGACTAAACAGGATGCAGCGTAACTTGGATTTTCTACAAACAACTTTAGTTCTAATAGTAGAGATGATTAAAAGCGACAGCATTATTCTTGAAAGATTTCAAAGAATTGCTTGGCTTACTTTTGTCTGATCAGATCATTTGGCTAACTGTACTTTTGTCTGATTGTTAATGAACAGTTTAAAATTTTTGTCAACAGTATGAGGAAAATCCAAACTGTGATGAAATGCATTTGTAATTGTAAGAACATTCAGTGCACCTTATCTGATCAGAAAAACAAAAGTATTTGTGGTTGTGCTGTACAAAGCATTACGCTGGATCGTTAGACTTGACGCTCTTTTTTTATTTATTTATTTATTTTTATTTCTAAACCAGCATGAATGTCGCTTTTCGATGACACAAAGAGCACAGACTTATTCTTGCGTATAAAACTGTTCCAAATTTTGACGACAGTTCATTTTTTCACCTTTGCCAGAAACTAGACTTCACTCTTTCTGATTGCTCGAGTCCGCCCGACATGGCCTTTACGAGAACACTCTCACCCGAAGAGCTGAACAAACAACTTGAAAAACTCCTCCTGGAGGATGTGGCTAGCGACGAACAAATCTTCGACTGGGTAGAGGTACAAGGCCGTTGAAGTAATTTCATTCAGGGTCGTGGTGATAACCTCTTACAGTAATGGTGCGTTTTTAAAATGCTATTGTTTTATGCTGTTTTTATTTTGTGTGTGATTTTCCCTATCAGGCAAATCTGGATGAGTCGGAAATGAGTTCACCACCCTTCCTCAGAGCTCTGATGACTGCTGTGTGTAAAGCAGCAGTCAAATGTAAGTGTCTGGGTCTACTGAATAGTCCTTTTACTACATTCAAATAATGGCACAAATATCTTTCAGAGCATTTCACCTCTGATGCCACCAGTCTAAAAGTGCTGTGTGTGTGTATACACAGGGGAGAGTTCCTCCTGTAGAGTGGACACGGCCATTATCCAGAAGCGTTTGCCTGTATTACACAAGTACCTTAACTCGGACACGGAGAGACAGTTGCAAGCACTTTACGCACTTCAAGCTCTGATAGTGAAACTGGACCAGCCTCCGAGTGAGTACAAACTGTCTTTTCAGCTGTGTAGCATTCTAAGACCGTGTTCACTTTGCCAAGCGACAGCCTATCATTCATTTTCTGCGTACATGCAAAACACAGAGGTACTCTTTCAGTGGCAAGCAGCATTTGAATTTATGCAAATCAGGTATGATTGGTTCAAACAATTGGCTCAAATGATTCTTGACACAATCCAATGACGCATGTGGTCTGGCACTGTTAGCTAGTTCCCATTTACTGTTTGATGCTCAAAAATGGAAGAAAAACTTTGAACCATGCTTTCATCATATACAACTCATTAAAGTCCCCCATGAAGTGCTTTAAAATGCACAGCGTTATTCAATGTGTTGATCTAATTTCCACTGAAACAGGAAGGGACAGAGTGGCTCATTCCCCTTTATAACCAATAGCGTTTAGCTTACCTCAAACGGGCTAAGCCGTACTTGACGTTTAGTACCATGGGTTTTTGTGATGTTGGGGTGGGACACTTCAGATTCTAGAGCGCATTTGACAGTGTGTTGCAGCGCACTGGCTTATCGATAACCTTAAGGCTAACATTCATACTAAAAGCCACAAAACTTCCATTTTGATTTTCATAAAAAATAAAGCAGCAGAGATCATGGTCAGTGTGTGTAGCTAGTATACTTTATAGCTACTACTGCAAACTACATGAGCAACTCATCACATAGTAGTGTGAACACTGGGTAATGTTGTACTGTTGAAAACTGGACTGTTCTTCAGTAATGTTAAGTATTGTTTCTTCCATTTCTTTCCTCAGACTTGCTCCGTATGTTCTTTGACTGTTTGTATGATGAGGACGTAATATCGGAGGACGCGTTCTACAAGTGGGAGACCAGCAAAGACCCGGCTGAACAACAGGGCAAAGGAGTAGCGCTCAAATCCGTGACTGCCTTCTTCACGTGGCTGCGAGAGGCTGAGGAGGAGTCGGAGGACAATTGACAAAAGGGGAAAAAAGGACATGTTTGTGGGCGTGTACTGACAAAGACAATAGTCGCTGAAACAATAACCGCATCTTCTAAAATGAAATACAAGCAAACTTTATGTATCAATGGGAAGAATGAAGCGCACCAGTGCAAATGGGTACAGTTCACTGACGTAAAGCGACATGACGACTTACAATTGCTGGAGCACTAAAAATACATGTATTATTTATAGTAATATTTCATTTAAGTTTTTAATTTTCTCTTTTGTTACTTTTTAAGGAAAAGGACTTTAATAATGCATTTATGTGCTATAATGAAACAGAAGCTCAGTTCAGACTCTAATTTATGATTTCCCCCCTCCCTCCCTTTTTGTCTTTCTTTTTCTATTTTAAAGACCTGCAAACAATTGTATTTAACGTTTGCAGATGGTCAAAATGAGGCATTGGTGGATATAGAAATAAATAATGTTAATAATAATATAATAACTGTAAAAATGGTTTGAAAGGCTTCCTGACATCCAGATTGTTCGGTTAAGGACAATAGAATTCAATGGGTAAATGACAGTCAGGGTTCTAGAGATTTGGCATAGATTTCCGTCGGCTTTTTAAGGTTATTACTGACATAACCTTACCAGTTTTCCTTCTGCTTTAGCTTACTCTACATGGAAAGGTTGAATCCAGCAGAACTATGCATTCGGAAGACTGCTGCGATTATGATCAAAACAAGACCTTCGAATGGAATTCACTGAGCAAATGGCAACTTGTACAAAGGATGCTAAAGAGATGTTGCTAAACCTAAAGTGCTTGTAATTCTTAATACTGATAGAGCAAATTTAAAACATGTAAATATATTAAAAAGCAAAAATTATGTTTAAAAAAGCAAATCATGGTAGAGTGCTATTTCTATGCATTTAGTGCTGAAGTTCAATTCAGTTGTGATGTCTGAAATCTAAGCTGTTTGTTTTTTTGTTTTGTTTTTTGACTAACATCATTCAGAGAAACAAAACTCTACTTTAAGATGCCTCTGAATGGTCCACAGACAACAGCTCATTGAGCTCCTTCCCTTCCAGGTCAAATCAAACAGAACAACCACACAATACTGGCAAAGTTTAATTCTTCCCAAATACAAAACTATCTCACACACACACACACACACACACACCTTTCCTCTTAATAAATAGAATATTGATCATGTGAAAATTAGAATACTAACAACTTTGCAGAGAAATTAATTTTGGGCCACAGTCCTTTTAAAACACAAGCAGAATGTTGCTATCAGTTGGATCCTGTAACCTGACTGATGTGTGCTGTAATACAGCTGTCCCTCAACTAGCAGTGAGCAGCAGTTGCATGCTGAAATATTGTATGGCTGATGCAAAAGGGTTGAAATGTGAGTCTTTGGGATAGTTGGGAACAGGGCAGGCACATTGACTTTTTTTTCTTTCTTTCTTCTTTCATTTTTATCTACACACTATCCCATATGTACTTAATCACACTGGTCACAATCTCAGCACTGTCAGTATAAATATAAGCAATGAACAGAAAATATGTTGATCTTCTTTTCAGATATCTTGTTCCCTGTCTGCTACCAGACAAGTTTCATTTTCATATGTAAAACAAATCTGTAAAGAAACTAAACTCATTGAGCACCTGAACAAGTCCTTGTTCCAAAAAAAAAAAAAAAAAAGTTCTAAAATGTAAACATGAAATGAAATGTAAACCTGTTGCATTTTATTAACTTTTCCTGGTGTGCAGAATCAGCCACTTATGAACATAATTTAAATCAGATGCCTAGATATTTTGTGCTTGCTTTTGATCAAGCTGATTGTTTTCCCCTATGGGGTCATGAACTAGGCTAACCAGACGGAACAGCGTTCCCTCCTCACGTCTCAGAAAGCTGTGAAGAAAATTCTGGCCTTAAACTCTTAGGGCAGCAAAAGTCCCCTGGATTCATAACCATATTGGGATATGAAATAAAATCAGTGCAGGAGTTTTGGGTGTATTAAGTCCCAAAGGAGAGGCTAGGAGTCTTTGAGCATACTGATGCGGGCAAAGATTTTCAGTGCAGGCCCCAGTTTGATGTTCATGGTGCTCATTAGATGGTCTTCTTTCAGTAGCATCAAGGCCTGGCCATCGATCTCCTGAGAACGGAACTCATCAGCTATCTCCTGGCAGCCTGGAAATGAAAAATACTCTGGATTAGCAAAAATACTTGCTCAGGGGTGGACCAATATACATTTATTAGCTCACACACCCGAATAGAAGAAGTTCCAGTGCTCCATATCTTGTTGCCAGGAAACCTAACTGACTAGACTAAAAAGTGGTAGCTAACCTAACACTCACATATGTCAAGCTAGTTAAGTTCACTAATACAGAGTAAGTAAAAACAATTAAAGAGATTAATTCTAGCGGAGGGGGTGAAGTATAGCCATATAGCCTTATTCTCTCCTTATCAAGTTTTCAAGCAACATGTTTGCGTTCTCAACAAAAAGACAATGTTTCAGCTATGAGCTGTTTTTTTCTCCTTACGCCACATGTAAAAATATTATATTATTATTTGAGTCTGGCTAGCATCTTCATTTTATTTAATTGTTTAACTGAAGTAACTGCATTCTGAGAGACAGTTTTGCACTGCATTTTATTTTGATCAGTTTTGCCAGTGTTTCCACACACCAGTGTTCCTGAAATTTTTTTTTAAAAAAGCGTAAAAATAATTTTACACACATCCAGATCACACCTGCATAGGGGTAGTGGAGGTTTAACGGTTATCTCTCTGGACTACTGATCAGTCTGAATCCTGGTACTGCCAACCTCCTGACCCTTGAGTAAACCCTTAACCCTCATCTCCTCAGCTCAATTTAACTTGCTTTGTATAAAAGCATCTGCTAAATGAATGAATGTAAATGTTTGTAGTGCAGCAGGAGGTGGGATTTGGAATGAGTAATATGTGCTACAGTTACCACATCAAGGTGCATCACACCACTGTGACATGATTTGGTAAGTTTAAATATACCAAATGAAAACTTGTGTTGCGTGAAGGTCAATAAAGACTATGGGTCATTTTCATTCTCCACTGGGCAATTACAAATAAAATAACTTATAGCTCGTACATTAAGAGCGCACTCACACTAGGCGATCTGTCCGTTTGACTAGTGTGATAGCTCCCTACTGTGCCCAGGCCCGCTTGAAGAGGTGGACTCGGGCACTGTATGCATCTAGTGGGATTGCAAACCGTGGCTGGGCACATGACTGTCAGCTGCCCCCTTAATAATCTTCTGATACGTGCAGCATGTTTAAGTGAAAGTCACAGTGCTGCATAAGTGACAAATCTATTAGGCATGTGAGAGGGTCGAGTGTCACCGTGCCCCAAACGACTCCAAATAAGCCACAACAATAATAATATTATTAAAACTATTTTATATAGCACCTTTAAGATTAGCTTCTGAAGGCATTTTACATAAAAAAAAAAAAAACAACCAATGATGTATATTCAAGCATACATACCAAAAGTCAAGCAAAAGCTAATATAAAAAGATACGTTTTAAGATCAATAACGTTATGATGATGGACTCCATTGTGCCGAGCGAGAGCGCTTTTCTTCTTAACAAAAAAAAAAAAAAAAAGTCACATCATAATGATGTAAGCGTGCACAGGCCAGGAATGTTAAGTGTAATGTGAGCGCAGGCCAGCGAGGGAGCACAATCGTGCTTGGGCACGGTACAAGGCATTGTCTGTGCTAATGATTTATGCCCTCTTGATAAATGAATGAAATTTAGGAGGTTTGTGAACTTTTGCTGATCACTGACACCCAACAGTGTGCCTGTTCAAACTGACACTCAACACTTCGAGTGCCACACCCTACCTGTTAGCGAGCAGATAAACGCATAAACGTCCTCTACGTTCCATTTGGCGGGATCACAGGGCATGAACTGCTGCGTGAGGAGGGGCAGCTCCCTGCCGTGGTTCTCGCCATGATCTACTCCTTTCTCCTTTTGCCTCCTCTGAGCTTCAGAGCTGGCCACAGACACGGGAGACGGAGGCTCTTCATAGCTCGACATGTCTGAACACTGGCTGGACTCTCCGTGGCACGGCTGCGAGAGACGTGGCAAGGGTTCTGAGCCCACTCTGCCTGTCTGAGTGCTGGGATTCTAGACAAAAACAAGAGTAAAAATCAGTTCACGCAGATAACAAACACAAAGCTGCTAAGAAAGCCGGTTCTCTCTACATTACTTGTCTTTTGGCCTCTGAACTACTGTTGTGATGGTTACTGGAGGCTCTCTGCTTCTTGGGGTTCTCAGGAGTTGGCCGTCTTGGAAAAAGACCCATTCGCTTTGTGCATCCCACATTATACCTTCAAATTTGAAGACAAACATTAGTTAAGAGCAATAAAACAGCCACACTTTCTGGTTATCAGGATTTACAGAGTAGATATACTCTTGATACCTTTTTGCGCATACTGTAGAACAGAACCGCTTCGATCTCTTGAAGTTGTAAGCGAAGTCGACTTTCCCACACAGTTCACAAGAGAGTGTTGGCTCCTTCTCTCTATTCTTTAACTCTAAAATGGGGGTGTACAAATATGTGTTCACCATGAAGAAAAAAAATAATAATACAGCAGTCAAAACCTTTTTGTTTGGAATTACACATTTCCACTGAATATTCAAATACAAGTTGTGTAGCCAAAAAACGCTGGCACATAAGTGTATAATGCCTGCACACACCGTGCTGTGAGAGATCCTCCATCTCGGAATCGGCTGTGTGAGAGTCTTGAACCTTCTTCTCCACACCGGAGTGAGACTGCTGCAGCTGTTTGTGCTTTTTGACGCTGTCGAGGAGCAATGATGGCCGCTCCACCTGGAATTAAAATACAAAGAAACTTTACATGATACTTTTTTCCCCCCATTTGTAAGGGGACAAGTCACGAGTGATCAGCACTATTACTAAAATATTACCTGAGATTTGATTACACATGCTGTGCTTTTTGAGATGCTTTCCTGCTCACCACGGATGTAAGGAGTGGTTATTACTGTACTGTCCTGTCAGCTCGAATCAGTTCTCTTCTGACCTCTCTCGTCAACAAGGTGTCTCTTGTCTAGTCCATACAGAATTTCACATTACAGTTTTTTTGCGATTGTTGCAGACAAAAACGCTGGATTTTGCTGCGTTTTTTCCCTCAAAATTTGGGATGCAATTTTGTTTCGCAGAAACTACTTGAATTGGTGAAAAATCGCAATTGTACGAAATCGTTTTGCGCTGTCTTTCGCAATTATGTTTGTTGGTAAACAAGACCTTTTAGCTATACTCATGTTCAGTGCACATGAATGGCCCTTGGTCCTTCAAATATTGCGGAGTTTACTTTATTTTGAGTTAATTTCTGTAATCACAAAATCCTGGAGAGAGTGACTGTGGCTTACTGGAGATTTATCATTTCTGCACCGTTCTGTGTAATCACTTGAAAATCCCAGCCAAAGTCACAGAGACCACATTTTTCCTTATTCTGATGTTTAACTAAAGCTTATGATATGAATCTGCATGGTTTTATGCATTGCACTGCTGCCAGATAATTGCATAAATGTGTAGGTGTACAGGTGTTCCGCATAAAGTGGATGGTGAATGTACAGTGCTGTGAAAAAGTATTTGCCCCATCCTGATTTCTTCTGTTTTTGTGTATGTTCTTTTTGTGAAATTCTGTGTTTGGTTCATGCCATATATAACAGGACCCCAGTCTTCCAACAAGTTCCACTTTCGACTCATCAATCTACTCGATCCATTGGACCACAGTGAGAGATAATGGCTCACACTGTGGTTCTCTGGAGTCCCAAAGCCTTTGAAATAGCTTTTTGATGTATTTCAATCTCCTTCTTCCTCATCATTTCTGGAATTTCTTTCAATTGTCGCACAGTGTTACTGGGTAAGATCTTTTAACCAATTTCATGCTGTTGAAAAGGTTCTATTTAGGTGTTGATTTGATTGAACGGAATTTGCAGTAATCAGGCCTGGTTGTGTCTAGTCCAGCTGAACCCCATTATTAATGCATTTTCATAGATTTGGGGAATTAGTAACTACGTGTGAAAATGTATTTTCACACAGGTCCAGTTGGTATTGGATAACTTTTTTTGCTTCAATAAATAGCATTATCATTTAAAAACTGTATTTTGTCTTTACTCAGGCTGCCTGTTTTATCTTAGATTTTGTTTTCATTTCTGAAAATTCTTTGTATGAGAGATACATAAAAACAGAAGAAATCATGATGGGGCAAATACTTTTTCACAGCACTGTACTGTATATACTTTAAATAAAGTAGCCGTAGGTGGGAATACTGTACCCTCTGGTAGAAAAAATAATAATAATAATAATGAATTACAATTTCCCCTCTTACTCTACACGTACGACTCTGTGTGGCATTACTAATTAACA
Organism: Ictalurus punctatus; assembly: GCF_001660625.3. NCBI lineage: Eukaryota > Metazoa > Chordata > Actinopteri > Siluriformes > Ictaluridae > Ictalurus > Ictalurus punctatus. The sequence goes on from NC_030430.2 coordinate 16,784,854, forward strand.
TTAACTTAAACTAAAGAAGCAAACACCAAACATGTCTTAACTGATCAATTATGCTTGTGGTATGTTTGATTATGACCTGAACTATTCCTTTGACTGCTGAGCTACACTGTCCTAAATGGTCAGATCAGGAGCTCTAAATCTGAAATACTAGTTCTTCTTCTTTCATTTTTCCTTCTGTCACTCACTCCAAACTTTCTCATTAAACATTGAAGCTGTGGTTTAAAATGTCCAGTAGAGGGAACCATGCTTCTGCTGATCTATCTTTCAGCCAAAAACAGGAATCACTTGACTTGTAAGACTTCGTCATTGGGAAAAAAGAAATACTAGACATTTAATCTGATGTGAATGATTAAGCGATAGGAAAGATCTAAAGTCAGGCACTCACTGGGAATGGCTCTGCTCCCTCCTGGATAACAAAGCCCTCGATTACATGAGTGAGGATCTGGGGTTTGACAATGGCTTGTGGAGTTTTGTTGTGGGTGTTGTGTGGGGTGCTGCCAGTCACGGTGGGCGCGTTGTTCCCGCTGCCCGAGGTCATGGCTGGGTTACCATTCACGCACACCAGTGCAGCCGCAGGAACAGGAACTGCAGTGTCTGGGCCTGCAAAGTGACAGCATGCATTACTCAATCAAACTGACAGGAGACTTCCGTATTAATTGCTCAGACAGCAACACTTAGCAAGGCATGTACGTCTGACTAAGGAAGGCTGCACGCAAGCTTGAAATTGATGAAACTGTACTTTTGCATCCATTTCAGAACGGATTGTGGTTTATATCTAACGCACTGCAATAAGTTAGTGTTCAAACTATGTCCCAAAACTGCACCTCATTTACTATATAGTAGACTACTTGGAGAGATCGAACATTTTATGGTTTCATATACAGTTCAGTCCAAAGTCTGAGACAATAGTGAAAAATTCTTCTAATTTGCATTGCAAAGTATATTACTGACAACAACTTGAGTGAACTGTAGAATCTTTGAAATATTTACAGGAATTTCAGAGTTTCTTAGTATTTGGTACATCCTCTTATTGCTTTAATGACACTGTGCACTCGAGCTGGCACGGACTCCAACTTTGTGCAAAACCCCATGATCCATTTTGGATCAGTTTCATCTGAGAGTGTCATCTGAACGAACACCTGCTTCAATAGAAGAGATTAGGCATGAGGAAAATCTGACCTTTTGTACAAAGTAGTTAACATGGTCATTAGCACAATTTTGCTTACATATAAATAGGGACCTAGTAATAGTGCAGAATCTTCAATATGAAATATTCAAGACATTAAACATATACTTTCTTTGTTTTAAATAAGTAAAAATTCTAAAACCTTCTGTAGATTTCCTATATATTATACACAGACACAGTACTGTGCAAAAATCTTATGCACCCTATTTATTTATTTATTTATTTAAAGTACAAACTTTGTTATAAATTTTTATGTTATGACATCTATAGTTGAGTCAGTACAAAAACATTTTAGATTCCCAAACATTAGTATTCCAGGACAAAATGAAATGCTACAGAAAATTTTTTGTTTGTCAGTAAAGAAAGCAGCATATTACGTAACAGACCCTTTTCAAAAAACATAATGAAGGCTGCTGGGTTTTGCAGCAAAATAAATAATCAAATGTGACAGTCAAAGTCTCCAGAAGAACCGTGCAGAAGGTTCTGCAAGATGATCAATAAAACTTGCAGCTCATTTCCTTATAAAACTGCACTAATTGTATTCTTTCTTTTTTGTTTTGTTTTTTAAAGCAAAGGGTCATCACACCAAATATTGACTTTGTTTCAATTATTACTGTTTACTGCCCTTTATAATTTTTTTTAATGTAGAAACATTTATTGCCTTTATTTTTGAAAGCATCTTGGCACTACAGCATTTCTTTGCATGTGCCTAAGATTCTTGCACAGTACTGTATGCGTACATATATATTATATAAAAATACACACGTGTACATATACACATAGCTATAGCTTGGAGTATATGTGATGCACTCATGATTTCCTACAACGTACTACAATGGGATCAGGCACAACTGCAGTTCACTAGCAGGTACATAATGCACTGGACATTTGTACGGAATCGGGAATAAGGACTGGAGGGAGCACCATTTCGAACAAAAACCCATGGACTGTAATCTAAGAAGGCGTTTTATAGCTATATTTAGGATTATAAATGGAACATTTAAATTAAATTCAATATATTTATGTCTATATAAGCATTTTTTATTATTCCACAGGTTGTGCAGAATATCCATAATGCAGTAGTTCACCGGGAATCGAGAGGCTGCTAGAGAATTATTCTCGCCTCGTTGATCATAACCCCTTCCAGTTTGATTACTTCTGCGCCACTTCTCAGACATGATCGCTTTCATAACAGACTAAAATGAGCTGAGAAACAGCCACAGACACAGAACTCGCGCGCGTGATGTTTGTTTGCCACACTTCCTCGTTCAGCTCGTGCGTGCACGATAAAAGCGCTAGCGGCGGCTCGATTGTAAACAAAACTAAACAAATAAACAGCACTGTTAGCTAACGTCAGCTTTTTCAAGTTAAGCATGTAAAACTAACAACTTCGTCCATTGTTTTTTAATTTTATTTTATTAATCACACAAGCGTGTAGTAGAGCCAAACGCTCACATACAGCGTCTCCTCACAATAGTGAACAGCGTCCAGAAGCCACGCGCCTTTGTTCCGCTCGGAGACTCCGGGAAACACTCCTCTTCCTTACAGCCGCTCGGGAAAACAAAACACGGGAAATCCGGACCGCCTAAAACATTCCCCAAACTTCCGGATAGTCCACAGAAGTGCACCCTCCTTCTTTAAAGCGCGGTGAGACTCGCGGTGTGATCCGGCTCAAACTTTTTGAGAAGGATTTGTTTGGTTCAAGCTGCTCGGTGTTTGTGCGCGAGCAGCGCGCGCGCTCTAATCCTCTTTGTATATGAGGGACGTGAAAAGGAAGCGCGCGCGGACGAGAACGGGGTCGCGCACTTGGAATTTCAGCCAATGGGAGCGCGTAAGAGCGCGTCTCTGATTGGTTGAAATAATTAAGCGGCTCCACGATGAAAGGCACGAGAACAGAGAAGAAAAAAAGGATTAAAAGGCATCTAGTTAGGTCTCGGATTAATCTTGATCTTGGGGGAGATTTCGCTTTGTCTAGAAGGCTTAATGGTTTCCCAAATAGTCAAAAACAAATAACCACCATACAACTATGTTCGTGTATAATCAATATTATTTGTACACCAAAATAATGCCTCAAATTTTTTATTTTCATCATGCTATATGACACTATAGCCATATAACTATTCCAGTATTATTATTATTATTATTACTATAACACTAGTCAAATTAGTTAACTGTGATGCTCATTAACAAACAAAACACAACAGATTATACAGCTGAGTGCAAAAGTTTGCATACCACAAAATGAAAATAAAGCAATGTACTTCATACAAAGACACCCAGTATGTTAGGCTTCCGAGATTCTCCTTCATTATTAAATGTAGAAAATGGAACATCGTGTATTTTTTCGATAATAACAGTGAAAATTCAAAAGATATTCGTTTGAAAGTCATCCAAAAATCCACCTGCTGTAAATGTTCACATCTAACCATCAACCCTACACTCCTGGTCAGGGTCTCAGAGCTTATCCCAGGAACACTGAGAACAACACATAGCAACGAAACTCCTTATGCCACTGTTTGTTTCTCAAGTCTGTGGAAACTCGTGGCCAGTTCACGATAGGCTCCAGTTCGACCCGGACCAGCACTGGCCGAGAACTGGGTCCGGAACCAGAACATGAACCGTGGAAAAGAGACATGGGTGAGATGCAGAGACACATCCTGGAAGGGGCACCAGTCTATCCCAGGGTACCACGCACATGCATTTACACCTTGGGGCAATTTCGTGTGGCCAATTTGCTTAACGGCATGTTTTTAGGTGGTAGGAGGAAACCGAAGTACTCATAAAGAACTCAGATTTGGGAAGAACATGTAAGCCAATCTCAGGATCAAACATGGGACCCTTGAGGTGTGAGGTGATAACACTGCTTGCTTCACCACTGCACTGCCCCAGTCCTACACTAATCTTCTAATCAGATCTGGACACCAAGAAGGTCATGGCAAAATCTTTATTTCTATTGATTTATTTCCAAATTTTTAAGATTGTTTGATACATAGTTGCAGGATACACCCACATTTCCTTTTCTTGGAGATTTTTTACTCAGAAACAATGGGGCATGCAAACTGTTGCACTCATCTGTATCTACACTGAAAACAACACAGCAGCCTTAAATGTACACAGCATGGGCTGCAAAAAGTTATCAGATAGTCTAATCTATTGTCCACTTTAAGTAATAAGAGACCTGAAACAACTGTTCTGATAAGGGGTCTTGACTTCCACATTCAACAAGAGAAAGCAATGGTGACACAGTATATGTATGGAAATCCTATCTCCCAGTAGATATGGAAGGCTATCTAATCCCACAGTCAGCAGGTGGGAGTCGAAACAGCACAGCTTGAGTTCTTGGGATTTAATGTGGCATGCTTTAACTTTTAGTGAGCCTGGATCTTTACACTTGAATTAGTTTTTTCTTATTATTGCTTTATTCTGACATCTAAAGGCAGACAAATCTTGTTATAAAAACCTGTTTCGGTTTATCTTTTCAGATTAAAGTTTTAGTTGCTGCAGTAAAGCCATTTTCTGTACACCTTATCTTCTTTAAACTTGAACTTGATCCCCCTGCCCCCAGGCTGAAATCTTTTACACACACACAGCTTTGCCTGCATATTTTCAATCTTAAAGTGTATCCAGGAAACCTAACAGTATTCATACAACAACAATATGTAATAAAGACATATATAGATATTTCAAACACAGCTTTCCTGACCCATGCTGGCCAGCTTGACATGATTAATGATATTTAATCTTTTAACCGAATGCACAAAAAAGACCTTTCTAGACTACGTCCTAAAACAATTAGGGATCATTGCTTTCATAAATGAGCAATTACTCATCTTTCATAATTGAATGTCTGAGTGCATAGGCCTCAGCTACACCTGCCAGACAGATAAAGTGCGTCTACCTTTATTCCCAGAGCCCACTGGGAATAACAAAGCTGCGCCCCTCACCCTAATTATGGCAAAAGCTGTCACATTCTAGCAAGTGCCTTGACTGGACAATAGACACTGGGGCGTGACAGATCTACTCTTCCACTTGAGAGGAGAGACAAGAGCAGGGAGGGCTTTTTTGTTTAGTATGGCAAGCCTACAGATGGCTGTGACACAGTAGCTACTGTGCCTCCTGGCCATTTAGACCAAGCTTGGCACTGTCGTGATTTTAGTTTGGGGTTTTTTCTTACACAGATTAATGTTCTTTATCAGTTATATTTGTTGTGACTTTATGATATGCATTAGGAATTGCAGAAATCCAATTTAATATAGCTGTTCCATCTTCAACTAATCAAATTAAAATTCATTTAATTTATAGATATGGAATTCATAGACATAGAATATAGGACTACCTTCTGTGTTCACTGTAAGCTGGCTGTGATCATACAAGCATTGTTCAACCCGGGCTGGCTCTTGCATTGGTTGGGATAGCATCTGCCGCTCACTTTGGCCAACGCAGTCGTCTTTTACTGCAGAAGAAACAGCGTTGCCCTTATCACCATTATCTTGCGTCGTCACTGCAGTCTGTAATTCAGCATCAGAACATGAAGCTCAGAAAGGAAGGTTAAATCAGTGAGCCATGTAAACAAGTCAGAAATATGTTTGAACCTGTCTTACTTGGGTTGTCGGAGGCTGGAAATGGAGGTTGACAGCCGTTAGCTTCACCTGTTTGACTTTGCTGGAATTTAATAAGGGAGACTGACCATTGAGCATCCTAGGACTCAAGGTCGAATGGAAGATAGCGGCTTGCTGAGCAGGTGGTTTGGGCAGAACAGGGATGGCACACTGTTGGCCTGCTAAAGCAGGTTGGATGGCCACGGTTTGCACGGCTTGGCCTTGGGGCTGGATGCTGGGCTTAGATTGAAGCTGAGATTGTTGCTGGATCACAAACTGCTGCTTTTGTTGTTGGAGCAGTTGATGGGTCTGAATTTGTGCATATGCTAAAAACATAAACAAATTCAAAGTGAGCAGTTACATAAAATGGATTTTCATGTCCAAGACAAGAATTCAATTCTACTGAATGGTGAGTGACATAGCAAAGCCTATTCAAATACAGTAGAGACTACACAAATATAGTCAGCATACCGGTGGAAGCTGTAGGATGTCCTTCGACTTATTTATACACTGAGATTTTTTTTAGCATACACCATGGATATACATTGGACCATACTGAAGATATTCTACTTAATTTAAATTTGTGTGCAAAGAAATTTAATCTATAGCAACAAGACACTCAGTATGTTCATTGTTAAAAGTAGTCAAATATAATATTAATAATGAAAAATGAATAAAATGATTTCACCCTTTTGCCTTTGTAACTGCCACCATATCTGGTCTGGACACCAAGTGGGTTGTTATAAAACAGATTTAAAAAAATATATATTTGTTTTAACGTTTCCTACTTGTTTTTATTTTGATTTTTTATCATTGTCTTGTTGCAGGATATACACTCATTTCATTGTTCCATTTTTCTGGAAGTTATTTCTTTGGACTTAATTTGAAATACAAAGATACATTTTCCTTTTTTCATTCAAAAACCATGGGGGGTGCAAACTTTTGCACTCAACTGCAGCTCGTTAGCTTTTGTTGTGTACCCCACCCTCCATTACTCAAAAGTGGATTTCCTCCTTCATAAATAAATTCATAAATGAGTGTGATACTGTGGCAACAGACACACACAAATACCACCATCATAATGAGCCCAGATCTTTTAGAAAGCAGTAGGGTGTACATTGCTTTCAGCTGGTACACCCACTCATTATAATGCTGGTGTTTTAAGCTCTATTCCTGCAGTGATGAAAACTAGCTAACTAGGTACAGCAGTAGAGATTTTAATGGAAGTCAAAAGGGCAAAGCCGTGTTATACTATAAAATATATTCTTTGCCTTTCTTATTTCCATTCACTTAAAGCAATCAAATCTCACTTTGATTAGAACAAGAAAAATATGAGGTCTTTATTTATTTATTTATTTACTTACTTACTTACTTACTTACTTACTTACTTACTTACTTATTTTTTAAACCTGGGATGCTAGCATTTTCCCGGGCGAGTGAGAGCTTTGAATCAATATGAACAGGGCTGGATTAAAAATGAGGCAGAGCACTTAGTGCAGTTTTGGACCTGACGCCTGAGGGATCCCCTGAGGTGGTGCTTTCATTGTTCAGCAGTGTTGACTTAATGGGTTAATGGGTTCATTTGGCAGTGTTTAGCTCTCTATACTGTCAGCTACATAAAGAACATCACATCCAAATGTAAAGCACCAGGTGTATTTATTACTATATTTACCAAAAGCAGATTACCTCTTCTGTCCTTAAGTCATCCTCTGGTAGCCTTTTTTTGTGCTATGTACATGAAATGTCAATCACGTTGGAATCATCTTAAGAGATAAATCTATCATATTTGAAACTAAATTATTTCGGTTATTTTTGACTGCTGCTTCAGACTGGAATATGTGATATATTCTAACACTGCATCATTTCACATCGTACACATTTGGCATCACGATGTAGGGTAACACCGCAAAAGTACTGCTTAACCCTGCTTCATAACCCGGGGTACAAATCGGTGCTAACTCTACTTCTAAATAACTAGAGTGTGAAAGGGTCTTCTGCCTGGGGTTAAAAGCAGGGTGTGAAAAGCCTTTGAGATGCTGGCTGTGTATATACATGAATCATACCTTTGATACAGAATGTGCATGATGTTCTGGATCGGATGGGATGTATCTTTAGACATGGAAGGCTTAAGTTGCATGCATGTCAATAAATAATTGCCTCCTGTTCTTTAGGCACCCAGCCTGGAACCTTTTAAAGAAAAAGGTAAAGTCTGTAGGACTTCCTGACTCGGTGGGAAAATGCCAGAGAATAGCAATTAATTTTCACTATATGTGTTATGTTTCAGTGAAAAGAGAAACAGTAGCAGTACAAAAAAAAGTCTACCCTTATAGTTTACCCTTGTGGTTGCACTAAGGGTCACTCCAGGTTTCCTTACTAGAAATGCAACCAAAGATTAACACGGTTATTCACTGAGTACACAATGATACTTTTAAGTGTAAGCCTAAATATTGTTTTCATATAGACTTGACTGACACTCCTGAACGTCTTGTGCTTCTGCATATATGGCACAGTAGTATATGAGTATGCAATATATGATATGCTCAGCTCTTCCAACCACCTAAGCGTGCTTACTCTATAGGACTGTTCTCATATCTAGGCTCTGGGGGGATCAGTGGCAAAAACGTCTGGTCCTGCTTAGAGTTCACTCCAATCATGGTCCAAATGCTATAGTGTGGTTTATGCTGCTGGCTATGAGCTTTTTTATATTTAATGAGTTCCTCATGAAGAAAATATGGGTTGTACAAAATGCCCCTTTCCACACACATCCCTGTATATTCACTGTGTTAGTGTTTCTGAAGGCACTTCCTCTCTAAACTTAGTACATACACTATGTTAACAGTCCACATTTTTTTTGGTGAGCCAGGAAGGAACTGGCCGGGGTTTATTGTGAGTGAAGTTATAATATTGTAATACAGTTCACCAAGCAATTTACTATTCACTTATGAAGAGATTATTAGGTATTTAATCTTACACAGCTTTTGTGGATCTTTCTGTTAGGTTTCTTTAACAAGTTAGATGATTATACTTGATGACTACCCACACACACATTTCACATAATCATATGTGATAATGTTTTATTCACATATCTGAATTAATGTGATTATCTGAAAAAATGTGTACGTGCAGCTCATGTAGTGTCCTACATGTAAAAAAAAAACAAAACAAAAAACACAACATATATTCACAAACCAAAATGCTATTAATTTAATTTAAAACTGTAATTGATATTTTATTTAATTTATTTTTCACATGATTCATGTAACTCATCAAATGAATCATGGGCAGAAAAAAAACACACACGTGTCCAAATGTGAAAATATATGAAAGATAACATGTTATATGTCTAAAATGTATACATTTTTACATGTGAATCATGTCATTATTATTAACACGTGAAGTTTTTAGTCTTTAATCTTTAGGATAAATGCACTGAAAACTACTGAAATGCTGATTTTGCTCAAAAGCAATAAAGAGTATCATTGTCTAATCTTTTAAAATGTAGTCATCTGTATGTCTGTAACTCATTAAGTTGAAATACTGTGCTGTTCCTCTTTTAAGTTTATTCGACAGGAAATATGTCAGCATGATCCAGTACTTGCCACATGATCCGTAATGCTCCCTCAAAAATAACACCTCAAGCCTGCTTGTGGTTCCCGTTTAGACTTGTTCAGTGGAGTGTAACTGAGGCCTGGATTGTCTTGAGTGGCAGCTCACTTCTATTAATATGACCATGACTGATGATGTGTTATGAAAGTAATGGAACGAGTTTATGAAGCAGGAAGAAAGGCTGTGATATATATGAGTGTCAAGACTTTCACCTAGTTTGTTTTTAATTTCTGCTTTCAACTTATGATTGAGTTTGCTATAAGATTGGTCAGTTTCTACTATCCTTCAAATTGCATAAACAAATGTAACTATTAACCTTAAGAGTTTATTACTTCTGCAAGTATTTCAGCTTAAAATACTTAGATATTGCAAACTACCTACGTATAATATACATATACGCATCATTCAATATGTATATTTAACACACACTTCTGAATGTTTCTGGTTTTTATTACCAAAATAATATGGTGCATCTTCGAGGCACTATTGCAATAGCTCTTTTCCAAGGGTTCTCAAACTTTCTGCAGTAAAAGGACCCATTTTGATTATAAAATACATTTCACAGACCCCTTTAGTACAGATTTATTTTATGAAAACTAATCCAACCATTCAAATGAAAAAAAGTATTAGGTTCATTACATAAATGTGTACAATAATATTTTTGGTTATTTACGGAGCTTTTTTCATTAATAACTTTCCACATCAGGTTTAAGTTGACATTATTTAAGATTTTTTTTGTGGTTTGGATTAAGCCCATTCAAATAGTCAATTCAACTGACCATTCAAACAGGATAATAACTTTAAGAACTCAATAATAATATGCAGCTTGTAACCTTAGATTCTGGGGCAGGAAAACATTAAATAACGGCATAACCTCAAACAAAATGTAGTCAAGAGGTTATCATGCTTGACTATTGGCTACCTAGTGAATTTTTAGAGTAAACCCATAATAGGCAGTCAAGACTTTGACAAGACTCGAATGAACTTGAACAAACTAGATATGCATACCAATTTACAATGAGAGAAACAATGTGTAGTGTGGTCTAAAAGGCAGCACCCCAGCACAGAAGAATAGCATAGCAACAGTAAGTCTAAAGGTAAAATAACCCTTAGCTGATATAATAGAACATCTTCCTCACGGTTTTATTTGCCTAATTTTTAAAGAAATGTGGCTGGTCAGTCTAGTTATGTAGCTAGCAAGATAAGATTAAACTTCTACACTATCACATCCTTTCTAAACAGGGAGAGGACTAAAGAACTCAGAATTCCGAATGGATTTATTTTTTTTTTTTTAAAGAAAAGAAATTCAACTGTTTTCGTTTCCCATTGCCATTGTCACAGTGTGTGATACGATCACAGAAGAGGTATTATCATTAACAGTCCTGTCTGCTGCCCTTCCCCTAGTCAAAGACAAAACATTGATAAAGCGAGCATGGGACAGAATGATTCCCGCCATAATGAGCCTCTGTGTTTGTTGCAGTTTCTGTTTTTGACCACTTGGAGAAATAGTAACTCTATGGAGTTAGACAGGGCACTGACAATTGCGTAACATTTAGAAAGGTGACCAAATCAGTGGGACATTGGCTTATATCTGCCAAATAGCAACACATCTTTAAAATGTTGGTAACTCAAAAAAACAGGCCATTTATATTTCAGAAGAATTTAAAATGTATGTGCTTGTGAATGAGGACTTTATGAAGATTAATATTTGTTGAATGGCTGATATATAGTACTGTGCAAAAGTCTTTGGCACCCTATTTTTTTTTTTTAGTACAAACGTTGTTATAGACTTTTATTTTATGAATTTTTGATATCTTATCAAATCAGTACAAAAAAAAATGGTTCCCAAACATTAGTTTTCCAGCACAAAATTAAATGTTACAGAAAAATGTTTGTATGTTAGTAAAGAAAGTAGCATATTAATTGATGAGACACTTTTCGGACAAAAAAAACATAATGACGGCTGCTGGATTTTGCTGTAAAAATAAGAAGCAAGTGCAACAGTCAAAGTCTCCAGAATAACTGTGGCTGATTCTGCAAGATGCTCAATAAAACTTACAGCTAATGTCCTTATAAAACTGCACTAACTGTACCTGAGACTACTAATACAGTTTTTTTAAGCAAATGGTCGTTATCCCAAATATGAGCTTTGTTTCATTTATAACTGTTTATTGCTCTTTATAGTATTATTTTTTGTAGAAACATTTAATTTCATTATTTCTGAAAGCATCTTTGCTCTACATGATTTCCTTGCATGTGACTAAGACTATTGCACAGTACTGTGTATGTCTGCCACTTGTGGCTTGTGATTTCCCCAATTGCAAAAGATCATTGACCCCCTGGCTATGCTTCACTGACCCCTTAAGCCACTTTAACATCCACTCACATACACCATAAGGTTCATTTTCTATAAAAATACAAGATATTTCAGTACTGCACACACATACACACAAACAGGGAAAAAAATAAATCACTTTCAGTGCAGACTAAAGCAAATTTTCGTTTCATTTTCTTTTTAGATTGGATTATCGTTACTCATTACTCCCTACACCTCTGTTACAGAAAATGATGACAAGTCAACGCTAAAAGACTGCTGGTGGCATGACTGTTCTTCTCATAAACAGAGCTTTGCATGCTGAGAAAATAGAGAATGACACATAGAGCTCATGGGCACATATGCTACTCCTTTTCTCATAATGAAATGTATAGGTGTCAAAGTGACTCATGACTCATGACATGAATTCAGAATGCAATCCCTTAACATTATCTGTACATCTAGGGTAGATCTAAAGTTAAACATTTGCACAGAAATCTTCGGTGTGTCTACCGATAACAAAGCGCTTGCATTGTTTGCAACTGTGGAGGCTCGTCTTTTCCAAATGGCATGTGGGGGAGATTTGTTCTCAAAGGTCACATAAGGCGGTACATCTGTCTCAGTGTTAAATGATATCCTTTGAGTGAGAATTGGGAGCATCTCTCTCTCTCTCTCTCTCTCTCTCTCTCTCTCTCTATCTATCTATCTATCTATTTCTCAGAGCAAATGTGCTGACATACAGCTAATGCTGCCCACCATGTCCTCTTTCAACCCAGACCTCAAGGCCAGCTGCTTTCGCACTCAGAGATTTTTCCTTCTTTTCCCTCCTCTGTAGTCTCATGGAGCTAAATATCTAAAACATGCCATCTTTTACTAGAGGTCAAAGGGTTCCCTCTAACACAATATTCTTGCCAACAAAACGTACAATAAAAATATGTCTTCTTATGACATACTGTAATTTAATTTAATTTAATTTAACAGTAACAGTGTAGGATGGCAAAAAGATTTGTAATTCTGCATATTAATATGAGTTGATATCTTTCTTACCCGTATTGATGAGGGGATGGTTGCTTGCTGTGCTCATGTTGTGGCTCACACTGATCACACGTGCACTCATCTCACTGACACCATCATTCATCTTTGCATGCTCTGATGAAGCATCCACCAAGCCGGTCTTCACTCCCTGCTGACCCTGAGCCTGAGCGCTGGAACTCTTTAGCTGGGGCACAGGCAAGCTGGGATGAGCCATTTGAGTTGCTCCTCCACTGCTTTGCTTGACACTGAGCCCGTGGAGTTGGGGCTGAGGGGTGGACGAGGAGGAGGCCACTGCCCCCTGCTGGCTACAAAACACCAGGTTCTGCATCTGGGATGAGTGTTAGAAACACTTCAGCATTGAGATATGTTGTTTAGATATGTTAGTGTAGTTGTGTGGTTTCAGTAAAAGTTTCAGGTACCTGTGGGCTGGTTGACTGGAGGTGGACGGACTGCGACGAGGCCTCAGGCTGGATTGCAGCGACTGTGGCGGTCGGAGTGAGTATGAGCTGGGGGGACAAAGGAACAGCACGGCCTAGGCTCCTAGCTACTTGCACAAGGCTATTTTGCTGTGCCTGAAAATCATACCAAAATGTGCTGTTTTTGTCTATACATGAAAACACCACAGGACTATTGTGGTTTGGGCCTGTACAATAGAGTGGTATAAATAATTTTTCGGTCTTGCCTTAATATTATGGAAAACATGGACTTATTACTGCTAAAATAGCATACTGTATATAGTCATTTAAAAAATAAGACCATCTATTTTAAAGATGCTATTTAAAGCGAACCGCATCATAAACTCAATAATAAACTGACAGGATCCAGTTGCACATTCTGCTATTACCTATTCATCCTTCATACTGTGGGATAATTTTCCAAATCCTTGTATATTTTATGTCCTTGGACAATTTTCCAACAGAAATTGTTGATTTGCCATTCAGGTTCTCATTTAATTTCTAAAATAGCTATGAGAAAGTTCTGGATTGAGTCAGTGTGGTAAATGTGGTTGACCAACCCAAGGACATGTCATGGATAAATTTCCACTATAAAATCTGGACATGCCTCATGGTACTTCTATTTCTACTCTATGAGCTAAAAAAAAAAAAAAAAAAAATTCAGTTGGGAAAACACTTACACATACACTCACTAGAAACTGTCATTTAAACAAAAAAATATAAACAATAATAAAAATCTGCATCTATTATAACCTTATTATATAATAATAACAACAAACCCTGGAATAATTTATATAATGAATCACTAATGTACTCTGCAAGTGCAGTAAAACTCTGATTTACTGAAGATTTGCATGTGTAAAAATGCACAAAAGCTGATTTACAGGATCTATGAAGGTCTGCATAGTCATATAAGCAGAATAGCATGTCTTGTATATTTTGTTTATTTGCCTATGTCAATGCCAATTGATTCATTTTGCATTCGAAATGTGATTTGCTATACCTGAATGGTGACAGTGAGGGCACATTATTACAACCAAAGGACAGGTATTAAATTTGTGGAAGGCTGTTTTTGCCAGGTTAGACAAAATACCACCAATTTATGCTCATTATATTAAGTTTCCTACAATTATGATTTATTATGATGCACACAAAACATAATTTAAATATTGCTTCTGATGCCACTATTCAGTGTAAATTGTCTGTAACAGAAACACTAACTGTGCATGCAATTTCTCTGATTAAACACTCAAATTAATCAATTTTTTTGGGCTCTTAGTAAATCAGGGCCTACATATGCATGCCTTATAACTTCATCTATATGTTACAATGGGTTACAATAATATTATTAAGGTTATGTTTATGTCAGTTTGTGTGATAATTGACCTACCATCTGTGCACGCAGGTACATCTGTGCCTGGCTGGCAGTGAAAGTAGGGGTGGATGAGTTCCCAAGGAGCACAGCCTGCTGGGTAATGCTGACCGGAGAGGCATTCACCCCCTGGGCTCTGCTGATCAGCTGAGCCGCAGCTGCAGGAGAGCTGGTCAGTTTGAGCTGGAGAAAAAGATGAGTGGAAGCTTAGTGTGTCAGTATAGAGCTCTAAGTTAAGGTCGATCATGATGGAAATTCCTGAGTACTACCCTTGAGACCGAGTCTTGTTCTTAACTGAGGCCACTTGATATCTTCCTACAGATGGTTAGACCTGCAGCTGTTTGTATTGATGTTGGCTCCTAACAGCAAGAAAGTTAGGCTGTACTCTGCCTCACTAATAGTTTGCTTGAGATCAGTGGAATCTTTTCCAGGCGATGTCTATTTAGCACCACTTGTAAAAATGTGTGTGTGTGTATATATATATATATATATATATATATATATATATATATATATATATATATATATATATATATATATATATGATTCCTTTTAATGAGAAAACCAGTGAACACACTTAGAAGTCCAAAGGCAGTTGGTGCAATCAGTAAATTATGCAAAAGAATACAGCTTTCATAAATTCTCCAATCAAATGTATTTGTGAGTTTTATTTAACAGCATAGTTTTGCTATGATGGTTTAGGACTACAATTGCCACGAACAGTTTTGTACTCAAGTCTCCATCAGTGAACAGTTGATAATGCTGAAAATAGACTTCATGTGAAAACTATAATGAATTTCCTCGTTACACAATTGCACTTTTTGACCATGTAGTACACAGTTATAGAATGGAATTATTTATAACTGCACTATCCGGTGTCACACAGATGAACATGGGTTCCCTTTTGAGTCTGATTCCTCTCAAAATTTCTCAGAGAGTTCTTTCTTAGTCATTGACAGTTCTGGCTTGCTCAATAGGGATAAATTTACAAAGTTAAATTTATATCCTGAATTTGTATATTTCTGTAAAGCTTTGGGTCACTTTGTGGCAAAGTCCATTGTTAAAAGCTTTATAGAAATAAACTTTAATTAAATTGAATTGTATTGAATTTAACATGGCATAGCTCAAACTAAACAAATAAATGCCTCAGTATCCATCTGAACATATAAAAAACAAAAAACCTCAGAAAAGGTGTAAGGAACCGGTAGTTGTTTTTTAATGTATACTGAGAAACTACATATGTTTGTCTCACCCTAACTCCTTATTGCTAGATTATAACAGCTATAGTTTTGAATTCGCGTCATATAGTTGCACGTACTAAACAACTGCACTACAACTACCTTTAGTCTTCCATTAAAAAGTCTCACTTTCAAGTCAACATGTCCACACTAGAATATTCCTTGAAAATACCAAACATTATAAACTGTCTGTTTCTAGCTGAAATAACCAGAAATACCAAGAATCAAAAACGACATTCTTCCCCCATGTTTTCTCTGACTAATGACCTCCTTATTTACTTTTGGTGGACAGCCTCCTCTACACAGAGTTATGGTTGTGCCATATTGTGTGTGATGATGAAAGTTTGGGTATTATTTATAACCAAACCCTGATAAATACTCTTTACAGAACTTTTTACAGAAGTATTTTGATAACTCCTTGGTCTTCATGATGCCGTTTAGGTATCTTCTCCAAAAAATCTCTGGATTCCTCTAGGGACAGGTGTACTTATATATTGAGATTATGCAACACTTTAATTGTATCCAGGTCGACTCTATTCAACCAGTTATGTGATATGGAATGGCAACTGGTAGCACCAAAGCTAATTTATGGGTTTCACTCTAATGCAGGGTGTATAATCCCAGCTTTTAATAATCACAGCTTTAATAATCACATTTTTAATTCTAAATAATTTTTCAAACATTTGCTGCCCCTCCCCCCCCGCCCCCTTCAATATTATAGGCTATTTTGTGTAGTTCATGGCATATAATGCCAATCAATTCCATTTCAGTTCCAGATTGTAACACTACAAAATGTGGAAAAATTCAAATTGGTGAATACTTATGCAAGGCAATATATCATACTATGTGGGCCTTGTACAGCTGCACTATGTGGTTACAGAGCAGTATGCTGGAATGATACTGTTATTGTCATTTGCTGCAGGGAACTGAAGCCTTGTTGAAAGAGACATTAGTGCCAGGATTCATCATGCTTACAGTGGTCTGAGAGGACAAGGCCTGCTGAGATGCAGCTCCGTTCTGACTGCAGTTCTGTCTTCCTGCTACAATGCTGGCCTGAATAAGAGAGAGAAAATGTATGAAAGAGAGAGGGGGTCATAAGTCAACTCCGACTCTCATTAATCAACATAAAGACTCCACACACAAAGTAAGCAAGCATGGCAGGAAACAGCCTGGCATGCTACGCTACAGATCAAGCTAAAAGTGAATCATGCAATTATACAACACTGTTGAGCAGCTAACCAAAAATCTCACATTTTTTGTATTACATTTTTGAAATGGCAACATGATCTGATGTGCCTGAGGCTGAGCTTGATGAGCTTACAGTACAGTAGCAGCAAATGTGAAGCAAATAATTCTGTCTGGATTACGTAATGGTAATTGTCTTGTTTTCATTATCCGGAAGTACAGGATGTGGTTTTGCTCATATTAATAATTTTTTTTTTTTTAATGTGTTGGGTGGGAGTGAGGCTTTGGGCAAAATAAACACGTGTGATAACATCCAGAGTTGGCACAGGAAATATCTAAATGTATCAGTAATAGCATTATAATTTTTTTTCAAAGGAGTTATAATTAAACTGTATAACACATGCTTCCAAATATATAATTTATCTGTAGGGTTCAGCCCTGTTTTGAGCACTGTTTCATGCTCAAACACCTTCAGCTCCTCGTTAATTGACGTCCTGTTTGGCAATCTCAACAACAAGCAAGCTGTTTGCCAGACCTTTGAGTAAAGATCCTACAGTGGAGGTTAAAGGGAATGATCTGTTTGGGTTTCCTAAATATAAGACAGGGAATCGTTGACTTTAGGAACATAATGAAAACATGGTTCAAGGTAGTAATATTTCGTATGTTGGAAAATGTTCATGTATGTAACATTTGCTGGAAAAATCATTATTTTCCTCAAAAACATTTTTCTTTCAGTTTATTTTAAATAGAAGGAAAAAGCAAATAAACTACAGGGTGTCCCAAAATTCTCCATATATAGGGGAAATTAATTTGGTTTTCATATTTAGTTTATATATATATATATATATATATATATATATATATATATATATATATATATATATATATATATATATATATAAAAGGATGTATTGAAATCATTCTCAAGGCTGGATCGGGAATCTGTTACATCACACAAGGCACTGTTGCCAAGCTCATTCAAAACAAGAAGAAGAAGAAAAAAAAATGGATGTGTTGCGGACCAACCGAGAAGTAAACATCCACGAACATCCACTGTTGAAGGCACAACTGACCTGGGTCTGGCAAACATAATCCCCTATGTATGGAGACTTTTGGGACACCCTGTACAAACAGGCTCTACTTGGAACCCCATCTAAGGAACTCAGAGGAACAAATGTAGAAATTCTCTTGTTCCTTATTAGATAGGATTCCTAGGATAGCAAGACTTTAACTATCCAAAGAACCTTTAAGGGGCCTTTTTGTCTCGAAGTGTACATTAATATATAAGCAAACTACAGTAAAACAACAATAATAACCATCATCATCTTAACATGATCAGTACTTTACATATAGAAGAATGCAAGATTAAACAAAGTACTTTATAATGAAGCACATTAATTATTAATAATTACTGCACATTATAAAAAGTATATTAATACAGTTAATCAGTAAAGTATATATCAATACAATTATTAATACAAGAGCTGAGGTCTGAGTACATTTGAATCTTTATTTAAGTGTGTGTGTGTGTGTGTGTGTGTGTGTGTGTGTGTGTGTGTGTGTGTGTGTGTGTGTGTGTGTGTGTGTGTGTAACCTGTTGCACTGCAGCTAAACTCAGGTGCTGTTGCTGGAGGGCAGCGGTCTGCAGCATGAGGTGTTGCTGCTGTGCTGCGTACATCTGCTGTAAGTACTGAGCTGCAGTACTGGGCTGCCTGTGCAGGGCCTGCTGAATCACCTGACACACACACACACACACACACACACACACACACACACACACACACACACACACACACACAGAAGAAGATATGCTCACATTCTTCTAAACTTTAATAATGCCTCATATGACTCTAATAATGTGCTATATACAACTGATAATGTATATAATGCTGTAATGCAGGTGTCATGTTATTCATATAATTCATTATACAGTATATTATGTATTCATACAGTATAATGCCCGCTGGTGTAACACACAACATATAACTACAAACAACCCACAACTAAGGGATGTCTCAATCAGAAGATCCTTCAAGTGCACTGGAATGTTCGCTCCCTAAAAAATCCCATAATGCACAGCAAAAACTAGGGAGCATCAACGCTCACTATGTTCCCTTACTGGAAATGACATCATATTTCCTGAAGCCTCTCAGCTCAAAAAAAAAAAAAGGTTGACGAACTCTCAGCCAACATCTACAAATGTAAGTAGCTTGTTATTGTTGTTGTAGCTCTCAAGTGATTACTTACACTGGTGATTTTGAACTTTATTTGATGTTCTATATACAACTTTTAAGAGTTTAATTTTAATTTTTTTTTATCCACTAGCTAGCTATATTTACATGATATATAATGTCAGAAAGATATCGGTCCTGCCTGTTGTTGATAAATGACAGTGGTGATGTTTTACACTGCGACTATGTAGTTATGTCACTGGAAATTGAGTTATCAGCACCCCAATGTGTAGTGAGCCAGGGTCCTTACCAGTGCCCCAACTCGTGTACACGACATACTGATTCATGACCTAGGGAGCGGATTGAGATGCACCCATTATGAGATGGTTTAACAGAAGCACAGAGTGGGCAATATCATCACCTAAAAATCCACTGAATACTAATTACCTTTATACATTAAATAAGAATTTAACTTAACCTTAAATGTGATATGGCCTTTTATTTTGCACCATTAAGATATAAAATATTTTGAGTACAATTTTTTTTTGTCACTACATAAGCAGAAGACAACAGAAAATTATTCTAAAAGAATACACTAATGTGCTATCACTAAACTATAGAATAGAGGATTCTCCAAATTATACACCCAATACCTTTTGGGGCGGCTGTAGCTCAGGTGGTAGAGCGGGTTGTCCACTAATCGTAAGGTTGGTGGTTTGATTACCGACCCACATGACTCCACATGCCACATGCCGAAGTGTCCTTGGGCAAGACAGTGAACCCCAAGTTGCTCCCCATGGCAAGTTAGCGCCTTGCATGGCAGCTCTGCTACCATTGGTGTGTGAGTGTGTGTGTGTGTGTGTGTGAATGGGTGAATGAGACACAGTATAAAGTGCTTTGGATAAAAGCGCTATATAAGTGCACCATTTACCATTTTGGAAATACAGTAATATAGCTGCAATATAGTTTCAATAAAGTTTTACAGCTAAGATGATATTTTTCTTACTTGATAAGCTACTTGAATTCAGATGTTTCAAATATAACAGACAGCCCAATTCAGTTGTACAGGTCAGTCTCAGCAACACAATAACACATCATTTTTTTGTCAAAACTGGATCAATGAATGACCACAACAACCAGATATGAAATCAGATGCCTGAATACATTTCCCAATGAATAGCTTTAATAATGTTCACAATCCTCATAGTGGGGTCTGAATGCAAAGCCACTTTTTTAAGCCATACAGAACTGACCTCAATATTTTACAGAGAAATGTTTAATCTCAACCCAACATCTCAATCTCAAAAAGTCTAAGATTTGTAATGATTAAAAGCAATCCAAAATTCAGATAATAATACCAATGATCAGAACATTTCCACTTCAACAAATAGAAAATAATGATAAATTTAATTAAATGTAAAAGGGAAAAATGCTACGGAATGCATGCTTTGTCATATTATTGACTATTATTTGGCTCGTCTTATTATTTGATTATTATTTGACTTGTATTTTTATTTGACTGTAATCTGATTTGTTTTATTATTTGGCTATTACTTCTTATTTGACTTCTATTATTATTAGTTGACTATTAGTTGGCATGTCTTATTATTTGACTTTTTTATTACTATTGTTTGACGTCATGATTTAATTGCAATCTGATTTGTCTTAATAGTTGACTGTTATTTGACTTGTTATTACACTGTTGTCTATACACTGTTTATAAGTTTATATCTGTTTATAAGGTGCTTTATAGGTGGACCTAATTAATATAATGCAACATTATTAACACAGATTAATTATAAAATATTAATAGGGAACTGTGAAAAAGTAACCTGTTCACATATGTAAAAATAAATAAATAAATAAAAATCCCTAATACTTTCTTTCATCTGTTAGGATGCTCCACTAACATTCAGAAATGGAAAACTAAAGAGTAATGTTGGTTGTCTGCCTGTAGAGGGCAGCAGAGGTGCATGACATGAAGTTGGTTACTAGCAGGGTGCTTTTTAAAAAGCGAACTTTTCTTTCACAAATATTATATAGTTCCCAAATATAAAAAGTTCAGACATAAAGCTGGCCACCTATATGGAGAAATAAGAAGAACATGCTTACAGCTGAACTTAAACCAAAAGCATTCAGCTTCTCATTTTGATAAAACCATAAGATCAAGGTGTAGAACCATAGTTCTAACATGAAATCACTGGTTGTACTATTGGGAAACCTTTTACTCATGAGTTTAGCTGAAACTTAAGTGTGTATTGTGCACCCTACCTGTACCGTCTGTCTGTCAGGGATTCCTCCATACACTGATATCTGTGGCAGAGTCTGCTGTCTGCTGCTGGCACTGACACTGGAACTGACACTGGAGCTGACATACGTCATTCCCTGGCTGTTGCTGTTGATGCTGGCGCTAGAAGTGATGATGGGGTTGCTGGAGGCAGGAGCACTGGAGCCAGGGCTCACAAAGGCCTGCTCCCTCTCCATGGCAGCCCTACGCCCTCCTGGGCTCGATCCACGAATGCTGCTCCTCTGTCCAACACCTGATACACACATAGAAGAGACACAAGCATGAGTGGAAACCTAGAAATTGGGCAACTGCTGCATGAAGCATTGATCATTTTTTGATTAAAACCCAAATTCCTCAAGCAGCACACAATTTAACTTAACCAATTTAACAATTTAACCAGGCACAAAAGTAAATAGTTTTCCGAATGTAGTATCCAGTCAACATTTTCTTTATCCAAAACATCACCACCCCAAATTTAAGTGTACTGTACTGTAGGTGTTAAATATCTAGAGCATAAAAATAAATAAATAAATATATGTACAACCCCAATTCTGAAAAAATTGAGTCAGTATGGAAAATGCTAATAAAAACAAAGATGAGTGATTTGTAAATGTACTTTGACTTGTATTTAAACAAAAAATGTATAAAGACAAGGTATTTCATGTTTTACCTAATCAACTGCATAGTTTTTTTGAAGATAAACGATTATTTTGAAATTGATGCATGCAACAAGTTCCAAAAAAGTTTGGATGGGACAATTTGGGACTAATAGGGATGTGACAAGTTGAAATAAGAAGGTGATGTGAAACAGGTGAGGAAATCGTCTAATCATAGTATATAAGGAGCCTCCAAAAAAGGCGTAGTCCGTCAAGAGCAAGGCTGGGTTGAGGCTTGCCAATCTGCCAACAGATGCGTCAGCGAATAATCCAACACTTTGAGAACAACATTCCCCAAGGACAAATCGGTTGGATTTTGTGCATTTCCCCTTCTACAGTGCACAATATAATTAAAAGATTCAAGGAATCCGGTCAAATCTCGGTGCGTAAAGGGCAAGGCCGAAACCCACTACTGAATGCGCATGATCTCCGATCCCCCAGACATCACTGTCTTAAAAACCGTCATGAGTCTGTAATGGAGATCCTGACATGGGCTCGGGAATATTTTGGCAAATCTTTGTCAGTCAACACCATTCGCCGCTGCATCCACAGATGCAAGTTAAGGCTGTACTATGCAAGCAGAAGCCATACATCTCTACTGTCCAGAAGCACCGCGACTTCTCTGGGCTCGGTCTCATCTGAGATAGACAGTGGCACAGTGGAATCGTGTTTTGTGGTCCGACGATTCAACGTTCCAAATACTTTTTGGACAAAACAGCTGTCGTGGCCAAAGAGGAAAAGGATCATCCAAGCTGTTATCAGCGTCAGGTCCAAAAGCCAGCGTCTGTCATGGTATGGGTGTGTGTCAGTGCCCATGGCATGGGTAACTTGCACATCTGTGAGGGCAACATTAATGCAGAAAGATATGTTCACATTTTGGAGCAACATGTGCTGCCATCCAGAGCAGGACAACGCCAAACCTCATTCTGCCCGTATTACAGGCGCATGGTTGCATAAGCAGAGAGTGCGGGTGCGAGCATGACCTGCCTACAGTCCTGACCTGTCTCCGATTGAGAATGTGTGGTACATTATGAAGTGCAAAATAAGGCAATGAAGGCTGCGTACAGTTGTGCAGCTGAAGAAATGCATAATTGATGAATGGGGGAAAATTCCGCTTGCTAAACTTAACCAACTGGTGTCTTCACTCAGTGTCCAAATGCTTAATAAGTGTTATTAAAAGAAAAGGTGATGTTACACAGTGGTAAACAGTCGACTGTGCCAACCTTTTTGGCATGTGTTGCAGTCATCAGATTTGAAATGAGTGTATATTTTCAAAAATGAATTAAATTCACAAAGGAAAACATCAAATAATGTGTTAATAATGTGTTTTCGATATAGTACAGGGTGTACTGAATTTTCAAGTGACTCTTTTTGTTTGTTTTTTGCATTTTCCATACTGTCCCACCTTTTTTGGAATTGGGGTTATATTAATTAATCTATTCATTCATTTATATTCAGTAACCACTTTGTCTTAGTCAGTGGTTAAGCCTGTCCCAGGAATACTGGCTGTGAGGCAGGAATACACCCTGGATGGGACGCCAGTTTCTCCATGCACACACACTTTTGCATACTCATACACACAAGGTGTGACACAGGGAGAACATGTCAAACTCCACACAGACAGTAAGTAACCCAAGCTCTAGATCGAACCATGGACCCTGGAGTTGTGAGATGGCAACGCAACCAGCTGTACTACTGTGCCACCCCAACACAGTCTCAGAAACATGCCAGAAGACTACTTTAGCCATGTGTATATACATGTCTTCATTTACAGACTACATAAACACACTATTTTTGGGTGAACAGCACTCTAAAATTTCCCTCCAAATTATCCACCCTGCTATACTGATGTCAGGCTTCTACAGTTTTCTACTTCCTCATTTTCACCAACAGTCTTCACAAAACTTTAGCTTGTTAGCTGGGCTCTTCACCACATTTCAATGGAGCATCTTGAGTACTTGCCCCCCCCATCTTGCTCCTCATTAAAAATACTCACACGCATGCTGTCTTTCCTGTCGCTGCTTGACCTGGTATTTTCCACACCAAATGGTGAACCTAAACTAAGCGAAACTAAGAACAGACATGCCAGATAAATCACTTTATGGCAGCAG
Organism: Ictalurus punctatus; assembly: GCF_001660625.3. Lineage (NCBI taxonomy): Eukaryota > Metazoa > Chordata > Actinopteri > Siluriformes > Ictaluridae > Ictalurus > Ictalurus punctatus. Next base: position 16,809,068 of record NC_030430.2, read on the forward strand.
GTAAACTTAGGTAAATTAACAAAACACGCTAGACAACTACTATAAGAATCAGACCCATTTACATGGAATAGCGTCTTATTCTTATAGTAGTAGTCCAGCGTGTTTTGTACACAAAACACAAAAAATATTGTGCTAATTTCAAACTTCAAACATCTTGTACATTTGCAAAAAGTCATATTTATTCCTGCCTAGTTTGTTGACTTCACCTGGCTACACTTCTGATCAAGCAACAATAATTTATTATCAGTTAAGACTTAGTCAAGTGGACTTGATTTAAGTATGGTTTCTTTTCTGCTGTCTGGTTGTTTATGTTCAGAGGAGCTGTTTTCCTGCCATAAAACAGAGTAAGTGTGCTATTGCTTTGGCTGTGAGAGCGCTAACCCCTGCTGTCCAGGCTGACACATGAGATTAGAAAACACCAACTCAGGTTACCTGCAAATCAGATGTTCTGCTGTCGCTAGAAGGAAACTTGAGCAGCATGAATCACGGGTCTCTAGCACCTCTGAATCACTAAACTCACACAATGAATGGGGTGATAGACAGCAAACAAGCAGGTTGCTTTAGACCAGGGGTTCTCAAACTTTTTTGCAGTCAGGGACCCCTTTAACATTAAACTAAATTCTACTGAATTCCTCAGTACAGATTTATTTTATGGATGTAATCCATTTACTCAATGTGTACACGTAAAATCCATGGGGCCATAGAGATTTTTTATTCCTGAACTTTTTACTGACAAAACACATTAGGTCTAAGTTGACAATATTTATTGGCTGCGTGGTTTTGAGGTCTGAACTTCGATAAAGGCAGCTTGTGATTTCCACCAGCAACTTCTTCTTGTGTTTTTCTTTCATATTGTCATATATTAGGAAACTCTAGACTCCAGTTCCCATCAGCCACTGCACTACATGTCACATGACCACCTGCACCTGATTCACATTTTGGTAATGAGCACACTTGTGTATATATACCCATGGTTTGCACAGTTTCTTGGTCTTTCATTTGTCTTAGACTTTTGTGTTCCATGTTCCCATGTTTTGTTTCATGCCACAGTATTTTGCCTAGTTGTCTTAGTGTCTTTGTGTTGTTGTTTGATTGTTTAAATAAATGTTATATATCTGCAATTGCTTCCGAACCCATCCTTGATTTGTGACACATCATAATGTGATGAATACATGCCTTGGGTTGCTTAAATCTTAATATAGTTCTATAGAAGTGTTTGTATCGATGTCAAATACAAGCTGAATTAAAATTGTTCTAATCACACATACTAGGTGCTAGGTAAAGCAACGGAAATGATGCAAACTTCATAAGAATTCAAACAAGTGATGGCATTGGTGTATGTTACACTATCAGAAAATAAAGTGTTCCTTTTTGTATAGTTAATAGTTCTTTGTTTCGTAAAGTGGTTCTACTTGGACCACTCTCTGAAAAAATATCTCTCTTGTTGAGTTCTACATAGAGCCATTAAGGGTTCCCACAGACAAATAAACAAACAAACAAACAAAAAAAAACCCTATTTAGAGCTCTAGATTTAGCTTTTGGTGTAGAAAGTACAAATGTACAAAGTATCAATAATGCACTTAACTATTTTTAGTGCATATGGAATGACTTGTTACACTTGTAACAATTAAGTGGAAGATAGCAGTTTCATGTTTTCTTGCTTTTAGCTATTTATTCTGATTATGCTACTGCACTCTGAATGTTTTGTTCACATTAACATAAGCATTAGTAAAGTAGTTCCTACTTGCTCTGGAACCTTGGTGATGACATTGGATTTTATTGGATTTCATATGAATGAAGTTGGAACAAAATATACGACTGCTAACTCCACCCCTAACCCTTTGCTACGTATAAAATATTTACTGTAAAATATACATTAATTTACTGACAACAGAGTTTTTGTCCAAAGCCACTTAAGACTGAGGCAAGATACAACTGAGCAGTGAAGGTTTAAGGACCCAACCTAAGCAGCTTGGTGGTGCTGGGATTTAAACTCATAACCTTCTGATCTGTAGCTCCAAAGCCTTAACCTTAGCCTTAGTTATTAGATATCCCACTATGCAATGGGTTTTTGTTTTAGTTTACTGTAAATCAATGCATTACCCAATCATTTACAGTGCAATCTGTAAAGTAATGAAACAATATTTTACTGGAAAATAAATACTGTAATCTGCCAGCAATGTTTACAGTATACCCTCAAAACCCTTGAAAGCTTTCACTCAAATGGAATTCCTAGTAATTTCTACCATACCTATTATGTTGACTTCTTCTCATCAGCCCAATCATCTAGTCTAGCTCACCAACACTGAAGGTTGCATGTACACTAAAGAGGCTTTTGATGGAGTAGTAACAACTGTTCTGTGATTGTTGGGCCATTTTATGATGTATCATGATGTATCACCCCAAACGTCCTGAAGACGCTTGTGTCAACAGGATTCGTGGCTCAGTCTTGTCTGAAATACAGTCGTGTATACTTTGTTACACTGTTTTGGCATGCATTTGGCATTGGGAAACGTTCTTCACAAAAGGAGCATGAAGCAAGGAAGATGATTGCTCCACTGAGAATCAGTCAAACGTATCAGTCATTCAGATTCATTTAAAAGTTTTATGATATGGTTTTGTAGGAGTTTCTTTGCACAGCCAACTATGAAATTATGAGGAATAAAAGATTGTGTAACAGAAAAAGTGCAATATAATACAGCAATATAAAATAAACTCAAGATCTTTTTGTTTCTAGGGAAGTAAAATTGTATCTAGCAAAATTTCCACCAACAGTGACACATATGAGTAGAGCATAAGCAACTATCTCAGTAGCCAGACAGCCTGTCTTACATCCATTTATTCCTCATGGCAGATCAGCTGTGTGTAGTTAAATCCACTCTCTTATTCTTTTCTGAGCCCCAACTCCTCCCATTACAGAAGACTAAGAAGAGACCCCATGTATTCATTACATTAAACTTCAAAGACCAGCATGGACACCGAAATGGGGGAAGTTGAGTTATTACAGAAATTATCACAGAAAACTCCAGTTGGTGGGTATACCAGATGAAGAGCTCGTTTTCTTTTATCCAATAACATACCAGCTAGACCAACATCAGCACTCCAAAAGACCCAAATGGGAATGGATATCTTCTCATATGTCCAGATCCTTCCAAAATCCCCAAATCCCATGATCTGAGCCATATAAAAAATTCTTTAAAAGCTACTTTTAAATCCAATTGGCTTATTCAAGTCTATGGACACAGAGCAAAGTGTAACGAAGTGTAATAAAGGGCTGAGGTAAGGTAGAGAGACAGGCTTTCTCTCTCTCATCTCTAAATTGAGACCATCAGGCCATTTGTTTTAATTAGTGCCAATTTATTGAAGCAATTCAACATGAAACATTTCAAGTACATTATCAAGTCTCTTCTTAAAAGAAACATACAACTCCTTTCCATCTTTCTTTCACCCTTTCTCTTCATTATTTTTGGCTGACTGGCAATACAGACTGCACATTATTCCAGTCAATTTGCCCTCTAGCCAGTATTAGTTAATGGTCCACCATTGACATTTATGGCAAGTGAATAATGTCTTTGTCCTGCACAAAAAGACACTGGAAAAGAACTACCCCTCACCTGTTCCAGTCGTTTATCAACAGAATCACTGAATCAAACCTTCTGTCACTGACAATGATGATTTCTGCACAGGGAGTTGTCATATGTGTTGTGTTTTTTTCAGTGCAACTTGCTGGTAGTGTGTCAAGCTAGAGGGCCAAAGAGTGGTTGTAACAGAGATGGGTCATTAGCCAAGACCACATCAAACAGACAGTGTTTCCTCAGGGTGGACTGACACCATATGGATGAGATATCTAATCTGTGCCTGCCTGGACAAGCTAAAGCTGCACCCTTCCTGTTAACCAGCTAACAGAACTGGAGAAACATAGGCATTATTACTGACTAATAACTGGCCACCATCCTGGGTCTCAGCATCAACTTGGTTGGCCAAATGGTTTTCCAGTGTAAGTCAAACTCTGTTTTACACAATGTATGTCTTAACACATTGTTAATAAGCTCCACATCTCTAATATCCCAGTTCTGACTCAGGAATTCAGTGGGCCTTTTTGTGAATTGACCCTTGCCACCACCAATTTAAGAGCCAAGAGCCATAAAAATAATAAATACCAGAAGTTTTACCATCTAATGTAAGATTGTTCATTGTCTATACACAGTACAAAGACTTTGACAACTGTTATAGACAAAATGGAACAATTTTCACACTTAAACTAGTAAAACAAAAGTTCATCAAGGGTTCTTCGACTCACTTCCTTTCAGTAACTGCTGTATTCTGGTCATGATTTCACTCTGGAGAATCCGGAGCCTGTCCCTGGAACATAGGGCGCGAGGAAAGAATGCACCCTGGATGGGACACCAGTCCATTGCAGGGCACCACGTGCACACACTTTCACAAATTCATTCACATCTAGCATGTTTATGAGAGATGGAAGTTTAGGGTTCTGCACTTCCTATAGAGCTTTATAGCCATTAAGGATTCCCACAGAAGAACAAACCAAAGAATTATTTAGACTCCTATTTCCTAGCAAGGTTGAAAATACCCATAATTCACTTAGTTATTAGTAGGGAATAGGAGCCCACTTTAGATATGTAACAAATACAGTATGTGGAAGATGGCAAATGCATGCTTAAATTGCAGTTAGCTATTAATTCTGAATATGTATCTGCACTAAGGAAGTTTTGTTACTTGTAGCATAAGCATTAATAACGTAGCTTCTCACTGTTGTGGTACGATTACCAATAAAACGTTTGTTTCTTCTTCCAACCATTGATTTTTCTTTGTGGCAATATCTAACTTTGCTATTTTTTGTCTTCTGGTGCTTTTGATATCTTTTTTTTTTATGATGTCACCAGTTCATGTTTTCTCTCCTATAATTAAATCTGCTTTGGCCAAAAAAGAATCAGAATTCTTCAGACAGAATCTCTCCTGAAATGGAAAAGCATGTAATGGGTCAGATATCATGCACTGACTCTGGGACTTGCACTCACCTTGGACAAGGGCTATGAGTGACACATAGCTCAAACTAATGACATGACAGAAACTAACATGTGTTCCTGCCCAGCTAGTTCTCAGACACTCTGCTCTCAGGGTATTAGGTCGATCACACTTGTATCGCATGCTGTCAATACCGACACTTCTGTCAGTTGTGACCAAAGAGAAATGTGAGAGAGATAAAGCTGTGGTTCTGACGGATCAATACTAGAGATCAATACTGAAGTCAAACTAGTAGAACATACCACACTCTTCAGGTCAGGAGGCAGTATCGCTCAGAGCTATGAGGTTTTCCATATCAGCTAAAGGGCCTTTGTCACATGATGTTCACTTCTTAACATGCCTGCTTAGTGTAAGTCAGAGACAACTTGTCATAAATCAGGTGAGGGAGGGGGTCAGAAGGAGAGAGAGAGAGAGAGAGAGAGAGAGAGAGAGAGAGAGAGAGAGAGAGAGAGAGAGAGACTGGTCACACGTTAGCTGGTGTATCAGGGTCGGCAGGGTGTTGGCCAGAAACTGGAGTGCAATAACACACCCCAATTACTCTCAAATAGTCCCCATAACCTCATGCTGGAGGGACTTAAGGAAGTCCTTCTCCTTTTTTATGGTTTTTGTGGTACACTGTTTTCCCACATGTTTGAGACAAATGCAAAAGTGACAAAATTTGTAAAAAAAAATTTTTAAAGACTCATTATAACAATGGGACTAATAAGTTATAACAACTAAACCATGGCACCTTAGCAACCCCTGGTAACTAGAAAGCATAATTAAGCATCATTATACCCATAAAGGAAAGTGAACATGGTACTAATAAATCATTCGCTGGTTTCTGCTTTCCATTTATTGTTTGTAGCAGTCAAAGTCCTCTCTCACCACATTTCTCTCTCTTGCGCGCCATCATCCTCCACGTTAGTGCATTCTCTGCTTTGTAGCATCCTGCTGAAGGAAGATTTGTGGCCCTAATTTCCTTAAGATCCACCATAAACCTGCCTGCTTTGTCTGCAGGGGGACTACCGGTTTGAAATATGGCCCCTGCTGTCATGGTCTCGCTGATTGAAGAACCCAGCCGAGGGAGTCTGTGATCGTAATGTTGATATACTTGTGGTCAATGCCTGGTGTATATCATAAGAGTTTTTCCATGACCAGTGATATGGTTATGAAGGACCATATCTCTCGAACATTACAAAGGCACTATTAGAAATGCATTGAGTTCAGCCGGAAATTAAATTGTGTAGGTGACTGATTCAAAATTCAAACATTCGTTTCATTGCACCATTTCAAGGTGACCTTATAGCCATAAAACAGGCTTGAAAACAGCCTGATGGGGAGAAAATGAATAAGTAGCCATCTGTGCATGCACGCTTTTTAAAAACATCAGACGTCAAATATTGAGCTTTTTTATATAACCACTATCATCAGTAGCATGAATTGCATGTACTGTAGGTGTAATTTCAGATTAATTTGGAAAAGCGAGCATTTGCAGGAATTATTTATCATGGACTCATTAACATGTAAATTACTTGCCCACACAGCCAGACCATTTGGGGCTTTAAAAAAAGCTAAAATGAGATTGGTAGGACAGTAATAGTCCAATGATTTCACTTGATTGAGCTAAACAACCATGAATTCCAGTCATATTGTTTTTGAAAATGTGTGTGAATGAGTTGAAGCATGAAATGAGCTCAAAACAACAATACTCAGTTTCCTCAGTCTTCCTGAAAACCAATAACTACTAGCAGCCAACAACTCAAAACATTTGACCACATTTCAGAGGATTTCTTTTGTCTTATTTTTCTTTTGCTTATTACTGTAGCATTTTAATGCCATGTTTTAAATAAAGTGATTATTAGTGATTGCTCAATAGTGAAATATGGTTGTTTGTAGTGAATATTCAGCCAATTTAGGATCAAATTAGTGATAATCAGAGCACCTTTGAATTCTCCAATTCTCTCTGACTGTTTCTTAATTTTCTATGACAGCAGCTCTGACAGTAGCACATCTATAAGGAAAATCACAGTTTCGTATTAATGTGCTCTTTCTAACACAGTATTATAACCTTTTTACTATAGTAATATCTAATTCACAGGGACTGGTATGGTGGATGCTCTACATAATCTAAATATAATAATAAATGGATTAAAAATGTGTTGTCTCAACAAAGATAAAAGAATAATTGAAGTTTTTGTTTATGAGATGTTTATTTAGCATTTGTGAAGGAGTCTCCAGTGTCAGCATGTTGTAGCGGTCAGAGATAAAGTTGTATCTTTAAGTTTTCTATCACAGTAGGTTTAATTTGCAGTTTCTTTGTAACAAGCTACATTTTCTTGGTCTTAATAATTTCAGGAGAAAGTGAAGGAATGACTGTTTACAGCTTCTATAACGATATAAGGTACTAATTCATTTTGCGGATATTCCGCAGCATGAAATGTAACTATAAACAGATAAAAAGTATGACCTGTCATCCTTTAATAAACTAACAACTGTAATTGTTGGTTAACTGTCGTGGTGTAGGAAGAAAAAAACACTTCAGGATGTGCTATTATAGGAAAAGAAACAATTTCAAGGTGGTAACTTGCATCACTCCATGCTTTCCTTGATTATTTTCCAATAAACGCACTCTTCATTGTGTTTTATTCCTTACTTATCATTTAAAATAAAATCAACATAAAACAGGCTTATATTCATTTAAACGTGTAAATATTTGAATCACATTAACACCAAGAGTCACACGGAGTGGAGCTTTTAAATGCTGAAATATAAACTTGGTAAAAATCTAAATGAATACGAAAATACAACAACAACAAAAAAATTATCAAAGCTTGCAACCAAACAGACCTTGTGATTTTAATACGCTCAAGTTAATAACTAATGTTGGCCAATCCCCCCCCTCCCCAATATTGCTTTTGATTATGTTTAATTTACTAAACATTGCCATCACAATTACAATCAACTGTAGTGATTATATTACACTTTGGGGAAATTACATTTGGGGAAAACAAATTACAACAAGCTGGTTCTCGCTGAGGTCAATATAGCAGCTCATTTGAATAGGAAATGCCTTATAGTTTTCTGGCAGCATTATTAGATATCAAACATACAAAAGCTGAACACAGCAGCATGTTGTATCTCAATGAAATCATGTACACTGTTTTAGACGCCATCAGTTGACTAGAAAGAAGCAAACTCTCTGAACTGTGAACAGCAGCCTTTGTACCAACTCTGGCCATGTATTCTGAAATCAGCATGGACCACCCTGCCATACATCTCTCTCTCTCTCTCTCTCTCTCTCTCACTCTCTCTCTCTCTCTCTCTCACTCTCTGAAACACTCAGGCGGTCGTAAAAGCTGCAACTTGACTGGGAGAGAAATCAGAGCCACACGCATCTTGGGGGAAGCGCCACTCACAAAGGGCCTCAAAGCTTGCCAGGCCATGACTTATGGCTGGGAAAGTGTTTAGAGGGCACAGGTGTAAAGAGCTAATCAATGATGCCATGATTTCTTTAGAGAGCAGTCTGAAGAAACAGAATATATGTTCAAATAAAGATTATTAGGTGAAACAGGTTTGTGAAGAGCATCATGAAGGTAGCAGCAGTGATGGACTTTTGGTGGACACGTTTCTGTCTAAACTAATGGTGACTCCTGTGCTGTTTGCCAAATGGAGACAGTTGTGTAGGCAGCCGAACACCTGAGCAAACTCACATTTCAGGTCAAACAGCCACCTGTTTTAGACCACTCAAGCATGAAGCGAGAGGCGCCTCTAAACAAGCACAAGACCAAGGATTTGACAGGCTTTGTATGCAGTCACATCCATCAATCATGCAAAAGTAGAGTCACTGCTGAACAGAAAGACGAGATTCTGGACAACACTGAGCTGTACAAAGTGGAATCTCTAAATGTATCAAAGTTCAGATTTAAGCTAAGTCATTATTTCAGCATGATTTGTGCAATATCTGTAGCAAAATGTGTTACAAATATGCCATTATCATTTTAGATGGAGAAAGAATGGTCAACGAGATGCTTGCTCAAACGTTTAATGACGATCTTTATGCTGCAGTGATTTTCAAGTTATAAAAATTTAATGTGTCTGTCCACATACAGTGCATTGGAATCGGCCCAGTCTGATCCACTGAGGTATGTTCTGCCATGAATATGATTTCAAGGGATAGAACACAGGTTGTACATCTATGTTGTCCATAGAACTAAGTTTGTCTTACAGCCCATTTTCACAATTTTACTTGCAAACCACAACATTAGTGAGAGGTTTTTTTTTTTTTTTTGAAAATTGAAAAATTGGTGCTTCCTTCCCTTTTAACACAAACAGTAACATTCATTCATTTATTCATTTTCAGTAACTGCTTTATCCTGAACCAAGAACACTAGGTGTATGGCAGGAATACACTCTTGATGGGACACCAATCCATCACAGGGCACCATGGACACACTCCTTCAAACCTATTGGCAGTTTAGTTTAGCTAATCCACCTAACAGCATGTTTCCTTTATGGCACCTAAAGGAGGAAACCAGAGAACCCTCAGGGAAACCTACATGGATATATGAATATAATGTGAAAATCACAGACTGTTATCTGAGCTCAAGATAGAATTTTCAGGGAATTTTCAAACATGTTTTAAGTATGATTGTGTAATTATGTATCAATGAACCTAAAGTTTTCGACACAGGTTGGAATATGGGTCAGAAATCATTAATGCCCAAATTTCTGTATCTCCTAACTGAACATTATTGGTTATCTGTCAACAATGGAGATAGTGACAAAGAGAAAGAGCTGTCTGCCCTCACTTTAAAATAGCTTACAATGTACCTGTGCATGTACATTGTAATGTAACAACTCCTGATTTACTTTGTCAAACCTTTTGAATGGTTAAGAGAATAATTGGGTGCAACAAGTACGTGCTAGTAGGACACATAAAGCAGCCCTGAACACATTCCTTTGGGGTCAAATGTGAGGCTGCTGGAAAAGAGAAGATAGGCTGAAGAAAGCTCAGCAAATATACTACATGCTGACAAATGACTCATTTGGACAGGCATAATGAGATAATGAGTGATACAGTAAGCTGCACTGAGTTTGTCCTCGTGGCTGGATAATGTCAGCGAGAAGATCAGGAGAATGTCACCGCAAGTGTAGAGTTCAAGATTTGGCTTAGAGATTCTGGAGTAACCAGACGTGTTTTTTTTTAAACACGTCAACATTTTCTCCATGATTAACAAATAAATAAATACACATTATGCTATCCAGAGCTGCAAAAGAAACTCAAAATAAGTCATAAAGTAGGTTCCACTTATAAATATACTGTATACTATATGGCCAGGATTCTGTGGACACCTGACCATCACATACATACTGTATGTGTTCCTTCCCCAAAGTGTTGCCACAAATTTAGAAGCACACATTTGGAATAGGATGTATTTATATGCTGTAGCATTATGATATCCCTTCACTGGAACTAAGGGACCCAAACATGTTCCAGCACGACAGTGCAACTTTGCACAAAACAAGCCCCATGCAAGCCCAAGACATGGTTTGCCAAGGTTGGAGTGGAAGAACTCGAGTGTCCTGCACAGATCCCTTGCCTGAACCCACTGAACACCTTTGGGATAAACTGGAATGCCAATTGCAACCCAAGCATTCTTGCCTGACAAGAATATTATGAATATTAATATTATAATATTAAGTATATTATGAGAACATTATAAGTATATATGGAGTTCCACATTACCCTCTTGGTTCTCTGGATTCCTTCCACCTCACGAAATATACGAGGAGGTGGACTGATTACTCTAATTTGTGTGAATGAGTTTACGTCCACATTAATCCGGATAGATCTGATATCTGTATTTTCAATTTAAAACGCTCTACGTCAATGGTGGCATTTTGAAACGTTTTTCAAAAATTGCTCGTCCACACAGAAATGTCTAAAAACGCTTACATCCCTATACTCCCGATAGCAGGCACAACAACTGCAGTACAACACTGTCCACTGTCTTGCTTGTTTTGAGTTGAATGGGTCATTGCATCACGTGACAAAAAATATGTCATTGTTTTTGAATATCTGTTTTCTTTGTCCACACTACAACAAGAAATCATTGTTTTCAATTTTTCAAAAACCTCAATTTTCACTGGACAAAAAAGCCATCTCAGTAGAGAAAACGATGTGTTTTCAAATTGCATGTGCATGGCAACCTGTGATGGCATGTCATCCCATCAAGGCTGTATTCCAACCTTACACCCAGTGTTCCAGAGATTGATGAATTTAGGCATGAGCGCAGACAGGCAGCTTATTATGGAGACCTGCTGACCTACAGAGTGTAAATGTAAATGTGGATGTAAATGTAAATGTAAATTGCTTACACACTATTCACACACGTTCACAGGTAGTGTCAGTACATTTATAGCACAGACCTGCTCCATTGTAACTTAATAATGAGTAGCTATTTTGATGTTAAAATCAATCTTTCCAATCCTTTTGTTTTACTTGTTTTACACAAATGGGGCAGCTGTGGCTCAGTTGGTAGAGTGGGTTGTCCACTAATTGTAGGTTTGGCGGGATGATTCCCAGCCCACATGACTCAACAAACTGAAGTGTCCTTGGGCAAGACACTGAACCCCAAGTTGTTCCCAATGGCAAGCTAGTGCCTTGCATGGCAGCTCTGCTACCATTGGTGTGGGTGTATGTGTGTGTGAATGGGTGAATGAGACACAGTGTAAAGCGCTTTGGATAAAAGCGCTATATAAGTGCACCATTTACCATTTACAAATATAAACAAGGACTTCACCAGCGTCTAAATATTACACACAGATCCAGTTTTCGCATGGAATTGTTCTATTCTTTAACTTTTTTGATCTGCAGATGGAAGGTTTAGCATTCTGTGCGTACATTAGATTAATGATACTTATATTACAACATTAAAACCCACATGAATATCAAATCCAAATCTTATACCAAACTGACCCCAAGGTCATCACAAGTCCACATGACCATGGAAACACTCCAAAATTCTCCACATGCACTGTGTATAAATGAATTGCTCTGTTAGCCACTCTTAATTTATTTATGACACTATATGTAGTAATATGAGGCCAATTTAGGGCCTCGGAGAAATAATTATTCAAGATAATCTGCATGTATTAATATTACTTTGTGCAAATGTATTATGATGTACATTAAGGCTCCCTTAACAGACATTATTTAACACATTACTTAACATGAACAAACCAGTAATGTCATTAATACACAATAAATACCATAATAAACTAACACATATTAATCAATGTTTTTTTTTTTTTAAATGATAACACCTGCATTAACAAATGTTAACACCATCAATGAGTAATATGAAGCTCACAATGATCAATATGAGCCAGCACTTTAATAAACATGTTTTACCAATTCATCAGTAAGTTATGAACATTCAGGAACATGCTGTAAGTGACAAGTAATGACAGTTTTTCATTTCTTTAACATTCAAACAAATGTCAATTCAAATGTGTTCATTTGCTTTACCTACAAAACTTATGGTTTATTAATACTGAAGTTCATATTTTGTTAATGTGAACTAAAGCAGTAAACAATGTTAGTTAAGGGAAGTTTCATGTAATGTATTACCCTACATTTAAATATTACAATATATTTGGCAAAATAATGGTTGCTATACTTTAGAAGCAGTGTAAAGGATTTGTACGGGGCAAATATTTATTTAGCCAATTAACCATTGAGCTGTTTTTTGTCACGCAAACTCGGCCACCCTGGTTGTAAATCCTTCAGCATCATAGATATTAAAATTGGAATTAGTCAAACTTCTACCACATAGTGATCTCACCAAAACCTTAGGGGAAAGTTTCATTTCTCCTTTCCTGTCCATTAGCTGTGGGAATCAACAATATAAACGGCACCTGTATTTCCACGAAAGCTTGCGATCACAGTGGATTGTAAAGATGCACACATGTAAATCAGCTCATGTCCTTCAACCATGGTCTACACTGATGCACAGGTGACTAATTTTACATATTTGAATAGAAACCTAATGCAAAGTAAGAGTGCAGACAGGTTTGGGTTTGCTGGGAATGTGAATATCACTCAGTGCAGAATACAGTGGAATATCCTGAACATCAAGGGCTACGGAGTGTATGAAATCATGCAGACAGACGAGAGAATGCACACAAGTGCAAGGCGAGCATTGCTCGGGTCTGGGATTTTCTTTACAAAGCAGGGGGTATGAGCAAAGTGTGTGACGAGGGTGCAGATGGTCATGTTATTTGAGATGCAGTGTGGTTAAACACGTCATATCAGTGCCCCACAGGTCAATCGTGGAGCACTCTTCCGGTGTTCAATGCGCCGTCTCCTCTCAGGGATTAAGTGGGGTCTAGAAAGGTTTTAAAAGGTACAATTTCTCATGTGGACAGAAAAAAAGGAAAAACTTTGCAATAGTTTGAAAGAGAAGGGGACATCTAAAAAAAACTGCTTGTCTGTCACACTGATTGTCTCAAGTATGTTCATTGAAAGAAACTGCCTTTGAGGGAATTATTTATGCTCTTTGAATCCCAGCCAGATCACTCAGTCCATCTCGTAACAGTTTGTTCTATATAGAGCATAAATTCAACACACAGCAGTAGAGTATGTGGAGGAATCCAACTGAACAAACAGTCATGTTGATTAAGAAAACATGCAGAGAAAGACATGTTGTCGTATACATGCAAACACTGATACTGTGTGTAAAATCTCTCTCTCACACACACACTCACACACACAAACACACACACACACACACACACACACACACACACACACACACACACACACACACACATACAGCCAGAGGTAAAAAGTAAGAGGATTCCCAACCTAGCAGCATGTATAAGCATATAAAGGCAGCATGCAAAGTGCAGAAAGCAACAAATCTCCATGTCCATACCTTCCACATAGACCTTGTCCTCTCCCCTTGCTTCAGTGTCTCATTCCTCCCTTGATATCCTACACAATTTCTGAGTGTGTCTCTGTCCGACAGGACAGACTACACCAAGCAGTGAGGAGGAGCTCAGGAGGAAGGGAAAAAAAAATCAGCATGAATTAGCATTCCAAAAGCAGGCATGTGACTTTTTTCTCTCCAATTGCAGGGCAGCATGTCACTCTGGACCTCCCTGCACTGCTCCCACCCTCCTTCTCTCCTCTCTTTTTCTCTTCTCCAGTAGAATAGCTGTGACAGAACTGTAAAACATCTGAGGTGTTGTTGCTACTTAAGAAACATTGTATTTACCATTCACATTCAACATCAGCAAGATTATTCTCATCTTAGTAGCTTGTTAGAAACTGTACTTAAGGACCTTATAAATCAAAGGTTTATTTCTACACTTTCTAACACTATGGACTTATAGCACTTTAGACTTTTTTATTCATTTTCAATAACTGCTTCATTATGACCCAGAACTAGGGTGTATCCCGGGAACACCCTGGATGGGATGGCAGTCCAGAGATATCATGCACACACACACACACACACACACACACACACACACACTCACTCACTCCTAGGCGGATTTTAAAGTCGACAGTCTGGGAGGAACTGGGAAGAAATTGGAGAACCCATAGGAAATCCATGCCTATTGTGGGAGAACATGCAAAACTCTACACAGCCATTATAAAGTCAGGACCGAATTAGGGATCCTGGAGCGACACAAACCCACTGCACCACCATCCTACTCACCTCACACTTAGATTTAGTCAACCTGTACATTGCATGGACAGAAACAAACAAAATTCACATCGAAGTGACATTTTCTGCAATAAATCCCAAAAGTCCACTACAGGACCTTCACTGGTATAGCAACTGGGCTGCTGAAAACAGTGTTTTATACTCAGTCTGCACATTAAAAGTCTTTCCTCCAAGTGCACCCTACCCTTCATCTTCCCGAAGCCTTTGAGGGTCATTACGACTAGTGCCATTTAAAGCAATGCAGCCTACAGCACTCTTCTGCTGCATGACCTGAGCCGACCCGGCTTTACAAGACCTCTCAGCAACAAGTGTTAGAAAGCAGTCATTGCTGAATGTTGAGCACTTAAAGGACCATGATTAGTCTGTAGCCTTTCTCTGTCATGCCATACTCAGATATCAATTATTTGTTTGCAACCATGGCATGAAGTAATAAAACGTTTTGGAAATGAAACTGGATGGTGCTGTGCTTAAGGCTGTTAAGTGATGGAGGATATAATAGTATGAGACTCACAGGTGCTGAGGCAGCACTGAGATAATTAGACAGGTCAGAGAACAGAGAGGGAAGTGAAGGAGGTGATTGTGCTATTTTCTGCTCTGATAATAAGTTCCTTATGCTTCCCTTATGTGCACTAGGAAAGGAGGAGGAAATTCCCTATAGGGAAGGGTGTACAGATGAATATTGTTAATAGAGTAGATTTTAAAGTTGTCTAACACATCAAAATCACAGAATACAACTGTATAAGTTGCATTGAAATTTGGTACAGTGTCTGGTGTTTTCCATCATAGCATCAATTCTCTAAAAGGTAAACTGTAGTGTAATTGTTTATAAGGAAATCGGCTGGTAGCTTGTTCTGAGCGTCTTAGAAATGAATGTTCTTCGTTTCACAATATTTCTACTGACTCTCTTCTATATTGCTTTCGTTTTCATTTCAAACTTGCTCTATTACTTCATATGTTTCCAACATTCCTTTTTTTGCTTTAATGTAAATGTTTCTAAAAAAAAATTGCACTTTTTTACTGATAAAAGAAGGCATAAAATAAGAAAAATAAGATGAAATTTAATATATTGGCTGCCGAAGACCGGTTACAAATGCATAATATCAATTTACATTATGACACTCTTAACTAATATATATAATAGATAATTAGTCACAAATATGGAATAAGTAATGCTTGCAACATACTTTTTGTGATGCAGTGAACTACATTCAGCAAATTTAGTAGCATGGCAATTTACGTATTATGTATTATGTTTTTATTTATGATATGTGTTAAAACTGTATACAGTACATTACACTACATTGTATGTAAACTTATTTTTAGTCCTGGATGAAATAAACGTTTGTTAAAATGCAGGTGTTTATTTAGCTCAATTCTAATGGGGTTTTAATGGTCTATTTACCTCTCAGTTACTACTATGGATTATTTGGTACCTATAGCGAAACTAATAAGAAATTAAATGCAATGACAAGAGTGAGGAATATAAGTCTGGATTAATTAATTCAGGAAATAATGTATAAGTACATCAGACCAGTTTTATTTCCTTGTGTTTAGCTGTTTAACCAATATTAAAGTAAAGCTTTGGCTAAGATCAAGTGTATTGTATTATCAGAAGGCACTTTGGTAAAGAAAGTGAGTTGAATGCAGTGTTCTGTCCGGCTTTGTCTTACCTTCTTGCCTCCTGATCAGAAACAGCAGGTCTCCACAGTTCTCCACCTCAGCTTCCTGGAGACTAATTTATAACTTCCTGTTGTCAGCACTCCTGTTGATATTAATCTCCTGCCTGTTACAATAGCAGTAGGGCTCTTAGAATTAGCCACTGTAGCCAGGATTAATAGGTACCTCGGGCTAAACACCTGAAGTGATAAATGGGCCTGAACAAACACGTTCTTGTTGTAACACTTTACAGTTAATGGGTTGCGCTTTGTAATTGTAGCAAGTTAAACTTTCCACATAAATGTTCTGATGCTCTTGGTTTGGAGTAGGTATACTGATATCCTTAGTAATCAATCTACGTTAATACGTTAATTCTTTGAATAACATTTCCATATATATCAGTGGAGATTAAACAAACAAATATATATATATAATTCTCAGAGTTGTGAAAGGATGACAGAAGGGAGGAGTGGAGAGGATGAAAGACAGAAGTGTGAAAGTGAGAAAAGGTAGAGTTTTTTTTTTTTTTTTTACACCGTACATCCTAAGCCTGTGGTTTATGAGCCCCTTCTTAATGACAGTTTATTCCAGTGGGTGGGATGGAGGTGACTAGCACAGAGGCTTATGGCTGAAGATCCATCACACTTTATGAGGCTGTTGTCATGTGCAGAAAAGGGGTAATGCTCACACCCAGCTTTGTTTCTTTTCGGCTGTAAACGCTGCACTGTCACTGTAATTGCCCCCATATATATATGAGTGGCCCTTACCTCCATGCTCTGGACTATAAATCAGTCACCTCACATAGTCACACAAAGGAAACAAGACTCTGTCCCTTGTCTGTCCACCTCAACAAACTCCACGCTCACACCTAGAAACACAACGTTTATGTCAGGGGAGCACTCATGCTCATAAACCTGCTTCCTGGTAGGCTTTCTAGTTATATGGTTACTACTTGGGTCTTCTTGTGCTTCCAAATGGACTGTGAAAACATTTATCGACACTATCAACCAACTGCATGCACAATCACAGAAACAAGTCATATTTTTGGCTCAAACCACTTACAACAATAGATGGAAAGGAGCACTCAATTAACTGAAAATCACAACCAAGCTATAAAAAAAAACCCATTACATTGAATTAAATAAGATTTTATTTATATAGTGATTTTAATGATTGACATTGCAACAAAGCAGCTTTACCGAAATCCAGATGTAGAGTTAAACCTCTAATGATCAATCCAGAGATTATAGCCTCCGAAGAACTAGACACAAATGAAATCCAAGCTCTTCTGGGTGACAACTGATAGTGGGATTATGAATCATTACTCTTTTACAACTCTATTCTTTACATCAAACAGTAAAACCGAGCACACTACATGTCTTTTTGGTATATCATGCATTTTGTTGACATCTCCATTTTGTCAGGGTATGCAAACTTCTGCACTCTTTTGCATATTACAACACTGGGGAATGTCAAATCGTTCAGCACTGAAAAAAAGCTAAATGAGTTGCTTGTACATCTCTTATTCTAACGAGTTATGTGCACAATTCTTTTGTTCATTTATCTTTAGCAACTGCTTTATGCTGGTCAGTGCTAAAACAAATAAAAAAATAAACACTTGTAGAAATTTTTGGTGGGAATACACCCTGTATGGGACACCAGTTCATTGCAGGGCACCATACACACACATTCACACATTCATTCACACCTACAGGTAATTTAGAGTAACTAATGCACTTAACAGCATTGTTTTGGGATGTGGGAGGAAATCAGGGAAGCCAGAGGAAACCAATGTTGACACAGGGAGGACATGTACATGCAAAGCAACAAAACAAAACATAATTTTTGGCTCCTGATTTGTGATAAAACTACATGAGTAGATGGAAAGGAGCTAAATGGGTTTACTGCACACACACACACACAAACACACACACACACACACACATGCACACACACTGTACATACTGCTCTTACCATTGTAGTACCTTCTTAATACTGTTCCTGCATTTATGGTTCTTTCACTACACTATTTTACAGTCATTAAAGAAGAAAAAGCCTTGTATATATTTGTCATATATACATTACAATACAGTGAAATTCTTTTCTTCACATATCCCAACTTGGTAGGAAGTTTGGCACAGGGGCAACTCCTGGAACTTGTTCAAGAGCCCAACAGTGGCAGCTTGGTGGTGCTGGGGCTTGAACCCCTGGCCTTCTGATCAGAAATCCATTGAGCACTGAACACTGAAATGAACACTGCTAGATATTTCCATTTCCATTTATGTATTTGTGCATTTCCATTTATGCGATTGCCAGTTAAGGGCCTTGCCCAAGGGCCCAACAGTGTTAGCTTGGCAGTGCTGGCAGAACTCCTTACCTTCTGATCAGTAACCCAGAGCCTTTAACCACCGAGCCACCACTGCCCTTGGGGCTCAGATATGTAAGAATACTTGCAAAGCCCCTTTGAGAAAATCTTCAAACTGAGTGCTTTGTCATACATACAAAGCACAATACAAAGGTATTAAAAAACTATTTTTAATATATAACTCATAAAAATACCTTATATAAATATAGGAATAGTTACCTGAAGGACAAGTTTTACTGTCAAAACAGAAATGCATCATAGCGCTGAATGCACTTTAACTGAACTAAATTGCAACTTGGCATTGACAAAGTTAAACACTGCCAATGTGTCACTGTGTCAAATTAGAGGTTACTGTCCTGACAAAGTCCCAATTAGGCTGAAATGTGCCATTTAAATTTTTTTTAAATTATTATTTCTTTTTTTCTATAATTTTTTAAAATAGTGGTGCAATTGATTTAAGTTTTCCCCTTTAACATCATAGTTAAATCAATGCTGATCTATCACTGTTTCCAGAAATATTACAAGAAGCTATTTTTCAGCATGGTCTAGCATAAGTGGCCTATGTGACAAACACACAAAAAAATCAATACTATTCAGAAGACAAGATCAATATGTGCAATTATGATCGACATCATACATTATGTATGGTGGCTTTGAAATATTAATGATAAAACCCACAGTTCTGTCTAACAAAACATTTTTTTTTTTGCCAAAACCTTTATTCACAGCTTGATGAAGTCTGAAATGGTTTCCTCCAATGTGTGTGACATTTATATTTGTATCCAAAGGAGTTCTAATGAACAGTTCATAAAATATGCAGCATATACAGTAAAATATGAAGGATATAAGCTTCTATTGTTCATGCAATACATTTCTTTCTTGACTATGATTTAAAGGATTTGTTTCTTGCCAGGTTTGCATTGAAACATGTAGAATCTACCGAGTCCATCTACTGCTGCCATCTTCTGGTCTTTTTAGTCGTAAATATTTTGTAAGGCTTGAGGCTTGCAACAAAACCTACACTACTGCTACTCATGATCATGTTATATGTAAGTGCAAACGTTTTCTCTCCCCATGAATTCCGCATGAAAGTAGTTCCACTTTAAACTTTATTTTATAATGTAAAATATGGACCATTTGGGTTGTATTAAAAATTTGTCAATTTAAAAAGTTATTTTTTTATGTTGCCTAAAATAAAGCAAGTACATGAAGATTTGAAGAGGTGTAAGGATTTACAGAAAAAAAAAATTAGGTGAGATTGCTAGTTACGTATGTAGTATGAATGGTAAGAGTGGTGATAGTATGTGTGTGTGTGTGTGTGTGTGTGTGTGTGTGTGTGTTATGAATAGGAGCTTGGTAATGTGGTGTGGGAGTTATCATTTCTGCAGGGAAAACAGGCAGCTGCACACACCCATCCCTCTCCTTTCTCTCCAACTCTCCATCCCTGTCATTCTTTCTTTTTACTCCTGCCAGCATCATGAGTGCCACGGACCTTTCCAAACTGCCCATCTGCCACCCTTGTGAGACCACCAGTCTTGTGAGTGGACCCACTAACAAAGCAGTAAGTTTTTTTTAATTGACTTTTTAAAGTCTATTTAATTATTTATTTACCCCAACCTGTTCTGTTGATGTTCTGAAACCTTTGCATTGTAACTGCACGGAGCTGAGAGAGACATACTGACATGACGAGTGCAGGTTTGTCTGCTTAATATGCCCCGAGGAGCAGAGCAGGCCTGGATTCATGGTGTAATTAGATGAGGCGCTGTAATCCTATTTACATGTGTTTGTTTTTCCTAGTCAAATATCCGGTTGAGCCCTGCCAGTGTAGTTGTGCCCTTTTGATGTTTGGTTAAAACTCTGTCATTACATTTACAGCACTGCTGTCTCACTATTCTTTCTCGGATTTACATTCAGATTATTTCATGATCACAGGTGGAATTGGTTCCAAAAGTTAGCATTTTACAGGAATGCAGTAGCATAAAATAACAGACTTCACAGTGCTGTATAATTATGATTACATAATTACAAATACATCCTCAATACTGGAGATGCTCAGATAGACAGCAGATAGAGAAAAATACAAGCAGAAGGCAGTAATACAGACAGTATATTCTGAAATTACATGGAAAAGATTATTTTACTTTCAATGACATTATTATAACCTGTGTCCTATAATGCATCCCAGAGCACGGTTGCTGCATGCACATGATTAAGTTACCTATGAAGTGCTGTAGAAGGCTGATTTTTTTAAGGACTGTACATTTGCCATACATAAAATGAATTGTAGCAATCTAATGCACGTAAAGTAGATCAACTGATTGCATTAATTGTTAACCTTACAGAACAGTCACATGAATTTCACACGTGAATAATCATATGATTAAAGTGAATATTACTTTTGTGGTTTTTAAACAATTCACATGTTATGTTTCACATTTTTTTTTCTTTCAACTTTCATGTGTGCATGATTTTTCCCAACATTTGGCAGTTTCGCATGATTCAGTTATTTTGACCTCTTAATATAGCACATGTAGTTCATTTTTTTCTTTAATAAATGTGAACATACAGTCACATGAAAAAATAAGTACACCCTATGGAAATTGTTGGCCTTTTTGACATATTTGGACAAGCAAACATTTGATCCTCTTTGAAATTGAGCCTATTAATAAAGTTGATACACTCTTTCAAATGACACATAAAATTGAAATTTTGTAGTAATTTTCACATTTTAAATGAACAAAAAAGCAGACCAGTCACATGGAAAAAGTAATTCCCCCTACATCACACCTTCAAAGCCATAAAATTCGAACCAGGTGTTGAAGATTGTGTGCCAGTGATTAGAACCTGCTCAGGGAGTGCAGGTGGAACCTGTCTTATTTATTCCCCTCTCATATCTAGTGTCTGGTGTTCCCTTTGTTATTGAGGTGTGTGGAGTCATCATGCCAAAATCTAAAGAGTTCTATAAGGCCTTCAGAAAAAAGGTTGTGGATGCCTATGAGTCTGGCAAGGGACTTAAAAAGATCTCCAAATTATTTGAGCTACATCATTCCACTGTAAGGAAAATAATCTACAAATGGTGCAGATTTTAAATGACTGCCAATTTGTACAGGACTGGCCGTCCCAGCAAATTCAGCCCAAGAGCAGACCATCTGATGGAAAAAGGTGAAGTCCACAAAAACCCAAAAATTTCTTCATGGGATCTGCTAGTAAGACTTGCGACTGCTGGTGTCAAAGTGCATGCTTCTACACTCAGAAAGAGATTAAACAAATTTGACCTGCGTTGGAGGAAAAAGCCTTTTCTGTCTAAAAAGAGCATTAAAGCAAGACTATAGTTTGCCAATGAGCATATAGGCAAAGAGCAGGCTTTTGGAATTATGTGCTCGGGACAGACAAATCAAAGATAGAGTTCTTTGGCCACAGTAACAGCAGACATGTTTGACACAGACCAAAGACCAAAGACAGCTTTTCAGGAGAAGCACCTCATACCAACTGTGAAGCACGCTGGTGGAAATGTTATGGTTTAGGGTTGCGTCGCTACCTCAGGGACTGGACAGTTTGCATTCATTGATTCAACTATAAATTATGCTTCATATCAAAGAGTACTTGAAGATAATGTGAGGCCATCTGTCAAAAAGCTGAAGTTGAACCAAAAGTGGACCATTCAACAGGATAATGATCCTAAGCACACTAGCAAATCCATCAAGGAATGGCTCAAAAAGAAGAAATGGAGGATTATGGAATGGCCTAGTCAAATAATTGACTATTATTTGATTCGAAACAGGCCGTACATGCAAGAAAACTCAAACATCTTGCAACTGAAAGAATATTGCAAGGAAGAGTGGTTAAAAATTCCATCAAGCCGATGTCAGAAACTGGTGGACGTTTATGCAAAACACCTACAAGAAGTTATTTCTGCTGAAGGGGGCAATACTAGCTTCTGAGGCCAAGAGTGTAATTACTTTTTCCGCAGAAGAATATCACATCTATTAATATTTCTGTTGAATAAATGATTGAAAAAGTTCATTTTCCCTGTGGTTTTGTTCAAGTATATCCACTTTATTAATAGGCACTGTTTCAAAGATGATCAAATGTTTGCTTGTCCAAATATGTAAAAAAAACCCAACAATTTCCACAAAATGTACTTATTTATTCACATGACTGTATATTCATGATGAATTCACATGTGCAACTTGAGGGCATAAACATGGTGAAAAGCATGTTCATGTGATCTCATATTGCTACATAAGCAAAAAAATATACTGTATGATCACATGAAATGCATCAGTGCATTGGTCTACTTATTATCATAACTAGTATGTTACTGTACTGTATATATACTTATATATTTATATATATAGTATATTACATTATATGCCAATTTCATATACCTCAGTGAAAGATCTATTTAGAAAACATACATTTTAATACTGCACTGTAATACTACTATACATGGTTAAATATGGATTGAATGGTGTATAGAATTTGGGTGGGTGGGGGGGGGGGGGGGGGGGGACAGATTATGAGATTGTTACAGGCAGTGTTTGGGCTAGTTTTGACATGCAGATGCTGTCTCAAAGGACAACACCTGGAAAATGATACCTTGATATTATAAGCTTCTATCTCCCATTCAGTCTTAACCCAGTGAACCTTATAATGCTCATTATGTGCTAGATTTGCAGGGTTGGATGCAAAGTGTTTGGTTGATAGGAGTTGGATGGATACTTGATTTGTTGGCAGTGTGTTAAAGTTTATCCTTGGAAGGTTTGTACATACTGCTCTATCTGATAGCTTGGATATGGAAAAGATACAATCTATAGATTCTAAATAGAAATGTAGGAGGAATTACACTTTGAGAAAAAAAAGGGTACTAAGCTGTACCATTTTTTTGCCGCTTGTCGCTCAGTTGTACACTTTCTGGACCTTATCACCTATTTACCTATCTACTCTAAACAATAATTATTGTCCAATTATATGAAATATTTGCTCGAAAGAAGGTATGGGGTTGTACCCTTTTTTTTTTTTTTGCAGTTTTCTTACTCTACATTTCTGAAGTTATTGAAGGAAGTATTATTTTCTTGGCTTTTCATTATTATTAATATGTGTTGATACTCCAGCTGAGGTTATCACTTATGTAAAAGCAGAGCAATGTAATAAAATTAAATATGTTAATAATGGATATGGGCATGCCTTAAATACGTATGTTTTCTTTAGTTTTCTGGATTTGCTACAGCTTCAGCTTGGTCATTTTTGTATAGATTTTTTTTTTTTTTTCCTGATCTTTGTAGATGAGGTGTGCCACTGCACTTACTGAAACAAGCTAATTGGTAAGTCTTTGTTGTGCAGCCCTGTCAGTGACTCAGAAGGTCCATTATATGTATGTCAGCAGTGCTAACATGTGGACCCTTCGAAGCAAATAACACAGTAATTGATGTGTTGGGCAGATGGTAAGCAGAACATATTTAAAGCTCTTAGCAGAAGGCTTCTAACAAAACATTTCAAATGAAGTGTTCCTTCCCTGGTGTTACCAATATACAGTACAAATCATGCAAATAAGTATATTTAATGCACATGGGTATATGGGTAATGTACATAATGTACATGGGTACATGATTGTTCAGTAGAGCCTGTTGCTTTGCTGTCTTGTTCTGCCCCCTGAGCCATGACACGGCAGGAGTTTATTCACAGCTGTTTGCATTTAAGTGGCTCACTGCACATAAATCGAAAAAAAAAAGGCCAGCAAAGGATTGGGGTTAAACAGATGCACTTGTGCTAATACAATAAAGCTTGTCTCAGCTTCATCTTTCTCTCTCTCTCTGGAGACAGTTATCCTATATCTGTCCTTTAATCAGGGTCACAGCAAAGGCTCCTCAGAGATTACAGGCAAGACGATTACTTCTAACATGACAATTTTGGGAAAACAACATGACAGTGATTGATATTTGTGACTCTTGCTTTATTATTATTAGTTTTGTGGGTTAATACTGTGCTTTTTTAATTGTATGGATAACTGATTTTATTTCCACTACTGGGCTTACAGTGATCTGCTAGGTTTTCTGCTTCTGATCTTAGGTAATTAGTGCTTAATCTGGTGTATTAAAGCAAGAAAACAATCAATATGGGTAAGGGAATAACAAGCAGTTTACTTTTTGCAATTTAAACATGAAAAGGAGCGAGAGGGAGAGAGAGAGAGCAAGCAAACAAACACTTAATTGCCACTAAAATAGAAACTTCTACTCCAACTTCCTGTTTGTACTGTCGCATGCACTCCACTAAATATGAGCAAAGAAGGCTGTAGGAATTGTCTTTATTGTTTAACCTTTTGATCTTTTGTTAAAAAAAATTCCACAAAAATTCACTGCTCTCAGAGATATCAAACAATTGCAAACAAAACACAGGTTTATCAAAAAACCAAAGATCAAAAGTTTAAACAATAAAGACAATTTTTCACAGCCTTCTTTACTCATATTTACCAAAGGTGCCAATATTAGTGGAGGGCACTGTATATAACTTTAGCTTTAGCTTTCTTTAGATATAATATACCACAGTGCTGTTGCATTCTCAAATCTGATTGGTCAGAAGGTGTTGATGGTCAGTACTGCTCTGACAGTATTGCTGGCTGTAATTCATATTCATAATGTACTTGTTCTAATACATGATCAATTCTGCAATATTAACTCATGCACAGGGACTTGAATAACGGATTCAGCATATAATCCAAGGCTAATAAAAAAGGGAATGTGTTATTTAACAAAGAAAATTGTTGATATGGTGAACCTTTTCTGTAAGGAGACGTTTATTTAACATTCATGGAAGGAGTAACAATAACAGTCCAGATTATCTGTAACATGACAAACTGCACTTTTACGTTTTATTAACTTCAAGGTAGGGGGAACAAAGAGAGGCTTGAGAGATTGCTTATAGCTCAATATGGTTAATGAGTTTTATTTTTGCTATATAGTTCAAAAGTGGCAAATTGTTGTCATTGGAAAATCAACTTTGTGGTGGTAACAGTAACTCCACTTTACACTGGGCCACCTCACACCCCCCGTGAAATTTTCCTTTAACAGCACACCCTGTTCTGCTTTATTCCTTATTGAATCTCATATAGTCTCTCTGAAAGCATACAGCCAGGAGGTACTCTTGTAGAGAGGAACAGAATTTTCTGAAAGCAGGCCATTACAGCATGTTTTACACGTGTGCTTGCTGGAGCACATGGCCAGGGCACAGGTCAATTGTGTGGTCCTGGGAAAGCCACTAATTTGTTCTTGCTTGCATATGATTTAATATAGTGATAAAAACTTAATGGCTTTGGCTATGTATTAAACACTGAGTCGTTATACTGAGTCCATGGTGACAGACATATAATTGGCAAAATCTTTGGAACACTTTTTTAGTCAGTAGGTAATATTTTGATGAGACTAGTACATTTGTTAGCATCAGAAAACAGCAAACACAAAGACATCTCTAAAGATCATGGTGTGATATTTTGCCGTTTGTTTGGATTATGTTTGGAAATCTGAGACATTTCCCTAAAAAACAGCAATCCAATTTCCACTGGCTTGCATACATTTTTAAATGAACATTTAATGTGCTGTATTATATTTAAGTATATTAATCAAGTACAAAATCAAGTAACTCAGGCACTTATCAAAACTCTGACATTACTTTACAGAAATTGTTCGAGTTTCTAATATAAATTTTGTTTTAAACTTACTTAAAAGAATGAATTTGTGAGCTAGCTGATTTTATGGATGATTAAAATCATTAGAAAAATGTTTCTGGTAATTATGCTGGTTATGCTGCATTCGTTATCTTTGTTCATGTAAACTCTTATGTTATAGTACAACAGACTTTCTTTGTTTACTAGATATAGACAATGGGGTCCAAACATCTGAGACCACATTGAAAATGTGTCTTTTTTAAACAGATTAAACATATATCTTGAAACTTGTCTAAAACAAAAAAAAAAGGAAATGTGCAACATGTTGACTATTTAATACTTAAGATGTTGCACAATTTCTAGATGTCTATTTAAATGTAAGCAAATTTGTGATATTGACCATGTTAAATGAAAAAGTCGGATTTACCGTAAGTATTATCCCTTCCATTGAAGCACGTATTCAGACGATTCACGTCAATGGATTTGATTTAACATGGATCATCAGGTTTCACTCAAGTTATTGCTGATAATGTGATTTATAATGAAAACCTTTGTTTTAACTGAAAAAGAATGCCAAACAGAAGCATTTTCACTAGTGTGCTCTGACTTTTGAACCCCAATGTGTATTGACATAACATTGTATTGTAAATAATACAATTTATATATAAATAATTAAATAATATTGTATTGTAATATAATAATATCTAAAGTGTAATATAATACACATTAACATACAGAGTAAAAACTGTAACTAGTTGAAACTAGTTAGAGCAACTAAAACACATCTCAATTCAGTTACGTGACGTTGTTATCACTTATTTGTCCACTAGGGACAACATAACATATTTCATATTAAATATTCTATCATTTGCGTCACAGTTTTCCAAACCCAGTTCTCAGGGTTTTTGCACATTCCAAACAATATTACTCTATATCAGCTCACAAAACAACAACCAAGCATTTAAAAACACTAATTCCTCAGACCAGGGGCCTCTGTAGCAATATTCAAGCCCCTGGCAGGTTAATATAGTGGTTTTCAAAGTGCGGACCGCCAGGGGGCGCCGGGGGGTCCTCAACAATTTGATGTGAAAAATAAATCCGCACTCTCAGACAACCACACACACACACACACACACACACACACACACACACACACAATCCATTCCTAATATAATGTAATGTAAAGATGTAAGATGTAATTATTAATAAAAAGGGAGATATATTCAGAAGTCTGTATTTTTAATGTGTTTTAAAGACATCTTGCAAAAGGGGGGCCTCTGTCAAATGTTAATGCCATTTGGGGGGCCTTGCCCTGGAAAAGTTTGGGAACCCCTGGGTTAATACACTGGATCCCATCTACTGAGGGTAATTTATATTCATCTGGATGAATGATTCCCTAAAGTCCCATCAGGCATGTTGACTGCTTAGGGCTCCTGGAATCACCTCTTTACCACAGCCTGGTGTTGTTGGGATCAAAAATTAGAAATTTTAAAAATGTATATTGTGAATGGATGTAATAAATAGCTTGCATATAATTGCACAAATTTAGATAATGAGCTTCCTATTTGTACAGTTGGTTTCTGTTCATAAAATAAATGTGTACTAAATATATTTTACAGTTAAAGGGGTTCCTGGCAACAAAAAGTTTCTGAACCCCTAGTCTAAGAGACACAAGTTGGGAAATAAACATAAAGTTCCCAGGATTCATTCTAAATTCAAGGCTTGAGACAACACATGTATTTTAACACTTCCTTGTACCCTGTACTTGCAGCTGTATGTTAGCTAGCTGTCCATATGTAGAATGTTGCAGCCTCTGTCACTAAAGTTGTGTGATGATGGTCCACCAGGGGATGCTGAAGAGTGTCAGCAGCAAGTCCCCAGACTCATGGAGAGTCCTGCTCCTGTTTATGCTGCTCTGTGCTGCATCCTCCTTCCCAGCAGGATTCATAACAACAGTATTATTGTATATAAGCCAAATAAGGCACCCAGCCGCGTGTGTAGACAGGTCTCATTCACAATAGAGAAGCAGGAAGGTGCTCCTCCCTTACTACGTATGTCCTCTGTGAAACAGTTTACTTAGCCTGTAGTTCTTTTATTCATTCTTTATACATTCCAAGGCTTTCTGCGAAATTGCTCAGAATGAGGGACGTCAGCGTGACTTCTGCTATTTGAATTTTGTTCTCTTTTATGAACTTTTCCCTCTTTGATGAACTGCTCCCTCTCATCTCTCTAATCGTAATAGTGTTCTTCCCACGTTATTGTGTAGAAGTAGAACACATTTTTCATGCATGTCTGATGTAAAGGATTAGTGGTGTTAGTGGTCTTGGACTAAACGTCTTGTGATGTACGTCACACATACAATGCTTAACAACATCAGCAATGCTTCAGTAATCTCATTTATAGTATTAGCAGACTTAAAAGTCAGTGGATCCAGCTATATATTCAGTTGCTAACTTTATAGATTTTTTTCTTTCCCTCAAATATTTTAAAGTCCCCTCTAATATTCTAAGCACAAAAAACTAAAGTTGCTTCAATAATCTCTTTCTCTGTTTTTATCTCTTTCTCTCCTTGGTTATCAACCCTTCCTCTTGCTTTTCAATTCTCTCAGCGTCTTTCCCTGCTGCAGATGTATTATGTGAGTATCCAAAATGAGGAGGCCAGATAGATGCAGAATTAATTCTTAAAAAATAAAACACAAACCATGGGTTATTTATATAGAATAGAAATAGATATTTAGAGTTCCATTTTTACAGATTTTTGGTAGCATTTTGCTTAAGGGCAGTATTCAAAGGGCTACACAAAAACTTCAACCTTCATAAGCACCACATAACCACACACACACACACACACACACACACACACACACACACACACACGCAAACAGTCATGTGAAAAAATAAGTACACCCCATGGAAATTGTTGGCTTTTCTGACATATTCAGACAACAAACATTTGATCATCTTTTAAACAGTGCCTATTAATAAAGTTAGTATACTTGAACAAAACCACAAGGAAAATGAACGTTTTCAATCATTTATTCAACAGAAATATCAATAGATGTGATATTCTTCTGTGGAAAAAGTAAGTACACCCTTGACCTCAGAAGCTAGTATTGCAGCAGAAATAACTTCTTGTAGGCGTTTTGCATAATTGACCACTCATCCATGCAATATTCTTTCAGTTGCAAGATGTATGTTTTCTTGCATGTACTGCCCTTTTCAAATCCCCCACAACCAGGTTTGGGGAGTAACAAAATACGTGTAATGGCGTTACATGATCAGGATACAGAAAACTGGAAGCTGTAATTCATAATAGTTAAGTCAAAAAACAAAGTAACCAGATTACAGATACTATCAGGATTACAATTTTTTCATTTAAAACTAAAGAAATTAATCTTTTGACTTTTTATTAAGACAAATACAAACACTGACCATGTTTTTAAGCTCTAAAATAAGCTATAAATAAAAGTATTTTAGATCATATTGCTCTTCTCTTGACTTTATTTACATTTGTGACCTTGAAGTAATCCAAAAATAATCAGATTACATTACTTTCATATTGTGATACTTGAATCACATTACTGATGACATTTTTATGAAGTAATTTGTAACTGTAACGGAATACATTTTTTAAGTAACCCTCCCAACCCTGCCCACAACATTTCTATGGTATTAAAATTGGGTTTTGACTAGGCCATTCCATAACCCTTCATTTCTTCTGGCCACTCATTGGTGGATTTGCTAGTGTGCGTAGGATCATTATGCTGTTCAAAGGTCCTCTTTCCGTTCAACTTCAAGTTTTGGACAGATGGCCTCACATTATTTTCAACCAAACACTGCTGCTAACTGGAGATCAGTCTTTCACTTATTTCTAGCACTAGGACTTAATCCTATATTTTGTATTATTGTCTTGCTGCATAATCCAGTTGCACTTGAGTTTCAATTTACGGACTGAAGACTGGACATTCTCCATTAGGATTTTCTGGTAGAGAGCAGAATTTACGTTTCCCTCAATTACTGCAAATTGCCCAGGCCCTGAAGCAGCAAAGCATCCCCACACCATCACACTTCCACCACCATGCTTGACCAGTTTTTGTCCAGTGTCTTTCTGAGAGTTGACTCATGAACAGTTTATTGATGCAAGACAGGCCTGTAGATCCTTTGATGTTGTCCTTGGCTCTTTTGAGACTTCCTGGATGAGTAGTTGCTGTGCTCTTGGATGAATTTTGGAAGGTCGGCCTCTTCTGAGAAGGTTCACTAGGTCCTTTGGAGTCTCATAGCCTTTGACGTAGCTTTGTAACCCTTCACAGACTGATGTAGTTCAATCACCTTCTCCCTCACCATTTCTGGGATGATGTAAGACCTTTTAACCAACTTCAAGCTGTAGAAAAAGTTCAATTTGAATGATTTGATTGAACAGGGTTTTCAGTAATCAGACCTGGCTGTGTCTAGTCCAGCTGAACCCCATTATGAATTTTTATAGATTTGGGGAATTCGTAACTACGGGGGCAAATACATTTTCATACAGACCCAGTTGGTATTGGATAATGTTTTTAACTTAAAATAATATATAATATAAATAACACACACACACACACACACACACACACACACACACACACACACACACACACATTTTGTTTATGTTCAAAGGAAATTAATTTTTAGTAACATTTTGCAAGGGTTACATGAAACATTCATATTTGAATAGTCATTATTTCTCAGAATGGAGGTCAGAGGAAAAACACAACACTGCTATTATCATGTCATGACATTGCTATAGGTATTTATAAAAATGAAATACATAAATTGTATTTCAGTTTACCTACAGGCCAAAGAAAATATATTTAAAACTGTTATTACTGTATCATGACATTAAATTAAATGGGTTTAATCCAAACCTCAATAACTCAAAAACAAGTTAACTTATAAACAGCAAATGATGTCAGCTTGGACTTAATGTGTTCTGTCAGTGGAAAGTCCAGGAATAACAAGCTGTATATGTATCTATGTACAGCTCAATTCAATAGCGAAAATATTATTGTACATATAAATGAAATATTGAATGGCTACTTTATCTACATCCAGTTCATTTGTTAATTTGTCTGCACTTTTGTCCATATTGACTCCATTTGATGTCATTGCATATCAGCTGGCTATTAGGGGTGCCAGGATTCTCAAAGGCATATTGTAGATTTTGGAAATCAAAACATTTGTGCACAGCACAGTGAATTTGTTTCCCACACAAAGACTGAAAAAATTAAGATTCATCTTCTTTCCAATTCCCAAGCTTTTTGGTCTAGTTTCACAACTTTATGTGTGGAGATTTTGGGAGACTTGGCAACCCTGCTGGGAATGCTAAGCCAGTACCTAAACAGAGCAGCAGTGTTCTGCTCTCCATGACAGAGCTCATGCCCACTGCACAGAACCTTTCGGTCCAGGCTTCAGACTAATGCTTTGTGATGGGCTCATTGTCTATTTCACCTAGTTTGAAATGGAGACTGATGCCAAGTCTTAATTAGACCACTTGAATAAAGGAATGCCGGATTCTCCTAAGGGGAAACACAATGTCACTTTCTACATAGCTGTACTGGACCGCTCAGTCTGACAGTATCCCAATTCCAGTGCATGAAGAGCTTGATTAATCAACGTGAAGATGTCTTTTGCTATATGCCATGAACTTAAAAGCCTAGGTCAAAGAGACAAAAGAGATGGAGATGTGAGGGACTGGTGATGTGGTTTGATTTGAATGGTCACATTCTGATGACCCCATCCACTTTCCACTCAAACACTGATGTCTTTGTGTGCAACTGCCTCAGCTCTACATCCTAAAGACAAATATTTCTTTCATGAAGTGTCAACACTGAAGAGAAAATTTTTAACATTTTCAGGCCGAGCAGTGTGTAAAATAATTCATATTGGGTAAATTGTTATTCAGTATTTTGCCTGTTTCTTTATACTAATTTTTTTTATGGATTATTTAGCGAAGCCTATGTGACTATATGCTGCATCACATCACACCACATCTGCTGCATGTTCTTTTCAAAGGACAGTTCAGTTATTTCATCCTAGCGCAAAGCCAAAATGAGATGAGACAAGTTTACAGTTATATCAAGGTAAGCCAGTGTGGGGCATGCAGACAAGCACGTTCCAGGAGATGATGGCACTGGAGTCACATGACCATGCAGATTACTGAGTCACGTCCCACACTCATCCTTCACGAGTGTAAGGCAAGCTTCATGCATGTGGTGTATTTCTTCTTTTTTAGACACTAGACCTCTCATTTTCTCAAAAAAAAGGCCGCCATCTGATTTTAGTCACAGAGCAAACACTCTTGCTCTCTTAAAACAGATCATGACCTTTCCCCTTTAGACCTGGTTAGTGTTATTAACTCCTAGTGTTGACACCTAGGCATTGGCACAGTAATTGCAGCCATTGATAAGTTTAAAAATAGTTTGTGCTTTCAGGAAGAGATATTTGCTTGACACGGCAGTAGTTTAGAAACCTCATCTGCTCTGCTGGGAAATCACAGGATGTTTTATAGTCACATCAATCCATCTGGAAAACTTTGCATCTAGTGTGTGTGTGTGTGATTTTAAATTAAGAACACAGTTTATTTATTTATTTATTTATTTTAAAAATTTTGTTCCAAGGAATGTGGACGGTCTATCTACGTCTCTTCAATGTTTTCAAAAGCTACTCTTGAGATCATGTTGGATTGTAAATACTTTAAAAAAAAAAAGTTTCTGCAATATCCTGCTCCCAGATATTTGTCCACAGTGATTTAAGATAGCAATAAAGTCAGAAAGGCTTAGTAATACATACCTGTAAATGAAAAAATGGGTGCAATAAGACGGCTAAAGTATCAAAGGCAAGCTATAACAAGTTTGTATAAATTTTATGACTATCAGTGAAAACTAGTTATAGGTAATTATTAGAAATAATTACAAAATATGTATATTTATTATAAAATGATGTACAAACTGTTTTAAGAAATTCAACTGATCGAAAACAGGATATGTGATATAATCAAAACAAATCAAAGTTCAAATTACAGGTATATTTACAATTACTGCTACAGTGTGTGTGTGTGTGTGTCTGTGTGTGTGTGTGTGTGTGTGTGTGTGAGAGAGAGAGAGAGAGAGAGAGAGAGAGAGAGAGATCTGAAATCTCTTATATTATCTACTAATGACAAAGAAACAAGATATCATTATGAAAACAGGAGTGGTTGATTATTATTGATTATTATTACCATTCTGAGTGAGTGTAAATATTATCTGGAAAAGAAGGTTGAAATTCATAGTAAATCAGAATCTAAATCTTTTTTTAGGAACCACTGGTTCTTTGAATCACTGAACAATACCAGCCCCTTAATACCCACCCAGTCCACCCAGACTTTGATATATAAAGGTCTGTTTGTTTATATTGATTTTCAAAGAAAATTGATTTAATCATGCGGAACCAAAAGGGTTTTCCTCTCACTTTTGTTTGGCGAAGGTACATACGTATTTTCCTGTGTTATACAAAAGAACAAATCTTCTTTATTGATGTTTAGAATTTCACCGGATTCACCCCTGCCCCAGTGAACAAAGGTTTAGGATGTTATATTAGCATACTGTGACAATAGCATCTTCACAGCTACTCATTCAAAAACATTATATATTTTGAATATTAATCAAAGTGTACTTCAAGCTTCAATATCAAGACTTCACTAATTGGATATATGTGAGTTTTGTTCTTTCTTTTAAATTAGAATTTAGATAATTTTTTGCTAAAAGAGTTTTTAGTGTTTTAGGAAATGCACACACACACACACTGGTCACACACACACACACACACACACATACACACACACACACACACACACACACAAACTGTGCACTATAGAGTTTTGTTATCTAGGCTATTCCCATATTAGAAATCAATCAGAGTGATCACTGCTACTAGCTTTTATTGATTGCTCTTATTTTTAATCGTCACACAGTGGCATTCACAATGAAATGAAATCTGTCCTGAATGTTTCACACAGCCCCTTGAGACTTCAGCATTGAACAGTCTATTTTGGATGTTTCATTTTGAGTCTATAAAAAGATGTACAAAAATTTGAGATTAACCTATTTTCTGACTCATTGTTGACATAATGTTAATTCAGGTGGAATGAGCATGATAAGGCTGGAGTGACCTCTTTAATCTAATATGTAGCAAGAGATCTGATTAATCTGAGATTGCTAAAGTATGAGTGTTGCCTTTTTAGAGACTAGAAAAGAAAACTGCATTGTGAGTATCCTGACATGACCAATGATATGCTTATAAGTTCATAACAATGATTATAGAGATTTAGTGTGTCATGATCAATATTTTATAGCCTCTATAAAAGAAATTGGTGAAATAACATTTTTGGTAAGACGTAAAATGCATTTTTTTAGTTGCTGACCCATTTTGGCTTAAGATGGAAGATTATATATACCCACACAAACACACACAAACACCCCCCCCCCCCCCCCCCCACACACACACACACACATATATATATATATATATATATATATATATATATATATATATATATATATATATATATATATATATATATATATATATATTTCAAACCAGAACTGATTTTATGCACATCTGGCACTTAAACACCTGGTTATGATGTAAAAATAATTTTTAATGAAATATTTGCAACATAGAATGATAGCTGAGACCTAGCTTAATAAAAACACATATTTCAAAATAATGCTTAGTTATTTGTATAGATTTCTTAGTTTAACCCTATACAAAGTTTTAACTAATCTGATTGCTCTCTCTCTCTCTCTCTCTCTCTCTCTCTCTCTCTCTCTGTCTCACTCTCTCTCTCTCTCTTTGCCTATCTCATTTATTTTCTATAGTGAAATAATTACAATGTTTATATCTAAGATGCAAATATGGAAATATACCTCAGAAAGGACAATATAGCCTACTGGACGCGTCACCTGCGGAGAGTACGTGCAGCCAATCACCGCGCTCTCGATTGTCAACACCTCCCATCCATCCAATCACATCCCCAGACGACTAAAAGCCGGATCTCCTGCGCTTACAGTAATAAAGCACTGTACACATACTGCAAGTTTCATTCAGAAGCAACTCCTGAGAGAAGAAGAAACATTTCAAGATGACGATTGAAAAAAATTAATAATTAACGGATACTGATTATTACATTTCTTTATTTTGTTTATTTATTTATTTATTTATTTATATTTTTTTTTAGCGCCGGTTGCTTTCTGGTGATTTTATTCTAAAGAAGACAGATATAGGGACTTTTTGATCTTACAAACAAGAGAAAGAAAAGGAACCCTCGGTAGTTTTTTCCTGATAAACTCCTCACGATGGACTCGAACAGAAAGGTAGGTTCATAGTAAAGTAATGTTTCTCTCAATGTAAGTGATGCATCCATCTAGGAACTGCACTTTCTGCACACATCACCTTGTGTCAGTTAATGCCTGTCTGTTTATAACTAAAACTTACTACATCCTTGAACACGACAAATCACACTTAACTGTCATAATAATAATATATTAAAATAATAATAAATAAAATAAATAAATAATAATAAAACATACCCACGGTTTAAAATCATATGACTTTAAACATTACAGCTAATAGGTTTGTATACTTATCTTTGTTATAGACGAAATATTTTCCTATAATAGTCAATAATAGTCATAAACAAAACTTTGTTTTGCTGACATAATACAAAGTAATAAAAATATTTAGTAAATGAAGTAATGTAGTAATAAACAGCATTAAATAAAATAGTGGTACTAGTTTGTAATTTGAAAATATATGACAGTTTTTACATTTAAAATAATAATAATAATAATAATAATAATAATAATAATAATAATAATAATAATAATAAAAATAATAATTATTATTATTATTATTATTATTTTATACTTGAATACACTCCTTATTTATATTCCTCTAATATCCCACTATCGTTTTGTTTAGTTTCATAACAATCAGTGACAGACAGTGACTTTGGTGTTTGTGACATACGCTAAAATGAATGCATCACACATGTGGGTGTTTATTGTCACAGATATTGTTTAACTTTGTAATAATTGAGAAGATAAGATTCCTACAAAATCTGAAAATATTTGGGGATATAACTGCAGAGCATCAGGATTAAGGCATTGTGAAATATGTGATAATGCACTTAGGCCTCTTCATATCCATCTGATGGACCATTTACAGTTTGTTTCACTTCAAAGCTATTAGCCTATGTAAACCAAACAAATGTGTATTTAAATGTATATTTAATAACATATTCTTTGCATATCTTAATATTCTGGTATCAGCAGTGACAGAGATTGGGCAGTTCATTATGGGAATCAGAATTTATACGGCACATCTTTGGGCCAAAATACTGCAGCAACACTCAGTCTTGTTGCACATTTTCACATCATATATTTGCAATGTCAGTACAGTACTGCACTTCTACACTGCCCCTGACTGCAACAAGCATGAGAATCCTTTTATAATCTCAGAATTTTCAAGACTTTTGTGCTTCCCAGAGATCTTAAATTGAATATTTGAGTTCACTGTGTCCTTAAGGACAACTCAAGAGGTGTGTGCTGCTCTAGATTGTTTGGGGGAGAGGTAAAGCAATGGCAGATTTCAAGGCTGCATATGTCTGTCCCAGAGAGACCAAAGGGCCTTGGAGGCAGTACATTTAGAGAATGTGTGTGTGTGTGTGTGTGTGTGTGTGTGTGTGTGTGTGTGTGTGTGTGTGTGTGTGTGTGTGTTGGTGTGTCTGTGTGTGTGTGTGTGTGTGTGTGAGACCCCTCACCCCTCCTGATCATAAGCAGCTATTACAAAGAAACTGCATATTAGGGGCAGTGGTGGCTTGACAGTTAAGGCTCTGGGTTACTGATCAGAAGGTCGAGGTTCAAGCCTGAGCACCGCCAAACTGCTACTGTTGGGCCCTTCTCTGCTCCAGGGGTGGCATGATCATGGCAGATCCTGCGCTCTGACCCCAACATTCTGGGATATGTGAAGAAAAAATAATTTCACTTTGCTGTATTGTATATGTGACCAATGAAGACTCATCATATGATCTTTAACCTCTTCATATGATCTTCTCTGAGGTATAGAGGTCACAGTGTCCGTGCCCTGTATCAAAACTGTACCAGTTTTATCAGTGATTTAGTAACTGTAACATTCCAGTGAGGTTTTTATTTGGGCAAAAAGTACCAGCGTGTAAAGGATCAGTGTGTCTTCAAATGTTTATTTGAAGAAAGCAGAAGCACACCTAAAAACAAAGATGCATTCAGATGCACTTTCATAACACCATTTGTTTCATTTGTCATTTTTGGCCCAACCTGTGATTCTCTGACTGTTGACAACAATGGGGGGGGGGGGGGGGGGGGGGGGGGGGGGTAGCCTTAGTTTGTCCTCAAGATGCCTGTCCAGAGGAAGGTGTGTGTGTAAATTAGCAGCAGGTTTAAGTAGACAGAAACAAGATTACAGTGCTATTAAAAGGCTGCTCAGCTCTGGAGGATACCACTGCTGTAGGCTTTCTGTAATGGATTCTATGCTGCCTTCATATTTCTCATTGGTCCAGTCCATATGTGTTACTCCTATTAATGAATGCTTTACTACAGTCAGGGATTACTGCAGAATGTCACTCAGAATTGTTGTATTACCCTCCTGTCCTTTATGGAATTTATGGTATGGGTTTTGTGTGGGCCAAAATAACTAATTTCAATGTTTACAAAAAATGTAACAATACTTTATATAGTTTGTCTAACATAAAGTTTAATATGATTGCTGTAATTGAACTAATTCATTATTCATAATGTATTATAAATGTATTTATAATCAGCAGTTAGGTGGGATTTTTTGTCACTTTTCAAGAAAGCGTATAATGGTTTTATTCGCATTTTAACTACAGGGTACACATACGTCATCAGAACGCATATTATAATGTAATACAACTATACTGACTACAATGTTCTTTTGAAAAGATATTATAATTACGTATGTATTCTAACATCATGGTCATAACCTAAAGCTTTGTAAAGGGTTATGAATTTAACTATGACTAGTTATGAGCAATTATACAGGATATTGCCAGGAGCATGTTATTATGTACTGTATGCTATATGACATGTTACCAAAAATGAGTCATATTGCTGGTACATGAGAATGACCAAATGAAATAAAAGGCTTTAAAATGACCAATTTACATTCCAACCTGTATGCACACCTGACATCAACATAATCACCAAGCATTTGAAGATTATTTGGTGTCAGTTTTCATAATAATTATGTTGCTAGTAAGTTAGAAAAAGTTTTCCATGAACTCCGAAGAGATTGCCTGGTACATCAGTTGCTAAGTAATGAATAGAACATCTTGAATTTTTGCATATATTTTATATACTATAAGACTTATATAGCCACGAGGACTAATGACATGGAGAACATTGATTAGAGATTTCCAATCTTAATAACCCAACAGGCTATATTTAGACAGGAGTGTCATGTGGTGTAACCAAGTTGTCAGAGCTGTCAGTCACATCTGTGTTGGACACAATTTACTTGCTTTGAGTATGTTAAGCCCTCATCTTCAAAACATTGCATCAGGATCAGCTCGTATGTGTTATGTAAAGGCTTAGCATTGTCGGTGCAGGCCAGTGGGAGAATAATTAGTGTTCGCCTCAGCTGCTACGTACGTGCATGTTTGAGTTTAGCTGTTCCCAGATCCCAATAATAAGATTAC
The DNA here is from genome assembly GCF_001660625.3 of Ictalurus punctatus. Classification (NCBI taxonomy): domain Eukaryota; kingdom Metazoa; phylum Chordata; class Actinopteri; order Siluriformes; family Ictaluridae; genus Ictalurus; species Ictalurus punctatus. Next base: position 16,848,279 of record NC_030430.2, read on the forward strand.
ATTTAGAGAGCCACAGGTTTGCCTCATTAACAGAGAAAGCCTTATTGATGAACATTACACAATCTTGTTTGAAAGCAAGACTGACCTGAGTGCCCTGTATTATCTTCTGTAGCCATGACAGTTTTGTGCTTAGTCATGCATTGTCAATCCGTTTCATTTCTACTGAACACATCAGATCTCAGAGCTCTTTTAGATTTTAGACTCGAGTCCAGTAATGAATGAACTCGGACTTGTCACACACTCGGGTAAATTTGTGACATTTCGGACTGGGAAAGTTTTCCGAGTACAGTCGAGTCAGCGTCATGTGTAACGTGAAAAGAAAGATAAAAAATAAATAACAACATAACAGTAAGATAACAAATTACTTAATGTCTCCCTTCCTGACCAGCGGCTTTCTGTGTGCGCATTTCAAGTGTGTGCCCCTGGTCACGTAGGGAGACATTCACTAATTTATCGTTCTCTTAATTTTATGTTGTTATTTATTTTTTATCCGCCTCATCGTGCAAGTACCAAATTGAAGTCTCTTTAGCAGCTTATTTCGCTTGTACGGTCAAATAAATACGCACACATCATGTCAAAATGTAGGTCTGGCCACGTATTCATGCAAACACAGTCGGTTATGTTTGAAGTGAATGTCAACAGTTGGGGGAAAATCGGAGGTGTGTCAATACAGTATACTGGATCTGTGCATTAGGTCTTAAAGTGACAGGAGTCTAATAAACCTGCTGCCGTCTGTGTCATTAATGTTAATCAAACTACAAATTTAAAGAGAAAATCACTCACTCACTCATTTGACTGAATAACTTTGGTAAGTTTAATAAGAATAACTGTATATGTCATACAGTGAAGTCTATTTTATTTTACATTTAATTGCTTTATTCAATTTCCATAGTATTTCTTACTTGAATACTACTGATAGACCTACCTGAGAAAACGCATCATTATTGGGAAATAAGATTGTAGTCATATCGCCCACCCCTAAACATTTGGTGAACCCCTTAGCATTTGGTGAACTCTACTCTGTACTCTCTCTCTCTCAGCCTATATAACTGTGGGGGAGAGACATCAAATAATTGAAATGTCAGCTCGAACTGAAGGACACAATATAGTGTGATACAATAACAAAACAGGTTTATTTGTATTTTCATACACTTATAATATAATTAAAGTTCCACATATGTCTCTATATCCCTTTTTTCCCCTTGAAACCATTTTTTATAGGAAACTAGTTGAGGTGCTAATGACATAAAATAAAAAATATTAAATGGCAAGATATGATAGTGGTATTTTGTTAAATTTATATTGCCATTGGTTTGTGAAGGTTAAAATATTCATTTAACTGCTCAGTGCTGAATTTACAATTGCAATTTCAAATCTTTTTTCAATTTAATTACTCGGCCGGGCTCGACTCACTCGGTCATTAAGGACTCAGACTTGAGTCCAACTCGGCCCCTTTTGGACTCGGACTCGATTGGTTAAGGACTTGGTCTCGACTCGAACTTGACAAAGGTGGACTCGGACCCAACACTAGGGGACACATTGTAAATGAAAGGAGTGGATAATCACAAACTTTTTTTTTAATTGAACTGATTATCCTGTCTGAATTTAAATGTGTCTGTCAGTAATTATAAGGACCCAGAAAAAAAATAATAAAGTCCATATTCATGCACTTTTTCCCCCCTCATTGGTTTTTACCAAACTCTTGCTAATACTGTACATGGATTATGACTCATTGTTTCCAATGGAAATTCAGCTAAGAGATTAACTACACTCAATCCAGTGGATATGTGCTTTGCTGTGCACAAACATGACTGTGTTCAAAGAATGTTCTGGCTTCTGTTGTGTGAAACCCTTTAAAACTGGTGAATGATTGAAATGCTTAATATGGTCATGTGTTTTGTATTAAAATACACTTTTCTTCCATTTTCTCTGTGCAGCATGTGACACCGCGGCTAATGATGGCTGTTGGGACAGCAGTAATCGGCTCCTTACAGTTTGGCTATAACACAGGTGTCATTAATGCACCTCAGCTGGTAAGCATGGCATATTTTCTTCAAACCTTCTGCAAAAGAAGTCCAAATCAAGGTAAAAAAATAATTTTGTGGCTCCTGAGTGTGGCAAAACACAAGTGTTGGTCATGATCGGTGGATGGCGAATTAGAATCCCAACGATGCAGCAGCCATCCGTGGCAGGGAGTAAAGGGAGCAAAATAGGCCATGATCCTCCATGGGCGGGAGGGATAGCATACTCTCCCTCTCCCTGTCAGTCACAGCAACACTAAACAATCGTGGTCATCTGTGGGCTCGTATATGCAGAAGAGGGCAGATAGCACTTTCCTCTGAGTGTGTTGATGTGACGCAGCATGAGCAGCTGTTCCAAAATATGCTGTTGGCTAGCTTCACATGTTGCAGAGAAAGCACGTTAGCCTTTACCCTTCCCAGCTGAAAGCTGTCATATGATAGAAAAGAGCTATTTTATTAGTGGGAATTGGCAGCTGACCAAATTGGTGGAGAAAATGGGTGGAAATAAATAACAAAACCAGAGAGCATTTAATATTTGGTTATCTTAAAAATGTACAACTTAACAGTTATCGTAAGAATCTGGATACGTTTTTTTTTTTTTTGCATAAAAGGTTTAAGCTATAAATTGTATTTTTCTATTGGCAGATACATTTGCTTATTTCAATGGTTTATGTGTAGATTGAATACGAATTATCTGCCAGCAGTTTAATACAATATGAGGTGTTAATTTTGTCTGCTTTAATATGCCTACTGAACATGGTTGAAACTGGTGAGTTGAAACAGATGTCTTTGAGGAGACCTTCCAGGACTGAAACTGTGCCCTCTAGTGTAGGCTGAATTTTAATTTCCTGTTAAAATAAGGCTATAATGATAGGCTTTAGCTGGAATGCTATTGAAAAAAGTGGGTTTATGAAGTCTGTATTATTTCACTAAAGGTCTCTGAAGTCAGCCTGATGTACAGATAATATTGTGGGAACACACCAAAGACAAATTCACTATATGTATTTTATATTACATACCCTTTTGATAAAACACAGAATGTCATAACTCCAGTTAAAGGTCATATAAATGGGGAAGATACACAATTCTGGTCAGATTTCGCTCAGTGTTGTTTAAAGGAAAATGAAAGAAAAGGTACAAATGTTATGAAATCTCTAAATCTAACATTAACCTCTTTTAATACAATCAAATAACTACAAGTGTGAGTCCATAATGGTCCTGGAAGAAAAAAAATTATAAGGATGTCGAAGATCTCAAAGAAGGATAACTTTATTGCAGCATCTGCTGAGAGGCAGTCTGTAATTTCTTACAGTCCCCCCTTTGATGCTCTTGGCCCAAAAGTGGCATCACATCCACCCCTTTATACAAATGACACTTTCCGCATTGGGCAGGTGCCCAGTGGCAGTGAAGCCCTGCCTTAGGTTGTCCTCCTCTGGCCACTGGAGAATCTTACCCATCATTGGGTCATCACCTCATGGACACTGGTTACTGATTCCTCCAATTAGTCAAAACTTTATCATAGGGTTTCTTTTATAATTTGGTACTATATAAACTGTTTCTTGGGTTAGGAAGAGAGGCATTCAAGAACCATCACAGCCAGCCGGAAAGTCCTATCATTGAGTTATCTGTAATTTGGCATCTCAATAAAGAATACATACCACATAACATAATGCATTGGCAAACAATTAGGAAGATACATATGCAAACAACTTTTTCAGGTTTAATTTGGGATATAACCTTCAAAACTGCTTTGTCAGAATCTTGTCCTTCTCTTCAATACCTTGTTGTGCTTTCTATCTTTCTTTTGCATCAATGACATTAGCATATTGTCTAGTTTTGGGTAACTCAAAATCAAATTCTGGGATATTTTCCACAAAACCTAGTTGTTCCTCTGGATTGAATGACCTTGTCTGTTGGGTACCATTTACATATTGAAAATGATCATTTCCTATAGACCATGTTGACTCTAGTCTAAAATAAAATAAGGTGAAATTTAGCAGGCAAAGTGTCTGGCTACACTTGACAAGGATAGAGAAGTGACAGAGAAGTGATCAAGAAGGGTCAAAGTTGCATATTGTTAAAAGCCTTTATTTGTTTGATGAGAGATGAAACATAGGGCAGATGTGATGGTGTGAACGTCCTGTACAGTCTCTTCTTCTTCCCGTAGTCCCATATGTAGATAATCATCTGTTTGCAAAACCTGCAGCCCCACTAGGGCCTTCAATTAATTCTTGCAGAATTCTTGTGCACTAAACCTACTGGATATTCCCAGATTCTTCCAGATGACTCCAAGTACCCTCTCCACAAACCCCAATAACTTCTGCCTGAATTTCGTCTCCCTGGGATGATTTGCTTATAGATCTTCTGTTAGGTGGTCCGTGGATTAGCTGGTTGCTACAGTACCATGATACCTCATTAATGCTGATGGCAAGAGGTCTTCATACCTTCCTGTCACACACTCTCCCTGGCACTGTTCATACAAATCTGGAGACCACAATGTCAGATTCACTAGGACTGGAACATGGATCCATTGGACGTTGTTTTTTAGCACTCCGGGATAGGGTCTTGTCACCACACCTGATGGAGGAACTGGTTGCTCCAGTGCTCTTGCATCTTTACTGCTGTCAGGAGGGCTGCCATCATAATCATAGCCATATCTTTATTTCCTTTGGTTAGGAGATAATGAAAAACACATGCAAACAGAAAGAATTGCCCCCCGCCCCCTTTTTGTCCCACACAACATAGCACACAACACCTTCTAAACACACAGTAATAAAATAATCAATAAAACATTACAAAAACATACACTCACTTGCTTTTATATATGTGGCTATGTATGATTGCCACCTGAATTTTTCTATGGCTTTAACTGATCGATGTGGAACCATTTCTTCACAGGCTGTCTGTTTTTAGTCTTGTGACAGATCTGGAGTTTGTCCAGGGGCCTTCCACAAGGCATGTAGGACTCAAACACTCCTTTTTAACATGGAACAATAGTCTAAGCATTACTTGAAAACAAAACAAGGAACTGAGACCGTTAGCATGTTATACGCATTCGAACACTGATCTAGAGCCACACTCGTTAAACTCTACCGCCGTTACAAACTATAACACTGCGCGACCTGCACAGTCATGCGAGGGGTTTAAATAGCCAACATAATTACTCTAAACATAAACACCTGGTTCAGATTAGGCTACACCCTTGCACAACAAGCCAATATCCAAACAGGAAGCGAATGAACCAAAACAAGAGTCACGTGTATAGTCCGATGCGGCGCCGCAGTGCCATCTGCCGGCCGTGGCGTAACAGAACCCCCCTCCAAGGGCACTTCTCCCGGAGCGCCAACAACCCCCCTCCAACGGGGGTCCTGGGCCCTGGGAAAGCTGTCTCTCGCTGCCACGGAAAACAAGGTGGCCTCCGTTGGGCAGCAGACTGGCGGAGCACCACCCCCAGTGGCGCCGGAACGCTGGGTGCCACCTCCGGAACGCTGGGCGACACCCTCCACGGTTCTGGAACGCTCAATGCCGCCCCCAGCGGCACTGGACAGCAGGACAGCTTCCCCGGCCGGGCAAGGCAGCAGGACGGCCTACTCAGCCGGGCAGGGCAGCGGGACAGCTTCTTCGGCGTGCAGGAGCTCCACAGCCGAGACCTCCCCGTAGGCCTCAGGCTGGAGCTCTGGTGTCACCATTGCCCCCCCCCAAAAAAGTTCTGGGCTAGCCTTCAGTTCCGGACTGGGCAGCGTGACTGGATCTTCAGCAGGGCAGAAAGCTGGAGCGCTGTTCAGCGCTACGGGACGGGGGCAAAGCACCTCCAGGTTGTGGAGTATCTGATCCATCTCCGCCTGCCACCGCTTCATCTGCAAATCCTCCTGCTGCCTCCTTAGCGCAGCCTGGTAATCCTCCGGGCACGGGAAGTCCCAGTAGTGCCGGTAGCTTTGCTGGCTGCATGGCGTTGTATGATTCCCCTGCAGTGGGAAGGTCCAGGAGTTTGGGTAGCTTTACTGGCCGCGTGGCGCCGCATAGCTCTCCGGCCTCGGGGGCGTGGGAACTTGCGCGAATGGCGACGTGGCGCACGGGTGGGCTTGCTGCAGCAGCCCTCGTAGCATTAGCTGGCGATTGAGCAAGTTTTTCGTCTCTCTTCCCAGAACGATCGGCCCAACTTCTCGAACTCCGCGTTCGTGGCGCAGTATTCTGTCACGGAACGGGACTGGAAGGTGCAGATCAAAGTCTTTATTAACAGCACTCTACCGCCGTTATAAACTATAATACTGCGCGACCTGCGCAGTCATGCGAGGGGTTTAAATAGCCAACATAATTACTCTAAACATGAACACCTGGTTCAGATTAGACTACACCCTCGCACATCAAGCCAATGTCCAAACAGGAAGCGAACGAACCAAAACAAGAGTCACGTGTATAGTCCGAAGCTGCGCCGCAGTGCCATCTGCCGGCCGTTGCGTAACAATCTACAAACTTGTACACGTCTGAATATTGCTCCACGTTTTTCAAAAAATCTTGTGGATTCTGTTTGGAGGGGCCAAATGTTCCAATATTCTTAATCACAGCTTCCAGTTGGTTTTGATTAAACCCTCTGACCATCGTAGAAGTCATTGGCCCCTAACCTTCTTTGCTATTACGCATGGTAGTAATGGAGTGAAGTGGTGCCATGAGAAATCTAACTGTACTGTCAGAGTGCTGACTACTGCTAAATGATTGAGAATCTCTCTTCAAACCCTCATCAACAGCTTCATGAAAACCTGAAACGCGGTTACAGTGCATAGCACCCACAGATCTCTCACTGGTGTTTTTCTCAACTGTACTATTATTTATCATAAACTGACATGCAGCCTGTGCTCCATCCAGCTCATGGGACAGTGTTTCAACGGATGATCCAAGCATGCTATTATTAGTTTTAAGAAGTGCGATCTCATTCTGCATTTTGATATTTTCCTCTTTCCAGTTCGTTTCACTCGTCTGGTACATTTTTTGTAGAAATTACCCTGTCACTGAGTCTAAAGTAAAAAGGCAAAACCCGCTTGAAGCGCATTTGCAACTTTTCCTTTTTATTTCTAGGCATCAGCAACTTTCTCTATCTCTTCATACATTCCCTGTGAGCTGTGCTTGACCATGTATTTCACAATCAGCTCTTCCATTCTCAAAACCTTATTAATTTATGTACTGTAATTTAATAGCTATTCACTTACTTTTTCAATGACTACATGTTATATAGTTATTTTAAGATATCCGTTAGTCTATTAATTCACAGGTCCAGTACAGCTGATGTAAGCAAACAAAACAGCCACACTCCATCGGGCCTTTCAAGTTCAAATACACTAACACAAACAGTTTTAAAATGTTACACTGCCACAGTACGTCGGGCAAAACCACACTCCTTCAGGTTTTTGTGTTTAAACTTCACAGAGCCACAGTGCGTCAGGCTCTCTACACTATAACGAGTTTTCAGTTACTTTAGAAACTATTTTGTTATAATTCTGCCCCCACACTGCGTCGGGTTGATTGAGTTACGTTCGAATTTTAACAATTTAAAATTCTAACAATTCAACACCGAGTTTCAGTTACTTTAGAAACATATAAACTTAAGCACTTTGCTTCAGTTACTTTACAAACAACAATTCCACTACAGCTCTGCCACAACACTGCGTCGGGCTGATTCAGATCTTATAGAAATTTAAACAGAATTGTACAGAATAGGCTTAAGAAGGCCTCCTGCTAATGCTGTATAAACTAAATTCTCTTCTGCTCTTTAAAGGTCATTTTCTAGATTTTTTCCCCTAACAAAAACACAGCACAAAAGAAGAAAAACACGTCTTTCTTAACTTTCCCAGTTTTTTTTCTTTTATCGGGAATCCCTCGCTGGGTGGCTCGGCAATGTAAGAAAATATTATGAGGACATCGAAGACAAAGTACATGAAGCACTTTGGGTTCATCGGAGTCAAAGTGAACCCTATACAATATCAGCATTGACATTATATACCGTGTTTCAAACCAGGTTTTCTGTATGTAATGTAAATGAAGTTTCACTCTTAATATAAAGTAAGGATAGTGTTCGATGTTTCCGTTCTCACAGTACTGATGTTGTTACAGGTGTGACCCCCAAATGGTGATGTGATAGGATCGTCGAGACAGATGATAATTACAGTCACATAGCCCTTTGTTCAGGGATGTTCTTGATGTCCCACTGCCACTCCCATGCTATAACTGTGTGAATGTCACTTTAGGTGGTATTATACACATTTTGCTGAGACTGATATAAATGGTCCCTTTCATAATTCAGCCTTTTTGGGGAACAAGATTACACATTTTGGGGTGGAATCTGCTGAGAGGTAGTCTGTAATTTCTTACAGTCCTGATTCTGTTTGGTCCCACCATAAACATAATAATGTTTATTATTAATAGTGTTTATTATTATAAACATAATAATGTTTATTATTAAGACAAAATAAGTCTTCCCTTTCTAATCTCTCATAGAACAGTTGAATAGAAATAATCAGGTCTAGAGTGGATTGGTTTTACAATGATGCAAGACTTTCTCAGACTACTTCTCAGTTATCATGCCTTTTAACACTGCAGCAAATATATTCACCATGTTTGGTTAGTGTGGAGTCTGATTCCCTCTGCTGATTCAAACCAGTCCCGATAGCTGTTCAAAAACGAACCCACTGGTTAATAATCTAATTTAAAAACCTCAAATCTGACATACAAACCAGATATTCCAACCCAAAATTCTGACTTTATTTCTGCGTATGTATTTGCTACATTTTACCTGCTATGCATTACATTTTCAGCATTATCATGGCCCACATACAGAGATAGTAACATATGTATTTATCATTTACTTTAATCCTGCAGTTTAATTGTTTTGATTATAAAACCTTAAGATAATTAATCTTATTCCATTGACTTGGAATAATTGACTTGGCAACACTGATCCCAGTTACAGAGTTTAGGTCAAATCATAATGTAGTGATTTTAAAGGCACTGGAACAGTGGAGCTAGGTTTAGGGCTATAACCAAACTGTGCACTTCTGTAACCTAACTAGATATACACTCACGGGCCACTTTAATAGGAACACCTGTACCCCTGCTAATTCATGGAATTATCCAATCAGGCAATGATGTGGTGGGAGCACAATGCTAATATATCATGCAGATACAGGTTAAGAGCTCAAGAGCTTCAGTTCAATGAATCTGAATATTTGAAGATTGAAAGGTCAACTGTATTGCTTTGGGGAGCCTGCGCCCCCTGTAGCCCCAGATTCATGTTTTTGGCTGACAGGAGTGCATGTAGTGCATTCTGAGGTGCTTATCATGGATGTAAACCATTACCATACCTTCCAGTCAGCTCAGACTCACATTTTCCCCCTGTTCTGATGTCTGTTGTGAACAATAACCTAAACACTTGCAATAACTTGCAATAAATTGCAATAACACTTGACCTGTATCTGCATGATTTAATGCATTGCATTGCTGACACATGAATGGCTGATTGGATAATTGCATGAATGAGCAGGCGTAATAGAGTGGCCCGTGAGGTCTCATTACTTTCAGGTATCATTACTTTTAGTAGCTCCTGTGTTTAGATATGTTTTCCAATTTTCTCCACTGCAGATCATCCAGAGCTTCTACAATGATACGTGGCATAAACGGTATAACGAATTCATCCCTCCAACCTCCCTCACCAGTCTCTGGGCCATTTCTGTTGCCATTTTTTCTGTAGGAGGTATTTTCAGCTCTTTCACTGTAGGAATGTTTGTCAATCGTCTGGGCAGGTGAGATTTCAAAACCATATTTGAGGCTTACTGAAATCTTTTCTGTTCACTAGTACATCACTGGTACTGGTTCAGTACTCATCTCTCCTCTGTCTCTCTGTAGGAGGAACTCAATGCTTTTGGCTAATATCCTGGCATTTGTAGCAGCTGCTTTAATGGGCTTCTCTAAACTGGCTGCATCCTGGGAGATGCTGATCATTGGTCGGCTTGTTGTGGGTCTTTACTCTGGTCTGTCCACAGGCTTTGTACCCATGTATGTAGGTGAAATTGCACCGACGGCTTTACGTGGCGCACTGGGCACTCTGCATCAATTGGGTATTGTCATAGGCATCCTGATGGCACAGGTAATGTGAATGGCTTGTCATTAAACCACTCACTGTCACTGTATATTCACAAACTAGAGTAATTCTTACACAAAATAAGTACTTCTGGTTACTCTATATCCAGTTTCTTTCATTGCTTCTGTCATTTTCTGCAGGTCTTTGGCATTGAGTCCATTATGGGAAACGCAACAATGTGGCCTTTCTTGCTGGGCTTCACCTTCGTCCCGGCCGTGATTCAGTGTGCCCTGCTGCCTTTCTGTCCTGAAAGCCCTCGTTTCCTGCTCATCAACCAAAATGAAGAGAACAAAGCCAAGACAGGTGACAGCTTCTTAAGCTGCTACACACTATCATTCAAACATACATGTAATCTAATGTAAATTTAGCTGATTGTATATACAAATGAAAATGTTCTGCTAGTTCTGAAGAAGCTTCGTGGCACTGAGGATGTTGGAGAGGACATCCAGGAGATGAAGGAGGAGAGCAGGCAGATGATGAGGGAGAAAAAAGTGACGATCCTGGAATTGTTCCGGTCTCCACTTTACCGCCAGCCGCTCCTTGTCGCAGTCATGCTGCAGCTATCACAGCAGTTCTCCGGCATCAATGCTGTGAGTTTACAGTGTGTAAAATCCAAAATCCAAAATCTGAAATCTGAACGTTGCACAATTTTTTTTGTTTTTTTTGTAAAAATACACACAAAAAGTATCACATACATTTTGTACAATATTCAGTATAATACAATACAGTGCAAAAATACAGTAAACAATATGGCATACAAATACTGTCAGCATTGTAAATGCACAAAGGGTGCAATAAACATTATTCATATTTATTTATTCATTTATTTATCGCAATTACACTGACATTGTCATTGATTTATTGATTAACTTCTCATTCCTTAATTGCTTATCTCTGCGGAAAAAAAGCACTGGAATAAAGAAGCCGATATTCCCTGCCCTTTTACTTACCTGAGATGAACATAACCATGTTGATTTTACTGTGTTGTAGGTTTTTTACTACTCTACAAGTATTTTCATCACAGCAGGAGTGTCCCAGCCGGTCTATGCAACCATTGGTGCTGGAGTTGTGAACACTGTATTCACCATAGTGTCTGTAAGTTTCATGTGCATTTCCTATATACAGTAAACTGCAGGTTTAATTGAAGACCTAACTGAAGTTTCATGTAGACTTTAGAGTTGACGATTGAGTTGTGGATGTTATTTCAATGTCACTGACTGCAGTGTGCTGTCATAGCTTAATTAGCTGCGGTATGAAGGTGCACATACAACCTTTACCAGTGTATGTCTTATTGGATGCAATGTCTCATACTTCTGCAGCTGTTTGTGGTGGAGCGAGCTGGACGAAGATCTTTGCACCTCATTGGGCTGATGGGAATGGCTGTGTCTGCTGTTTGCATGACCATTGCAATGGCACTGATTGTGAGTGCATAATTTTGGGCTTCTGTTTTGGTTAGGAGATTAATTTTCTATAACAGCAGCTCTGACAGCAGTGCCAGCTGCAAGTCACATAAATCACAGGTTTATATAAATATGCTCAATCGAATATGTTATTGTTTCTATAGTAGCAGCTAAATCACAGTAACTTGTATAACGGATTAAAAACAATTTATTTATGAAAGTAAAACATTTCATTGTTGATATGGTGAATATTTCTGTAAGGAGAGGTACATTTTTTATTGAAGGATTCTCCAGTGTCAGCTTTTTGTACAAGTCAGTAGGTTTTATGCCATGGAAAAGTCTTAAGGAGAGGGGACTTTGTGTTTTTTTTTATATTTTTATTAAATGTAACTATAAACTAATAAAAAGTACAAGGTCTTGCTTTTTAATTAAAGAAAAATGCAGTCGTTCACAAATTTCTGAAAACACCTTAAGATGTGCTGTAATATATTGTATTCTGTATTAGGCTTTTACAAGTAAAAGGTAACAGATTAACACAACATTAAAATTCACACACACACACAAACACACACACACACACACACACACACACACACACACACACACACACACACACACACACACATACATACACACACACACACTCTTGTTTCTGTAAGGAATGCCTTGAACAGTTTGAATGACTTTCCATGACTTGCCCATTTCCATCCATTCCTTTCTAGGAGACAGTCAAAGAACTTTCATATGTCAGCATCGTCGCCATCTTTGCTTTCGTGGCCTTCTTTGAGATTGGACCTGGTCCTATCCCATGGTTTATCGTGGCTGAACTCTTTAGTCAAGGCCCCAGACCTGCTGCCATGGCTGTGGCCGGTTTCTCCAACTGGATGGCCAATTTCATAGTAGGAATGAGCTTCCCATATGTGGAGGTATGGAAAAATGAACAGAATTATTCATATATGCTGTTTCTTTATGCTTGTACTTTATATTAGAGGCTTCAGAACTAACCATTTCTTTTGTTGTCTTGTTTAGCAACTGACAGGCTCGTACGTCTTCATCATCTTCACTGTGTTCCTGCTCATTTTCTTCGTCTTCACATACTTCAAGGTGCCTGAGACTAAGGGTCGGACGTTCGATGAGATCTCAGCAGGGTTTCGGCAGAATGCAGGCTCTGGAGCGGAGAAGTATGGCCCAAATGAACACAACATGCTGGGCACAGACTCACAGCTCTGATCCCTGTATTTTGCTCCCATGCTGCCTCAGTGGCTCTCTATAAACCTCTGATAACATACTCTAGAGTGTGCTGCAACACCCACTTTCAGATAGATGTGTTTATCTATTGGCAAGATAGGAAGCCTGTGGCTGACTCCTGTTTGTGTTCTCTCTTTATTACTTAGAAGAATGAGAGTAGCTACTCTGTGGGCCACTTGTGATTATTATATATTTTTTTAACAATTATGCTATCACTGTGTGATCACTGAACACTTGTATTGCCTGCTGAAAAAGATGTACACTTTGGATACACTACTACATCACATTATTGTTTATTTACACTAGAGATGCACCGATACTAAATTTCTCAGACAATACGATAACCAATTATTCAGAGTGATATCGGCCGATACCGATAACCGAGACTGATAGTTCTGCCTTTTATGCCTTCTTATAAATTAATAATGATTCATTTAAAAAAATACATAAAAAAATAATTTAAAAGAAATCTGATGCAGATAAAAACTTTATTCTCTCCATTTCAACAAGTTGTTTCACAGTAACTGGTCTCATAAACAGAAAACACATTACTCAAATTAACAGTAATGCATGAACTAAATTCTGAAGATTAAAGTAAGATTTCTTAACTTATTAAATGTTATTAATTCATATTAACATTGACTGAATTCTAAAAATCCTCCTGTTAGTCTCACATTCACTCACCTCAAACAAAAGCATTTATACTTCATCTCTGAACATCAAACTGGTAATATATAAGATCAACTTTTTTATATATTAACATTAACTGGATATGAAATATACTACTGTACAAATATATTTTCTATGCAATATATACTACATTTTTGTCAAACCATCTTCATTTAAATCTTTCAATGGTGTACTGGCCCTTTTATTCAGCGCGAGGGCGACAGGGCAGCGGGAAACTTCTGCGGCGTAAAGTTTACTTCCGGTGTAAAATTTTAGCGGTGCAGAGATTACAGACATTACAAACTGCAGTTTTGTCATCATTCCACCCAAGAAACATATTTACACGCAGCACGAAATCGATGTGTTTTCCCGCCCTCTTTTGATTGACAGGATATAATTGGCCCTGATCATCGTATGTTTTTAAACTATCAGCCGATAGCCAAAAGCGGGAAAAGCAGCCTTTATCAGCCGATACCGATTATCAGCCGATACATCGGTGCATCTCTAATTTACACCATTCATTCCACCTAAATAATGTCAGAATGTCTCTGGATCAGAAGCCTATCCCAGGATTACTGGGTCCATGTTCAGAATACATCCTTGATGGGACTCCAGTCTATCTCAAGGCAAGATGCACACACCTTCACAGACTCATTCACAGCTAGGGGTAATTTTGCATAGCCAATACACCTACCAACAGGTTTTGGGAGATTCCGCTTTAGCCATTTTTACTCATTTCACATTTGAATTTGTGTTATTGTACTGGCAGATACATTTTCTTGTTTCTAGAAATAAATTCATGAAGTATGCAACATTTTGAAATTGGTAAGAAATTTATTGAAGTAGCCTTAATAATAATATCATATTTTATATACTGTATACCATAAATACATACATACAGTGCCCCTCATTAATATTGGCACTCTTGGTAAATATAAGCACAGAGGGTAGTGAAAATTTTTCTTTATTGTAAAAATTCACAAATATGCTCTGCTCTCACGGATATCAAACAATTGCAAACAACTTCTTTTAATTATTGCCCTGATGGTGGAAATGGTCATTTTCAATGTTTGTGCTATTTTCTTATAGCCACTTCCCATTTTGTGAAGCTCAACAACCTTTTGCCGCACATCACAGCTATATTCCTTGGTCTTACCCATTGTTATGAATGACTAAGGGAATTTGGCCTATGTATTACCTCATATGTATACCCATGTGAAACAGGAAGTCATGGTTGAACAATTTCCTGTTCCTAGTCACCCAGGTGTACAAAAATAAATGTAAAATATCAATGGGAATATACTTCAAATTAATTTTTCTCTTATGAATTCATAGAGGTGCCAATAATTGATGCACACCTATATTTAACAAAGTTTTTTTTTATATATATATATAAACCTGTGTTGTGTTTGCAATTGTTTGATATCCATGAGAGCAGAGTATTTCTGTGAATTGTTTGAAAAAAAGATCCAAAGGTTAAATAATTAAAAAATAAAAAGATAAAAAAATCACAGCCTTCTTTGCTCATATTTACCAAGGGTGCCAATAGAAATGCATACATTTACACACTGTTCCTGCTTCCATCAGACCAAATAATTTAAGTGATTTATTGATTTATTGCTCAGGATGTTTTTGTGGAAATAATACTATATATATATATATATATATATATATATATATATATATATATATATATATATATATATATATATACATATATTTTTTTTGTGTGTGTGTGTGTGTGTGTGTGTGTGTGTGTGTTGGGAATTTAGCCCAATCCCAGAAGTGTCTGTAGCATTTCATATTTCATGGGTGTAAATTTAAAATCACAACTTACTGCCATTTTAATTACTTTTTCCTGACAGTAGCCTGAGGTGCAGTAGAGAATAAATTATACCAGCCAGGCAACTGTAACGTCCCCAAAAACAGACATTTTGCATTTGACCCATCAGTATACAGTAACTAGTTTTGTCAGAGAATCATACTACCACACTTATACAAGTTAAAACATGATGTACCTTGAAACCTGATTTATTCATAAGGAAGCTATTACAAAAGATCTAGCAATTAATGTTTTATATAACTTCACCCCTCTTTCATCATATGTTGTATAAAGTGCAGGCAATTTTCCTCTGCTACAATGTAACTGAGAATATTTCTCAAACATGCTGCTTTAACCTCTAACACACTGAGCTTCACCCAATCTATGAATTCCTTTTGCATTTGTTGAATTCCGATCAAGCAGAATGATGCCGTCTTTGACATGGAAGCAATCCTTAATGAATGTATATTGTCACATTATGTGACATGATACTTGAAAGCACTCTGTACATTTGGTAAACCTTATGACAAGGTTAAAGATGGGTTCTAAATGCTACACATATACACAAGCCACTGAAAAGCTGAAGACTTGTCCTTTGCTTTTGCTTTGCATTTTTATTTTTGACTCATTTGAACCAGGCACCATTTGCCCCAATGTGTATTTCATTTTACTGTAGTTTGATTGTGTATGTTATAAGTCGTTCCCCCCAAGACTTGTGTATTCAGAAGAATAACTCCGTAATTGTTGCACACATTTAATACACAAAATATATCACCATATATTTCTATATACAGTATATATTTGATTAGAAATGTGCATTTATTATATGTGATATAATTGTTTATTTATTGCATATTAGTCATCATCACTGTATGTATTATGCATCTATAGATGTTCAAACACAACCTTGTGTTTGATGGTATGTGTTTTCATATTTTAAATAAACATTTCATATTTATTTTTGGACTTTTTATGTGTTTTGACTATGGACGTTGCCCTACCACAGTCATGGAAAATACTGCACAAAGCATCAAATATATAGTACTGTTAAAACAGAATGGTTAAAGAAATGATTATTAAAAATGAAAATAAGCACACTAAATACTGTATATATACAGCATACTGAAGGATATTGGGGCAGGTTTATGAAGTTTAACGTGCCTATATACAGTATATATACCACTCTCCTGATAGCTCTTCGTTTTTGTAAATTAGAAATTTGGAATTGAAATCAATAAAATGAAAATTTTAAACAAGGTAATGTCTATCATATTTTCTGTTAGATCATGTATTACATATAACATGTAACATTAAAGTTCCTTTAACACACATTGTTTACAACAACACTATAAGTAATGTTAAAACTTGTATCAAATTGATATTGTTTTTAATTATTTACCTGATAAGTTAAATTAAGAAGATATGAATTAAGCACTGTATAATCTGCCATAAATATGAACACAATGGATTAATTAACATCTGGAAATTCTGGTATATTGGGACATCAGGTAAATTGAGATAGTTATTTATACATATATTTATGATTGGTATGTAGTACATGTATAACAAAATATGCGAACTTAGTTCATATCATGTTTACAATTTAATAATTTTCTAAAACCTTGTTAGTGTTATAGCTGTATGAAATACAATACAAAATGTTACGTAGGCCAACAACTTTACATGAATGAGTATGCTACACATAAATAATATTTGAAATATGCCACTGAAGATGATCGTAGAGGCCTGAACCAATGAAAATATGTGTCCCAAATGACCAAACATTAATAATAGTTTTCAGTCTTGACAAAAGGGTAAGCATGCTTTTAAATAATACAATATAAACATTTCTTCTGGCACCCTGTCCAGGGTGTACCCTGCCCTTGTGCCCGATGCTCCCTGGGATAGGCTCCAGGTTCCCCCTGCGACCCTGAAAAGGAGTAAGCGGTTGAAGATGGATGGATGGAAAAACGTGTTTTTTTTTTTATTATTATTTATTTATTTTTTTTTACACGTAGATAGTTTCGGAAAAGTGTCATGTGTTCAGGTATATTGTTTTAGTAATAACAAAAAAGTGGAAATTCAAAAACTGTCCCAATATATCTCAATCTGCAGTACTGTTGGTGGAGTCCAAATAAAGTGATTATCAATATTTAACATGCAGTAATTTAGTTTACTCAAACACTAATTTTTAGGCTAGGGAGGAATAACCATTATTTAATTCAGCTGGTTTTAGTTAACATCAAAACAAACATGAAAGTTTCTTATGTTATTAATGTTAAATTTTATGGATTGATAATATTAATGAGTATCTGAATTGAATAATGTCAGTTAATTGAAAATGAATGTAAAGTGTTACTCACATATCTTATATAATCATTTGGTAGGTAGGTTAGTAATGTTTGCAATCAAAACTATCCAGAGAATGGCAGTCATATTTTTCACCATTAGGGGGCATTATTACTCTCTATTAATCCATAACTTATCCCATCAGAGTACAAGCAAGTGCACAACATTGTAAATGAAGAAGAGAAAAAAAAATACATAAGAAAAAGTTATGATGATATGTTGTGTCAAGTTTATTCATATTTGACCTTTTTTTTTACACTATGCATGCATACAAAGCAGTCCTTAATGCCAAAGTAAAGGAACAATTCTCCTAAAATAGCATGAAGGATTAGAACCAGAGGCCAACTGGTAGTGGAATAATAGATAGAAAGGTTTCACAGATGAAAGTAGGATTCAGTATTGATGCAGAGGAGCTTCATGGTATTGCCAGTCACACGAGGCCCTTCAGTTATTTCTTCTGATGATCACAGACCCGAGACTATGGCACAGTCATCAGAATAATAAACACACTCCAAACTTGCACACGGGAAGCTAAGGCTTAACTAGATATCTGTGAACTCTAGTATGTCTGATGTAAAACAGCACACAGTTCAATCACCTTGCTCAACAGTCAATTACTTTCTTGAACACTGATCCCTTCTACACTAAGGCTTTATACAGATGAAAAGTTCAAGTACGCTTGATGCCTACTAGGCATCAAAGGATCAAAGTCTGATTTGAAGTCGACAGATGAAAAAGAGAAGAGAGCTGTCTGTGGCCTCTTTTTCCTTTGCTTGAATACATACAGTTATATGCAAAAGTTTGGGCACCCCTAGCCAAACGGCATATTTTTTGTGGTGGCTGGTGGTGATATTAGATAGGATGGGCTGAAATATAATCTCTAACAATAGTGTGACAATTAAACTATTAAGGTTGAGCAATACATTATATCCTGTTCAGTAATTAATAATATCCATCCATCCATTCATCCATTTTCTGTACCGCTTATCCTACACAGGGTTGCGGGAAGCCTGAAGATTATCCCAGGGGACTCTGGGAACAATCGTACTCACACTCACACACCCATTCACACACTACGGACAATTTAGAGATGCCAGTCAGTCTACAATGCATGGAGGAGGAAACTCACAAAGCATGGGGAGAATATGCGAACTCCACGCACATGGGGCAGAGACAGGAATCAAATCCCCAACCCCAGAGGTGCAAGGCAAACATGCTAAATACTAAGCCACAGTGCCCCCCACCATTAATAATAATAATAATAATAATAATAATAATAATAATAATAAGCCCATAATGCTCAACTGGGCTCATGTTGCATTTTCTCTGAATAACAAACACAGTAACCAGAAAGCTGTTACCCTTTTGTTCAAACAAACAAACAAAAAATGTAAAAAACAAAAAAAAAAAAAAAAAAAAGTTACATTATATTTGATGAACACACAAGCTAGAAAAAAAATAACATGGTAATTGTGCCACGTGCAAAAGCTTGGACAGCTTCCAGTTATAAAGTCTCAGATCTTAATTAACACTTTAAGAGTAGTAATTAATAGAAATAGAAATGATACACAAGACATGAGCAAAACCAAGAAAACTCAAAAAGATCTGCCCATATGCTGGCCATAAAGGCAAAGCAAAACCAGGCAAATATGTCAGTAAGGACCTGAAGGATGGTTTAACTGACACAGGGGTGATGGCACACTGTTCTACTCTGGAGCATTGCTTGCACAAATGTGATCTGCATGGAGGAATCATCAGAAGGAATCCTTACCTTTGATCTCACCACAAAAATTAACATCTGATGTATGCAAAACAATATCTAGATAAGCGGGAGGCATTTTGGAAACAAGTGTTGTGGACTGATGAAGTTAAAATGAATCACTTTGGCCACAATCACCAAAGGTAAGCTTGGGAAAGGGGAAATGAACAGCATTTCATGAAAAGAGCATCTCGCCTAATATTAGGCATGGGGGTGGATCTTTTTGCTTTGGGGTTGTATGGTAGCCAGTGGTAGGAAACATTGCACAGGTAGATGTAAGTAAAAGGTATTCCAGTAAACATCAGCAAATTCTAGAAACAAATGTGACACAGTGAGTTAAGAAACTAAAGGTGAAAAGACAGGTCAAAGATCTGTAACATACACACCATGAACTTCTTCAAGAAATGGAAGCTGAAGCATTTGGAATGGCCCTCATAGCCTGCTGATTTGAACATATGTGGGTAGGTCTAAAACATGCTGTGCATGCAAGATGGTCCAAGAATATCTCAGAATTACATGCATTCTCCAAGAATTAGTGGGTGAATAGTCTTTAAAAACAAATAAATAGACTCCTGGCTAGCTACAAAAAGTGTTTGTAAGCTGTGATGAGGGTGTTACTAAATACTGAGCTAAAAGGGTGTCCGACCTTTTTGCACGTGGTACATTTATACTTTTTATATTTTCATCAAATATAACGTAACTGTGCATTAACATTTGCAGAAAAAAGTTATTTTTTTATAGTTTGCTACAAAGATTATGTAAATTTTATTTTAAAAAAATAATGAAAAAAATAATTATTTATCCATTACTTGCCCAAACTTTTGCATACAACTGTATGTGGGAAGTATTCATTTAGAAGCTAGATCACCACTTCCAAGACCGCTTCCAATGGCCAGGCAATGCCACTGATGCCCTCCTGAAACACTGTTATGATTAACATTATGAGAACGACATTTTGATTTGTCAGTCGGTTTTGTTTAACTTTCTGTATCAGCAGGTCTGACAATAGTTTAGGCTGCAAGGTTTATAATAATAATGAGCTTGTTCTTATACATTATGCTTTCTATCTAGTAACAGGGACTTTTATGGCAGATGCTTGACATTAGCAGATTATAATCAGATTAACCATGTGTAATGCTTTAAAAAAATATGTATGAAAGTTAGTTTAAACTCCATAGGAACAGTGTTGGCAAATCATTTGATAAGGTATTATTCTGAATAATGCTAGAATATTCCTTAACTCTTTTGGAAAAGCGATTATAAGAGCTAGCCATGGCACTAATGATGGATGAGACAAGCAGAGAAGTGTGGTGAGTCCTTTCAAGTTCTTAAAAATATGCCCCCTTTGAGTGTTTCAGCTGGAGAATACTTGACCTATATTTCTGAGAATGCTCCTCAGACTGGCCTTCATGGCTCTACACAGTTCTGATGATCATCTATCAGCTCAGATGATCACTGATGAAAAGAGCTTCATTAGCATTATATCCCTGTAATTAAACTGCAGAGGGATAGAAAGAGGAAGCTGTGGCACTTTTGAAGTGAGAGGATTGTGTTAATAATGTAATTCAGTGCATTCACTGGAAACTCACATATACATACATACAGTATATAGAAAAACATTAGCTCTGAGCAGTCCTCTAGTAAAAAAAACAAAACTGCTCTAGTTCTTCTTTATTTGGACAATGATAGGATCCTACTTTTATTTGAACTATTATTATTATTATTATTATTATTATTATTATTATTATTATTATTATTATTTTTATTTTATTTTTTCTTAAATATCTTTGGTTATTTAGATTTTGGTTACTGTTAGATTTAAATCTATGCTTAGCATTAATTTGCAACATTTGCAATTATGTAAGCTGAAGGTCCTCACAAGGATAGTAAGACAAACGTGTGCTTAAATATTTGATGCTGTTTTAATATTCACAGCACAGAAAGGGAACAGACTGTCCTCTCTAGGCTGAATTCCAGCACGAAAAAAAAAATCAAATCACAGAGTTTATATTAAAGAATGACAATATAATATAAAAGAGATGTCTGATATTCAGCAGTACTTCCTGGAACTGCTTGAATTTCTGATCCAAGCTGGACAACAGTCTATGTATTTAAATATTTCTAATATCTTAAATACCAAATTAATATTAATATTAGAGATACACTGATGTATCGGCTGATAATTGGTGTCGGCCAATACATCGGTGCATCTCTAATATGAATATTAATGTGTTATGTGCTATTTTCCCCTCTATTGCCAGTGTAATTAATATTACAGTAAATAAATATTCAATAACTGACATTTTGGACCTAGTGTGGCCAAATGTTTTGTTTATATTTGCTCCGCTAATAGAAATTACAAAGAAGCTACACTCACTAATAGCCTGTCAGCTAGATGGCTGCTTGTTGGGCCCACTTTGATTTGTACATTCCTGCATTCCTTTTCATCATCATCTAATGAGATTTCATATTTTAAGTCAAAATTTATAGGAAAAATATATTGTTTTCTCTAATGAACTCTACTATAGTAATTTTTCAGTTAACTGGTACTACAATTGGAATTGTACAGTATGTGGTGAACATGGACAAGTGCAGTGATACACACAGTGAAACGTCCCAGTATGGTTAGAATATAGGCACAGTGAAGATGTTCTGTTGATATTTCCTCTCATGTGTTACTTGTTTGTATACAGCTACAGTATAAGCAGTCAAGTAAAAGTTTCGATTTTGGGTATGAAGCATTGCACTTGTTTTATCATGAACTGTTTGCTAGAACATAAGGTCCCTTAACTGTATCTTTATTTACAACTTGAAATGCACCATTACCATTTTAATGCTTGTTTTCTTTCATAATGAGTAATACAATCAGGAATAATAAACAATATCCATCCATACAGATGTAATGTTTTGTAATGTAAAGATGTAATAATCCATGCATATGTAACGGCATATATATTGGTATTTAACTGATGAATACATTAAAGTAATAAGTAATAAAGTTATTATACAGTTTAAGTCATACAGTATAACGATTTAAATGGCTATTTAATTGCTATTAAAATAGCTATTCATCAAACTGCAGTTGTATGTAATATCTTATTGAGAATGCACAATATATTCTCTTTGCTGAAGACTGCAGATGTACCTTTAATAACCAATTTAGTTTAGCCCAGCTTTCCCCATATACTGAGTATGTATTTTTGACTGATGTTGTGCCTTAAAAGTTGCAACTCCACTGGCCTTGTAGGGAACATCTCTCTCTCTCTCTCTCTCTCTCTCTCTCTCTCTCTCTCTCTCTCTCTCTCTCTCTCTCTCTCTCTCTCTGTGTGTGTGTGTGTGTCACCAGGGAAATGAAATTCTCCTCTCCTGTCTTCTCCTATCAACAATCCATGCTGGAAATGCTTAAATTTTTCATAAAATATACATATTGACAGGCTGGGCTGTCTTGGAATGGTTGGCCTTCAGCAGCTCCCAGTTACAAATGAATGTGGCTTGAAACCATTAGCTACGGAAGCACATGACATAAACTAGGAGTGATTAATTTTCGTTTTATATTCTTTAGTTTTATCTTCACACTTTTGGGGTTTGTGTAGAAACTGCTAGGCTGCTTGACACACTCTAGTGACTCCACTAAAACTGCCGGTGTATTCCTGTTCCACTTATTTTACACAGATAATAACAGCATGGCCTGACCTAACAGGGTGAGTTTCTCCTCTTTAGACAGCAACAGTTATGAGAAAATTTGCATCACCCATTTTGACCTCCATAGACAAGCTGCTGTGTGCTTATTACTGAGTACTTCTTTGTGCTATGGAGTGCTTTAAGAAAAAAAGAGGCTTATAAAGAGCCTAGAAAATGTCAGAAGAAGTATGCATTATTTCTGACTTTATGCCTTTATGAATCTCCGTTTTCAGCCAGGAGGATAGGCTTGAAATAAAAGATGGGTGTGTGCACAGTGAGATGTGGGATGCTTGTTGGTGTGAACTTCGCCTGGGGCAGCAGTCTTTGATGTGTGTTAGGGACTGAGCGTTGATCTACTGTGGGGGGACTGATGTCGAGTAAAAAGGCATGGAAGGATCAATAGCTTTCATCATCTTACAAAAGCACGCATTATGTCTGGAGGAAGACAGGAGTCAGATTCTGGAGGTGATTATTGTAACAGTTGAGAAATGATTAGAGCATCGATTGTCAGCTATATTGCAGGAAGAAAGTTAGCAATAGTTTCATCATGAAACCACTGAGCTGTTTTTATTTAATAGACTAATCTAGTAAATGAAAAAATTGGTGCCTTAATGTAATAAAATTGCAAATATGGGGCTTTAATGGCTTGCGTAACAATTTAAATGTAAAATAAGGTATACACTGTCCCGGTACTATGGGTAAAATCTATCTAATTTATACACAGCAATATGCAATTAAAATACAACATATGGCCTCATGTGTTACAAAATAAACCGTTCTATGTATATGCTTTCAGTTTTATTTATGTTGCTGTTCATATTTCTTTGTGGCTGTAAACAGCTGCAGGGCAGCACATAAATAATTCATCAGTTAAAAAATGACTCAACATTTTCTATTCTGTGACTTTGAGTGGTCATATTATATGTGCATGTGGTTCAACGAGAAAAGAGAAGGGGATATATCATGGCACTTTAAAGACATCGAAAAAAGCACAACCAGAGGATAAGCATTGCTATTATGTGGGCAATTATGAGCTGGTGTGTCTGGCTACAGAACTTAAGCCATACAGACCCATGGCAGCCTTAAGGCAGAGAAGAAACACCAGTGTCAGGTTTTGTTTTTACAGGACTATGTGCAATTTGATTTCCAAGTACTTTAGTATGTGGTTGTTGTAATGGCTATATTAGTTTCATCTCCCAATGTAACTAATCAAATAATCGAGCTATAATCTAAGTCAGTATTCTGACAGTAAAACAATTATAGCTGGTGGTCAAATGATTTATGACTGTACAGGGGACTCGAGTTCAGCTGACTGGGAATCTCTAGGGAGCTCTTCATTCCATTTGCCACTTCCATACCCTTGATGAAATAAACACACCTCTTTAACCACAGGTACTGTAATTAAACTTGTTTTTAGAGGTGTCCCCTAAAGCCTTAAAGACTACCCTTTATCCTATGACTAAATCAAACCCATCAAATATCAGCTCTTACTATGTAACTTAATGTTCACTCTTGGTTCACATAACAATGATGCTTAATTTCCTTCCTACTTTTCCCTGTTCTGCCTAAAAGCCAGAACATATAGAGATATATTTTGCTCACAACTCAGGATTCAAGATTAACTTTATTGTCCATCAAAGGATGGAAATTTGCCATGTGGTCCCTAAACAACTAAAACAGAGCAAACATCTCTAATCACAATCCACTGACAGGCACGCAATAGTGCAGCAGCTATTGTTGTTGCCTTACAACTCTAGAGTGCCTGTGTTCTTCCTGAGCCCAGGGTACTGTGTAGAGATTCATGTGTTATCCCAGTGTCTGTGTGGGTTTGCGCCGGGTTCTATTGTTCTGTCCCATCTGTTAAAAAGTTAGTTGGATTGTCTACCCTATGGGGGAGGAAACTGGAGGGAGAAGGATACCTGGAGGAAACCCCCAAAGCATGGGGAGAACATGCAACCTCTGTATATACAGGGCAGAGGTGGGATTCAAACCCCCAATCTTGGAGGTGCAAGGCAAATGTGCTAAGCTATTAGCCACCATGTCCCCTGCAACTGGTACAAATTTGTTATAATTTATGACATAGAGATATGGAAAGCTCTGAGTTTTGTGCTGCCAGGAGGAGGTATGCATTCTGGATACAATGTGACAGCAGGACTTTATCTATTTATCTCTGATGAACTGTGCCATTCTCACATTTGATGCACTGATGGATTTTGACACAGCTGGGTATTGGCCTGTCATTAAAACAGAATGCAATCAAGAACAGAATACAGACTGACTGTTGGGTAAGATGAAATACATGAGTTTGCAAATGCATTCAGACAGAATCAAATTCAATTCAATGTTATTTTCATAGCACAAATGAGCAAGCCAGAGGCAACACTGGCAAGAAAACAAGAAGATATAGAAATCTTGAGAGGAACCAGACTCAAAAGGGATACCAGATTGCGGGATTATGTGCAATATATTATACTGTTATATAGAGAAAATGCAAAGAGTACTAAATGTGCTAAAAGGATTTGGAATGTTCACTATAATCATATTGAGCGTATTAGAGTCTTTATGAGTCATAGGAAGTCAGATTATTCACTCAAGCCAGAAGGCATAAAATATTTTTTGGGAAGTCTGTATGGTATACATGTGAGATTATCCACAACTACAGGAGGTGAGTCACAATACAGAAAGCTTCAACTGGAAATTTCACTGGGAATATATATATATAGGGGCACATGTCAGAAGCACATTTTTAAAAAAGGACTCACACGAGGCTGTAGACATTTGTGAATTACAGAATTTCTGTTAACGGCATTTACCCTATATGTTCTCTATTACCAGCTTTAGTTTGTTTCTGTATGATTTAGATTTTTTTTTATTGTGCAATCTTATATAAGTTACTGGTTTATGTAATAGCATGTAATAGCAAAAAGGAAAATTCAGACTTACTATATTCTATTTTGATTACAGACCAATACCCTAGTCATTTCAAAAGTCATCATGGCATCAATGGTGTGAATTGCATAGTATATCACACACAATTTTTAATAAAAAAAAAAGAGAAAAAAAAAAGGTTGTAATTGACATCTTTATCAGTGGAATTGTACTGTATGTTGACTTGTTTTCCAAGGATGCTTGTTTATCAAACAAAACAGCAAGGTATCTAATGTCTTTAAAGGGCTCCCTCTTTTCCCAAAATGGAAAAAAAATGGACAAAGAGCAGCTTTGGAAAGCCCATTCAACATTCTAAATGTCTGAGGCTGTCGTGGGGAAAATATGTGTACTAAGAGTCCCAAAAAGGAATGACCTATAGTGCTGAATTTTATAAACACCTTAATTAAAATTCAATGCTATTTTACGGGGAAAAAAACAAGGAACAAAAAAAAAAAAAAAAAGAAAATCCATTTTATATTCAGTATAAAGTCATATACTGGACATTTCTGAAAATAAATAGTTGAAACAGAATTTATGATTGTACTGT
Organism: Ictalurus punctatus; assembly: GCF_001660625.3. Lineage (NCBI taxonomy): Eukaryota > Metazoa > Chordata > Actinopteri > Siluriformes > Ictaluridae > Ictalurus > Ictalurus punctatus. The sequence goes on from NC_030430.2 coordinate 16,874,831, forward strand.
TGCTGAAACAGTAGAAAGAAGTAAAACAGAAAGGAACACCTGTACACCTGCACATTCAACCCACACATTCTAATCAGCCAATCATGTGGTTGTAGTACAATGCATAAAATCACAGATACAGGCCACAAGCTTCAGTTAATTTTCACATCAAAAACCAGAATGCGGAAAAAGTCTGATCTCTGTGACTTTAACCGTGGTATGGTTGTTGGTGTCAGCCGGGCTGATTTGAGTATTTCAGAATCAACATTTCTGTGCTCATGACAGCCTCAGATTCCTATTTTTGGCTGACAGGAGTGGAACCCAATGAGGTCTTCTGCTGTTGTAGCCCATCCACCTCAAGCTTCTATGTGTTGTGCATGCTGGGATTCTTTTCTGTTCACCATGGTTGCAAAGAGTGATTATTTACGTTACTATATCCTTCCTGGCAGCCCAAATTAATCTGACCATTTTCCTCTGACCTCTCTTATCAGCAAGGTGTTTCGACCCACAGAACTGTTGCTCCGTGTATTTTTTTCGTTTTGTTTTCTTTCACACCGTTCTGTATAAACTCTAGAGACTGTTGTGTGTGAAATTCCCAGGAGCTCAGCAGTTTCTGAAATATTCAAACCAGCCTATCTGATACCAACAGCAATGCTGCGACCGAAGTCACAAAGATCATGATTTTTCTTCATTCTGATGTTGGTGCGAACATTAACTGAAGCTCGTGACCTGTTTCTGCATGTTTTTGTGAATTGCTCTGCTGCCACATGATTGTCTGATTAGATATTTGCATGAATGTGCAGGTGTATAAGTGTTCCTATTAAAGTGAGTGTGTGGCAGCTGTGTGCATGTATTAATGACGTTTCTAAATGGTTGAATGTCCCATGCATTCTGTGACTGCAAACAGAGTTTTGGTTCTATTTATTTTTCAATTTATGCAGCACTAACGGTGTTATTTATCTCGATCGCGCTCAGTGGCGCCGGTAAGTCACGTGCGTCTCCTCGGGGTAGAGAGAGAGAGAGAGAGAGAGAGAGAGAGCTGTGGTTAGATGTTAAAGGGAGAGAACAGCAGCCCGGTGTGTGTGCTATGCTCTGCAAACCGTCACACATCACATTAGCTTCAGTTTAGAAACGACTGTTCTGTTAAGTAGTCCGCTTCTGCGTTTTCCCAGATCCAGTGCAGATGTTGTGGTGACCAGAGCACACCCAGCTTCTAGCTATTTCGACGGTGAGACAACCACAAAGCCACAAGAGAACAAAGTAAGTCGCGATAAGCTACAAAACGACTTCACAGTTAGGACATGTTTGTCATTGAGTGTCCGTTGAGGAGATGCGCGAGACACAGTTGTGTTGCGCGCGCGCGCGCTCGTGAACGTGGATGCTTTTAATATGTGAAGGTGTGCACGCTACTGTTAAGTTATGAACTGTAAATTAGACTGAATTATACGATTATTATACTACATTTTAAGTATTTAGGATCATTGAACAAGATAATGCTTTGCAAACTGGACAGTCTTTCATGTTAAGAAGATGTTCAGGTGTTTCTCGTACTTTTAAAGGTGACTGAGGAGGTCAACAATTAAAGTCTTCATAAACAGCAGATTACAGTGTTACATGCGTGTCCATTTAAAGCAACACACTACAGGTGAATAGATTATTTCAAATCATTAAAAATAATAATAAAAAAATTTATTGTAACATTTCCCAAAAATGTACATTTATTTATGCAAATAAGACTTCATCTAATTAAACATTTCTACATTTGCACACTTAATCAGTCCAAGAATCTAGGTTTTTTTTGTTCACGCAGTTAGAATTAAAATGTTTATTTGACTATGAAGACACTCAAAAACTTTTACTGGACAATCATTTCTTTATTCGTTAATCAAGAAAATCCGTGCTGTTATTGGAATAAATGTGTATTTTTGATGTAATTTTCTGTATAGACTCTAACGTAAAACCAAGAATAATCAACATATTGGGAATTTTTTCCATAATATCCGTCTCATTGCGGTTAGTAATGATTGCAGGTCATCTAGAAACAGAGGTTCTGAATACACAGGGTGTCCCAAAAGTCTGAGTACACATTTAGCAAAATGTAACTTTATTTAGAAAAAAAATAACACAAATAACCACATGATTGTCTTTTCTTTGTAAACACACACAGAGTCGTCCCTACCCCACCCCCTCTTTTGGGACACCTTGTAGAAACGACTGATTTTGAAGAAAATGGATTTAAAATACAAAATGGTTTTATTGTGTTTCCACTTGAGTAAATGTGGTTTGTAACTTTGTTTGTAAAGTTTGTAAAGAAAACTGACAATGATATTTTAATGACACATACGCTGACATATATAGGCTATCAGGAAACAAGCTTTTCATAAAACAATGATAGCGACACTTTTCTGCTTAGTTTGGACATTTTTATTAATACAGTTGAAGATAAGACACATTACAGACGCAATGTATCCAAAAATCTGAAAAATGATTGACGTGACCAAATTTGCCCTTTCTACCTGTACTGCCCTGCCTTAAATTAACCATTTAGCTGAGGGTTTTTAATTAACACACATGTTCATTCAACACCATATCTGTTCCAGAATTATTGGTAAGCATTGTTGAAATGAACATAAATGAAGACAAAATTAATAACATACTATTACAGATATTGTGAGATTAAACTACAAGGATGCTGTACAAAGTGAATAGCCTTACATTATGGCTCTTCGAGGGCTCACAAAAGTATGCATATGTTTTCATTTGGTAGCACTCCCCTGCCTTACAGTCCTCCCTGTTTCTCAGATGTTAGTGTTTGGTCAGCTGTTTGTGAGCTAGTCAGCTTGATGCCCTCATTGATATTCACTTTTTCTCAAACACTATACAAACTGCTATCATTAGCGTTCAGTGGATAAAGAGAACTCATACATTCATCATTCTGCCCTTTCCATAGTTCCTACCATCTCAGTAATAAGAGGGAGGAAAATTTCGAGGGGTGTGTTTTTTGTACTAAAGCAGGCATGATCTATTCTGTGGGAGCAAAGGCTACAGGAAATAACTAGGGAGGTAATGATTATGCCAGTACAAAAAAGCCATACAGCTGGCTGTCAGCCGTTGGCCATAGCTAATTGTTTAGAAACAGCTGATATTCAAAACCAGTTGTTTCATGTCAATCAAAAAAGAAAAGACATAATGGCCAAAATGCATAAGGACAGGCTGTGTATTAAGGGAAATGTTTGCTATGTGGATCTATTTCAGCATATGGAAAAAAAACAGAGAGCATAACTGCTATTTGCAAATAGTGTTCTATTAGTAGTGGCACTGTAATAAAAAAAAATAAAATAAAATAAAAAAAAACTGGAGAGAATCTGCTTTAAAATCTAACAAAATATCTACACCCAAAACAGTAGTGGAAATTTACTGAAACCCGTAAGGTACATCTTCAGGATCAAATTTTGCAATATTCATATCAGGAAATCTCACTCTGGAGACACACTGGCACCACTGTAATGCTGGTACACAAAAGACAGCAAACTGAATTTTCCATGATTTTTATTCGAGCAGCATTGGGAAATCAAGGTTACTGTATTTGAAGCTCAGGCACTTGATTCTCTACAATAAAAAATTAAAAATGATTAATACAAACATGAACTATTCTTTCATGCACACATGCACACCTATGCTAATGTTAGTTAATTAAATTAGCCAGCTAACCACTGATAAAGGTGCTTGACATATGATAATATCCCTCCAGGATTTAGCGATTTTGCTATCACAGAAATCAATGCAAAATCAAGCAAATTCCACGATATTCGGAGGAGCTTGCAGTTTTTCAAAATTATCCCAGATTTTCCACAGATTTGTCATGTGACGCCATCACAATGTGCATTCATCTAAAACCTTCTTTGATTCGTGTGCTCCGAACATGAGCACAGCTAAAGGGTCTCTTTTACCAACATCAATGAGAAAGACTGCGCAAAACAGTTTTGTGCAATTGCAATTTCACCAATTCAAGTAGTTTTCTACAAAAAAAAAACACAAATCGCATCGCAAAAAAAATTGCATCCCAAATTTTGATAAAAGCCGCAGTAAAATGCCTTATGCAACAGGTTTTCAGGTAGAGCATGGCATTGATTATAGGATAAGCAATGCTAGCTGCTTTGGATATACTAAAATGGCAGTCAGGCAGACAGAAAACTTGCATTTATGTAAACTATGTAAACCGCATGTGTTCTCACTCTCCAGGCTGAATTTTTGTTGTTTTCCTGCAGCAGCTAAATTCAGGTCAGTGGCTTGCCCTCCAGGAAGCTGAAAGATCTGTGTGTAGCCTGCAGGCTTGCTGGTTTGACTGTTCCACCTCTACAGTACCACCTGAGCTCCAGGCATTTGTCTGGAATCCAGGTGGTACTAATAATCCATCTTATACACCATGCATTGGGTCAATTATGAAGGCTATATAATTAGGGCTGCCCTCCACCTTGTGGTCCAATATAGTAAATCTTTCATGGCATTTGAGATTTGTGGCAATTTGGAAAATGCTAATCAACTTGACACTTTGTCATTTTGTTGCATATCCTGTCTAGATCAAAGTATAATGCAAAGAAAGAATATGCAGGATGTGCTTCACATACATTCATGCAATTATCTAATCAGCCATTTATGTGACAGCAGTGCAGATGTAGGTCAAAAGCTTCAGTTAATGTTCACATCAAACATCAGTAAAAGGAAAAAACGTTATCTCACTGACTTTGACATTTGGGCTGGTTTGAGTAGTCTCTACAAATTTACATGTAGTCTCTAGAATTTATACAGAATGGTGCAAAACAAAACAAAATCACCCAGTCCTGTGAGTAGAAACCCCTTTTTGATTCAGAGGAGAATGGCCAGATTGGTTAAACTGGCAGGAGGAACTCTAAGGAAACTTAAACAGCCATTCTTTACAACTGTGTTGAGAAGAAAAGCATCTCAAAATGCACAACACACCAAACCAAACCATGAGGCAGATGGCTGCAACAGCAGAAGACCACATAAGGTTCCAGTCCTATCAGCCAAGAACAGGAGTCTGAGACTGCAGTGGACACGGGCATACTGAAACTGGTTAGTTGCAGATGGGAAGACAACACCTGGTCTTTTTTCAGATATTCAACTGTCTTGTTTCGGTGAACCTACACCACTGTCACTTCAGATTCCTGTTGTACAGGTGTTCTTAATAAAGTACAGTAGCTGGTGAGAGTAAAGTGTTGTGTTCTTGGGGGGATAGTACTCCTTTATGTTGTTCACTAGAGGACTTTATGAAAAAGATGGAATGGAAAAAGTTACAAAAACAGAAATCCCTCTTAAACTCTTTACAGTCTCTTTACAATTCTTTACAATCCCTCCAGGATATCGAGTTTTTGTGATTGCATAAATGAATGCAAAATCAAGTAAACTCTGCAATATTCAGAGGAGCTTGCAGTTTTTCTAAATTACTGCAGATTTTCTGCAGATTTGGGCCAAGACGCGTCATGTGACATCATCACAACACTCATTCTACCGAAGCCCTCTTCAATTCATGTGCGTCGAACATGAGTACAGCTAAAAGGTCTCAATTACCAACAAACATCACTGCGAAAGACAATTTCATGCAACTGCAATTGTGCCAATTCAAGTAGTTTTCTGCAAAAAAAAAAAAAAGCACAAGTTGCATTGCAAATGTTGAAAAAAGCTGCAGCAATATCAAGCATTTTTGGCCACAACAATCGCAACAAAACTCTACAAAATCCTGTACAGACTGACTTTATGACTTCGAGCTGTTGTACATTAGGTTCCAGCATTAACATTTGCTATTGGTCCATTATACCTTACTTTTCTACTCTGAAAGAGGAGAGTGAGAGTGTCCTTCACATATGATCTTGATTTTTTTATCAGAAACAGGCAAAAAAAAAAAAAAGGCAACATTAATAGCTTGATTTATCTGTCCTCTTTACGTTGGCATGGTGTGTGTGCTTACATATGTTTAAATGCCTTGATACTGAGGCGTCTTTCATTTTCCTTCTCCTGTGCTCGCTTTTACTGTGGTCAAATTGAATCAGTAGGGAAATTTGTTCTGTTCTCAGAGGTTGCAGCCTCTAGACATCGACATCGACCACACCGACTCTTTACAATACAAGAAGGTTTTCCAATACGGATTAAAGCTACCCTCTGGCATTAAGCTACATTGAACTGAGGTGTTTGTGTGATTATGCTCTTATAGTGCTAATGCATTGTGTTATAGTGCTGATGCATTATGGATTTGGGACTTAGCGATGGATTGTTTTTCATCTGTCTCTCACACTGTGAAAGCTGATTCAAATATTCTATTAATAGAGGTTGTTCGTTAAGTAAATGTTCTAGAAATGTGTGTTATAGCTTTACACCATATACTGCATATTTGAAGTACTAAATTGCTTTAATATGAGGAATACTGTACTTCAGTGGTTTTACCATGACAGTAGAATGGAATGAAATATATGTTGTTTTGAACAGATTGTGCATAATGACTCACCTTTAAAGATGGAAGTAAGCTAAAATTTAATATGATGCATAAGATGAAGTGCTTCTTGTTTTTGTTTGTGAACAGATCCCAAGGCGCCCTTATGCATTGTATTCCAAATCCTTTTTTATGATAATGATCCGGTTTATTCACAGAGGACATGCAGCATGAATGTTTGTTGTTTTTGGCTCATCCATGCCACAGAAGTTGGTAATAGTCTTTTGTTGGGGATCCTCTAAGACTGGAGTGTCATATGAGCCTGTGTCTTAGAACTTGATGGCTTTACAGTTCTTAAAGCTCATATCAGTACCTATAGTCATGTCATAATTATTGGTACCTTTCAAAAAATGGTCAAGATACCCTTCAGGTCATCATGAATTATACAATGTACCACAATTTTTTCAGCCTAAAATCTGGTTGCCTCTGCCAGGAAGTTAAGTCTCAGTGAAGACCAGTGGAGCTTTTGCCACATATTAAATGTAAAGGTGGATATCAATCATTTCAAGAATGTTTTAGGGAAAATATCCACTACTTAAAGCGGCAATATCAAACTTTTTTGGATAAAAATGAACCAAAATCAATTATTGAGCAAGTATGTAAAAAAAAATCAGTGTTCAAAACTGTCTCCTTAGCTTACCCCGATTCGCAACGGTAAGCCTAAAATAAGGATTTATAATTTGAGCTGTCGGATCGGATTTTGCGGGAAATTCAAGTCATTTGCGTGGCCTTTGACGTCACCACACCTTTGCGTGGTTGACATTCGAGGAATAAGCTGTTGTCAAAACCAAGAAACCTTGAACTGCAGAGAGCCTGCAGTCAAAAGGGGAATGCGACAGAGTCTGTGATGAAATGAGAAGAAATATCGACATGGCTTGAATGGATTGAAGACTGACGAAGAGATGTCTTTTTTCTGCTGAACAGGTAAGATATTTCAGTGGCTCAATAGGCAGCTAGCTAACATTAGCACACTTGTTCACTTGATTCAGCTAGGTACCGAGTTTCCTATGTTGTTCTTTTTTGTTTTTCATTTGTTATTTTTTTTTGTTGTTGCTATGGTCATTGTGGTAAATTGCACTTATTTTCTGCTAGCTTTGAGAGAGAGCAACTCAGTTCTACTCCAACAAAAAACGCATGTACCGCCACCTCCGTCATCAAGTTTTGGAGCTAATATATAAACCATCAGAGTCATCCGTGCAGAGGAGCAGAGCCGAAGCACAACCAATGTAAAAAAAAACCCCCAAAAAAACCCTCGGCTAGTAACTTGCAGTTTTATGTTTCAAACAGAGATGGCGATAGATAGGCCAAAGTTCAGTACTGTAGCTTAAAAAAAAAACCTTGTTTACATTTACATTTATCATTTTATATATATTAATTTCTGCTCATTTTCATGATGGTGGCCTATACATTTAGAGTTGACTGTAAATAAAGAATTCTATCAAGTTAACAAAGACAATGTTGCTTTTGATTATTTTTCGAAACATTGTGTAAACATTATTTTTTAAGAAAACACACACACAACCAGAAGCTCATTGTATTCATGGAGGCTAATATACCAGCTAAATCTAGTAATACTGGATATGTAGAGGACAGCTGGACTGTGTCTGTGCTATCAGTCACATTTATATAGCTGGTGAAAAACAACAGCAGTACCCTCTTGGAAACTGATCCATTTCTCTTTGGAGCCTGTCACAGATGATGATAAAAAATAGATCGTCATTTGGTTTGGCCCAGAAGGACAAATCATTTCGCAAAAGCAGTGGTACAGACATTCGTAAATATTGTCATATTTCAGGCCTTTTCTCCGAGCCTGTGTAAATGCGTATGGCATTTCTCCAAGTTTTTAAAAGCAGTACTGCTATTTTATTAACCTTAAGTAAATGTATCGTTAATCTTCTCTGTGGTTGAACTCACACTCTTTCAGTCACCTTAGTTACTGCATGTCAGACAAAGTCACACACACTTCACAATACACGCAGTCTTGTTCACTGATTAAGACAGCACTTTTCGGTGTCACCTTTTGTCATGGTATCAGAGTAGCTAAGGTTATCAAAGACTAGCAAACAAAACAGAACTTTTTCCAACCTTCATGTTCAGCACACACTTGCAAATAGAGACAAATGTTGTGAAGCTAGAGTCTGCCTCGCACATAAATCACACTCCTTAAGAGAACTAAATTGTAGAATATTGCTACTCTCACTCTTAAAATCAGTTTGGGGTTTAGCAATACAGTCACAGTGCAGAAGAGGTTTTGCTAACACTTTTTCCTAATAACTTTAATTATTTATCATGATCAATAATGATCATTAATTATCATGAACATCTAGGAACAGATAATGCTTCTAAGTAATACCAATGAGGAGCAAATTACGTCCACCACCAAGTGGGCCAGTCTCTGTTTAGACGGGAAGTCTAGGTCCTGTCTCAGGAAGACCCTTAGGCCCAAATAGAACCATAGGAAGTGAATTGGGCAGAAAACACACAGCAACTTCCTCTTCATGGGACTCTGTGAGGTCAGTTACTTGTTTACCAAACCCAGAAGGGTTCGACCACAAGGTCACGCCAGAGTCACTCAGCCACCAGGTGAGCTTTTTGCCAAGGCATGTACAATAGTTCTCTCAATGTTTTTACTAGCAAAAAGGCAGTCTTTAGAGCGACCAATTTCAGCTACGCATGGGCATAAGTGGAGCTCCTAAGGGACTCCAGTACAAGGTGATATATCATGCTGGGCTCTCAGGCACCTGCCATTCGCACTGGTTCTCTAAGATAACCTACAGTTTAAACATTGTAAGTTACATAAAATAATCATGATGCATTCCATTTTTAGCATTTTAAATTGATAATCAACCAGCACCAATGACTACTGAATTACTGATTACTGAATGCATAGAGAAAACGAGTGAATCGTAACACCCCTTTATTTATTTTTAAACCTGTACTAAACATGTACTAATGCTGTACTAATACTAATTTACTGCAATCATGTAAATAACTATATGAACTGTTAACAATGGATTAATGAAAGTTTTAAACCATCTCTTGAACTCTGTCTTTTTCACAGCTCAAAACTAGATGACTGTATAACTTTAAACCTGTTTCTGAATGTGGGCTCAGGTTATGACAGGTGTATAAACAGGATGGTCTGGCTGACCATTAAATACAATACAGGTCCATTCTTGAGAAAACCTTCTGTGCTTCCGTATCATGACTAGCCTGTGGACCACTGCTAATTGGCTGCTGTAGGTCTAGTGGGACCTAGATGTGTCAGGACGTCCCGAAACCTCTGTGTGAGTCTTATGACCTGCACACCTAATACAGCAGCTTTCATGGTAATGGTGCCTGTTAGTTTTGAGGTGAGCCCAACTTCTGTCTGTCATTAGTGGTCTGTTTCTATGGTTTTCTGCTTTTCCAGGAACGCAAGGTGGGACTGATATTCTTTCCATGCCTGAAATATATTAATAAATTACACTGCAAATATTCCTGGTCTAACTTAAATGAAACAACTGTTTGTTTGCACTATTCCCAATAACAATACATCAGCATTACAAACAGTGCTGTGTAAGTCTTCACTTTATAGTGAAAGAAATCAATACAGAGGGCTAAAATGGCAAAAATCCATAATGATGCATGACTGACTGCATTTTGTTGTGTGTACTTTTCTTAGTTATTGCAAAACTTTCTGATTAATTCTTCTCAAACTGAACCATTTAAGTTTGAAGCCGGTGCAACATGATCCGTGTCTGCCAGAGAGCGCTTTAGAGCACAGAATGAATTTTAACACATTTCTGTTGAGCTGCCAAAAGTAAGTGTGAGTGTCGATAGCACTCGTTGAGCACTTCAGATAAGTGGCTTGAAATGTCTCTTTGCTCTACAGTTTCATTGACACTGTTTGTTGACATTTATTGAATGGGACACGCCATGAAAAATTAAGACACAAAGTTATTCATTACTGATGAAAGTTTTTTAGCATTCAAAGCCATGAGCAAAATACATATGTTGAAAGATTTTAGAACATTTTAGACAGCACATTCTTACAAATCGTATTGTTGATTAAATTACACATAATGTTTAATTGTGTAATTTATTCAGCATATGTAAAGCAATAAAAAAAAAGGGTGATTTTCCCCACCTAAAACGATTTGTACTAGATTTGTCCAGATGTACTGCATAATTTTCACTGGAAAAAACAGGTAATTAGTTATAAATTTGTCTGGCAAAGTCGAGACTCTCATTTCCTCTTTTCAGTTGTATAATGAAAGACCGTCAAATGCGTGCACGTGCACAAAGTGACACACGACACGACACACAAACAATGGGTTCCTTATACACAAGAAGATATGAAAGTCATTAATAAACACTCCACAGATGCAACGCTGATGAAACCCAACTGAACTCCAATTCTTAGTACTCAAGCCTGAAGTCATTTTTCAGGTTGAGGGTAAGTGCAACCTTTTTCTATCACAAGAATATCAGAATTGCTTCAGAAATATTTACTTAGCATGCTTTTTAATTTAACTCTGAATATCTCCAGATGACCATTTTTATCATTTAGTAACTCTTGATTATCTGATAAGAAAATGACACTGCCATCAGTCTTGAGTATTTTTCTTCTAAACAACAAGAACAACAATATTATAATCTAATCATTTGGAATTATTTTACGTTTACATTAAATTATTGAGTAATTTTAAGATCATAATTAAAATCAAAGTTAGATTTATTAAAATGGTTTTTGTACCAATATAATAAAAATATATATATTTGTTTGTTTATTAAAATATAAACATTTTAGTAAAATCTACTAAATTGTTGAATTATTTTTTAGAGTATAGGACTGTAAAACATAGACCTCTTTAAAATAAGGATGTCCTTGTTTCCTAATGTCTGCCAATGTTGCAAATTTATTATGATGTATCTGGGTGGACATAAGGATATATTTAAGTGGACTACATCCTCCAATGTCCCCTCTTCGTGCCATGAGAATTCAGTGTAAATATACAAGGCCGTTGTTAAGACGGCTGTCCTGATTTAGAGCCTGCTGGAAGCTATACTTCAATATGACCGATGTGTCCTTTTACACACTTCTCTCTGCACTGTAGCTGAAAGATAGTGTTTTAATTTCCACTGGACACTGGCATCATATGTACAACGTTTAAACGATTACACAGTTGCCTTTAGATTACTGTCCGATCTAAAAAATAATTGTGGGTGGAGGGGGGGGGGGGGGGGGGGGGGCACAATTACAACACCTAGCTACTAATGCTCACTTGTATGCAAACACTACTCAGGTTCCAGACCTCTAAATGTTGTTTTTCTCTTTTTTTATTGCTAGGTCTGTTGCCTTTATGATTAGAGGGTTAAACATGTCTATTATTGTGCTGCTGTTTACAGAAGCCAAGCTCAGCTTTAGCTATATGGTTGAGGTCATGAGTGATTAGGACAGAGAGTGACGTGACCGTCGAGACAACCAGAAAATAATAGAAGAAGAGCATTATTCTTACCAATGCAAAATAATCTCTATAATGGCATCTGCTCATTCATGCCCTCTGCAAATATATGAATAGTATTAATAGCCAAATAGATTCTAGGTTTATTCATAGACCTGAGACACAGTGACTCGGGTACAGAAGACATTTAAGTTTCATTTATGTCATTTGACAGACACCCTTATCCAGAGCGACTTACAGAAGTGCTTTGAAGTCTCTATCAGTTAATACATCCTGATACTGGATCACTAGGTCACGAACTAAGAATAATATCAGTCTAAAAACTGTTGGGGAGGTAATATTGTAAGAAAAGCACACACACAACAATTTGTCCAATTTTTGAGTTCTAATGTAAATACTTCAGGAAGTGGTGGTCTTTATTGACTCAGCTGTTCTCGGGGAAGTTCATTCCACCACTTAGGTGTTAGAACAGAGAAGAGTCTTAATGCATGCCTTCCTTGTGCCCTGAGAGTTGCTGGGACCAGTCGAGCAGTGCTAGACGATTGGAGGGAGGATGGTGTAGTGCAAGGTGTGATAAGTGGTTTGAGGTAAGTGGGTGCTGATCCATTTTTGGCTTCTTTGGCAAGCAAGTGTTTTAAATCTGATGTGGACAGCTACAGGAAGCCAGTGGAGGATGCATAGCAATGGGGTGCTGTAGGAGAACTTAGGAAGGTTGAAAACAAGTCGTGCAGCTGCGTTCGGGATCAGTTTCAGAGGTCGAATGGAGCTCAAAGGCAGACCTGCCAGGAGCGAGTTGCAGTAATCCAGTTTTGAAATGACAAGGGACTGAACAAGCACCTGAGAGGCCTCTGTGGATAGCAAATAAATGGGATCTCTAGAAAATCAAGTGGCTAGAAGAGAAAGGGGAAAAACAACACCGGAAATATGGATTGTGATTGACTTTTTAAATGACCTAAATATATGTTTGCAGTGAGAAAGAACAAATTGGCCCTAAACAAATGTTTAATATTATTGGAACCATGGTCTGTCTGAATACTCGATTCTGATTGGCTGGAAGTTGTTTGCTCAAACCGTATAATGCACAAGTAGTTCCAGTCAGTTTAATCACCGTTTTAAATTAATGCGCTGCCTTTAAACAACTGCAACCATAGTAACATACAGTACGTAGTGATGTATGTTACTATAACACAGTAACATTACAGTTGCATATAGCAGTTTAACTCACAGCTACATTATTAGTCGAGACGCAGCACAGATGCAGATCATTCACACACACACAATCTCTCTCTCTCTATCTAGCTATCTCTCTCTCTCATAGCTATTTATTATAATTCATTCAAATAAATGCAATCTTACCGCACTACTTTATCTCTGTATATGATTTAGAATGGGCATGATATGACCCATGGCCTATATAAAATAACAAATTAAAATTAACCGTTATTTTTATCCTTTCAGTCAAATTTTGCACTGCAAACATCACTGACAGATTTAGCTTGTTAATGCTGGCAAGTAACCATGGTATAAGCAGATCACTCCGCTTTGCGTCCTGTGGTTCTCCACATCATACATTCAAATCATGTAATGCACACCTAGCCATGGATTATCCTTTACATATAGAATAGGGATGTAACAATGCACTGTGATATGATGCGTCACAATGCAAAAATGTGACGATGTGTATCATGGAAATATGCAGTCTACTGATTATGCATAGAGGACATGCTATATGCTTTGTAGAAGGCCTGCTCATTTACCGGGCATCATCTGTACTTGTAAAGTGACCTATAGCTCTGGATCTCAATAACCAACGCATTATAGGTTATATGGTTACACAACCATATCATACCCAATAAAATGAGCTCATTAGTAGCTTTCAAACGACACCAGCTCCACGCCACTGCAATCGACAGGCTGTGGAAGATTGGTGTTGTAGCCGACTTGGGAGCTCATTATCTTTCAATCAGAGTCCAGGTCAGAGTCTTACTTTATTCAATGGAATTTTGGGGAGAATTTATATATTTGTTTATTTATTTTTAAGATAAAGTGAACCTGGAGTACATTTTGTTTACAATAATAAACCTCTGTTTATAGGCATTTTTCATTTATTCAGTTTTATACTGTCAAAAAACATGCACATTGTTTTGCATTGTATGATTCAGAAATCAAAATGACTTTTCAGTCATAATTTTTCTTCATTAAATTTTTGTTCAAAATATTCTGTCAATCAAATCGAATCAAATTGCGAAGCTGGTACTGTGAATCAAATCAAATCATAAGAGGATTTTATCCTTACAGCTCTAATATATTATCTTAAATTTCCAATTACTGGCAAACTGATGACTAAATGTTTAAATGATCAGTGACACATTATGGATATAGTGTGTTTATTACAATCGATTTTTGCCCACAAGTGAATTTTGAGTTACTGTTAGATAGTCTACAGTATTTTAGCACAAGATTTAGACTACTCAGGACAGATTATGGCAATAATTCAGTAATAAAATATTAATTAAAAAAAAATCTGCTGTGAAAATGTAGCTCCCACCGTCTGCTAAAGTCATGTAAAATTGAATGAAAATAGATATTATTCATTACAAAATTGGTTAGAAAATTTTAAGTGACAAGCATGATATTAAATTCGAAACACAACAAAAAAAAAGATCATTCTTACACGATATGGACAAACGTATGTGGACACCTGACCATCACACCCATATGTGGTTCTTCCTCAAACTGTTGCCACAAAGTTGGAAGCACACAATTGTACAGGATGTCTTTGTATGCTGTAGCATTACGATTTCCCTTCAATGAAACTAAGGGGCCCAAATGTGTTCCAGCATGACAATGTCCCTGTGCACAAAACGAGCTCCATGAGGACATGGTTTGTCAAGGTTGAAGTGGAAGAACTTGATTGGTCTTCAGAGAGCCCAGAACCCCACTGAACACTTTTAAGATGACTGCACCTTAGACCTCACCGACATCAGTGCCTGACCTCACTAAAGGATAAGCACAAATCCCCACGTTCCAAAAATCTAGTGAAAAGCCTTCCCAGAAGACTGAAGGTTATTGTAACAGCAAAGGGGGAGTAAATCTGGAATGATATGTTTAACAACCACATATGAGTGCTATAGTCAGTCAGCATATAATGTATTTCATCAAGAATCAAGAATCAGACCTATTTGAAAAATCTCTTCTATGCAGTAAGTTTGTTTCACTTGCTTTAGTACATTATTCATAATAATCAAATATCTGAATATACTGCATCTGAAACAGAGCTATGACATTGAATGAGCCTGCACTACAGGCCATCAATTACCTTGACATATACTGCTCAATAATTTTTATTGATGAGATAAAATATGTAGCAGAATTGCCACTAATAAAACTTGATAGCTAATAAACTCCTAAGCTTTTCCATTGTTAAGGCTGTCATTGGATACATTTGCAGTCTACAAAAAAAAAAAAAACCCAAAGAACCCTTAATCATTTATCAGGTCTGTCATGCTAAAATATCATATACTTCCTCCAAACCCACTTATTTACTGACTTCATAAATGTGACCTGACTAATTCTATTAAAACTTTGACATTTGTATTTAATTTCTTGAGAGTTTATTGAGGTGAAACAATATTCATGTGAGCTGTACACTCATTTATATTTATGTCTAAAGCACATAGGCTATACCTTACATTTGAATACTAATGACTTAGTTTCACTGTAATTTATATGTAAAGTGGAGAAAAAAATGCCAAAAATGAATCTGTTTGGTTTCTCAAAGAACATTGCTTACAGAGTAAACACTACTGAAAATTCAGATAAGTTTTACAGGGAATGTATCAGCTGTGAAATTGAATTTAGTATTGTACTATTAAGGATACTTCATTTAGATCAATTAGATCAAATTTAATATTTGACTGTAAAATATAGCTGATATTTCCCCCTGTTTTTTTTTTTTTTTTATTTTATTTGTGGTTTTAAATTGCTGATCTTCCAAATCGTCCTACATTTTATCACTTCTAGCAGAAGATTCCAGAGCATCTGGGTCACTATTCCCAGACTCCACAACTTCTTTCCCTAAGGCAATCAGCCTCACTTTTCTATGAACATTGCTACTAATCACACTTTATACCCCATATCATCTTCTGGGCTGTACGTAAGTCCCTATAGATGTTATGTCTACAGTATATGCTGCTACATTAGAATTTACTAGGGCTGCAACTAATGATTATTTTAATAATAGATTGTAATAGCATTCAATAGATTATATTAATAATCTAGCAAATTTGGGGGGATTCATCGATTTGTTGGATTGTTTTAAAAATGGATTACATACCAAAAATATGTACATAAAAATATTCTTTGTAGTGCTTGAGCTAAAAGTTCTCGTTTACCATCAAACATCACTGTGAAAGTCCTTGTAAAACGATTTCATGCAATTGCAATTTTGCCAATTCAAGTAGTTTTCTGGTGGAAAAATGACTGTACTGACTGTACGGACTGACTGTAATCAAATGTGTTCTTAACACAGCATGCTTCATAACACAGTCCAGCTAGCCGATAATAAAATTTGTTGCCAACTATTTTTATCAAATATTATCTGTTTTATTAATAACTTCTTTGTTGCTTTACAGCTTACATTCTGATATTTTGTACATTTCGAAAGTAGCGCATTCATATGCTGCTATTTAATTCTACTTATAATGCTCATCATATCCTATGTAGTGTGTTGTCCAGTGTATTTGTTCTGTGTATTTATTGTATTGTGATACACTGCCTTATTTATTGTATTTGTATATGTCTTACTCTGTCACACATGTGCACTTTAGCCCTTTGTGCCATGCTCCTGTATTGCTGTATGTTGCACATTTTCTTCCACTGTATACACCTATATGTATAGGATACCAATAGAAGCCTGCTTGATTTGCCTTGACTTGATGTACACCACTTTATTTAAAGGAAAGCGTTTCATTAAATGTTTTCTTTTATGATAAAGCTTTCTTGTGTGTTGTGTTTATGGAGAATATTTGAATATATGGGAACATTATGCGTAAGCAGAGATCCCTCAGGCACGTTGGGGCAATTCTGCAGTGTGGAATAATCTCCAGGCGATATATTTAATAACACATTGATTAACATAAAAGCAAATAAAAAATAATAAACATAATAAAAAGTAATAGGAAGAGCATTTAACGTTCCCTCGTCAGTACTGCTCAGTGAGAAATGTTCTTATCCATTAACCAAATACTGAGTGTGCAAGTAATCCATCTGCAGTTGAAAATAAGGTAATCAAGGGAACATAAACTGAATCTAGGACACAGTGTATTGCACAGCATGGTATAAGGAGATACATAGGTAATACACTGAGAGGAAAAAAATATGAATAAATCAGCAGGCTGGCTGTGTGGAGATTATTGGGTTCAAGCTGGGATCAAATGCAGCAGAGCCAAGTGGGATGATATGATCTGTTTGATAAAACGAAGAAATGCAGCTTCCTTATCATCTGCCAAATTCTTGCTAGTATTACTGTCACCTAATAATATGACCCAACGACACATTTCTTTATACACATTTCTTTTTTAATTAAATGAGCTTTAGGCAATGGAATTCACAATAAAATGTAAATGACTGTTTTTGCTATATTTCTAATTACTTTATTGACATGAAACAGTCATATTCACACTAGCAGGAAACAAGTCACCTGTGTCGCTTGTAGTTTGTGTGTAGTGACCATTACTGTTACAAAGCATGCACTGTGCAAGGATCAGATGACAAATGTTAGTAGCTAAAATCTGCAGCCTAGAGTTAACTGGTTTAACATAAATGATATGTTTGCAAGCATGTTTGTTAGACAGGGTACAGTGGCTTAGCGGTTAGCATGCTTGCCTTGCACCTTCAGGGTCTAGGGAATGGATCCCGCCTCTGCCTTATGTGTGCAGAGTTTGTATGTTCTCCCTGTGCTTCATGGGTTTCCTACCAGTACTCCAGTTTCCTCCCCCAGTCCAAAGACATGCAAGGTAGGCTGATTGGCATGTCCAAAGTGTCCGTAGTGTATGAATGGGTGTATGAATGTGTATGTGATTGTGCCCTGCGATGGATTGGCACTCTGTCCACGGTGTACCCTTCCTTGTGCCCGATGCTCCCTGGGATAGGCCCCAGGTTTCCCTGTGATCCTGAAAAGGATTAAGAGGTATAGAAGATGGATGGATGGATGAATGGATATGTTTGCAAGCATGTTTGTTAGACAGGGTACAGTGGCTTAGTGGTTAGCATGCTTGCCTTGCACCTTCAGGGTCTGGGGAATGGATCCCGCCTCTGCTTTATGTGTGCAGAGTTTGTATGTTCTCCCTGTGCTTCATGGGTTTCCTACCAGTACTCCAGTTTCCTCAACCAGTCCAAAGACATGCGTTGTAGGCTGTTTGGCTTTTTCAAAATGTCCCTAGTGTGTGAATGTTTGTGTGATTGTACCCTGTGATTGGTTGGCACTCTGTCCAGGATCTCTCCTGGCTGTGCCCCAAGTTCCCTGGAATAGGCTTCAGGTCCCCCCCCAAACCTTGTGTGAGCAAAGCAGTGTGGAAGATGGATGGATATTTGTTAGCTTTGTTAGCAGATGAGCAAAGCAAGTTATCTGTACTAGCTACATACAGTACACCCACCATAGACACCACTGATCTCTGCTACTTTCTTTCAAGCTTTTTTTTCCTATTTAATGTTTCTGTTAATTTAATGAGAATTTTTTTAAAATATAGGCTTCTTCCATTTTGCAAGTCAGACAGTAATAGGGAACTACTTGTTGGCTGTAAGCTGTGAGTGGGGACCTGAAAAAACATCATACCACATGCACCCTAAGATTGGTCCAAGGAATCATTCAGATTTGTCACCTAATTTGCATAGACTTGAGAAAATGTCATTTGAGCTGTCGCTTTGCCACAGTGACGCTTTGTCACGCTGTCACTTGCCGCTTGCTGCTGTCGCTGAAATCACGTCTTCTTGGAATGGTCGTCTGTGGCTTTCTCGCTTGCTAGTGTGAACATTGGGTAAGACATTCATCCTTCATGGAGTCAGACTGTTACTACCATCAGCAATGTTTACTTGTCTGTTTCTGTGTCAGACGGTCTGTGTTTAACCTGTCAGCACCTGGCTCTCCAAAGTAAAGCTCATATTCTCAGATTTGCAGAAAATGTCTTTAAATTACGTAGACAGTGTGCAAATGCCAACATTGATTTTCCTGTGGAGAATCAGAGTAAACAAGGAAGACACACACTGTTGAAATGTAACTCAGAGAACACATTTACATTTGCAGAGTATCCTGATGCCATATTATTTATCCACCTAATATCCTTAAGGTTTAACGTAATAAGCAAGAAACCTTATGTTTTTAAAAGTATTGGTCCCTAACTGGCTATTCAAATTAAATGTGTATGGATAGTCTAGTTCAGATTCCTTGTGGTTGTGATGTCACTATTACAAACCCATTTAAATGCAATCACCTGCATAAGTGTATAACTTTCTATTGAATGTTAGACCTGATAGTAAACTTGCAACCCTGAAGTAGTCCATTTAATTAAGTGTTTATAAGTTATTGGCTGCTATTGGCATATAACCGTGTCACTTCTTGCATGTGTTTTCGTGACAAAACGTAGTTTGGACACCAGATAGAGTCGTCGGTGGCAGAGTCGTTGTCAGATCATGTAGCGCGTGACCCCCTGTCACTGAGCAATCACGTAGTGTGAACACTACAACGACTTCAAGACTCACAATTACAAGTCTGGAAGTCGTGTAGTGTGAACAGCACAGATATCTGCCGACACTGAAAGTCGTGTAGTGTGAACTAGCCTTGACTGTAAAACTGAACTTTTGCCATTAGCAGCTAATCATCCCAGATCAGGCATCATGCACAGAGTGATATCTCATCTGCTGCTGAGACTTGTACTTAACTTTGCACACACATATCTCGAAGCATCCAGCTCAGCTCATGCAGCAAGAGTCTGAATCAAATAGGATGAAATTGGTTTAAGCAGTCCAGCAGCCGCAGTACTAAATAACAATTAGTATGTATGTGAAGGTTTCCACAAGTAGCATCTGGAGTCTGTCTTATAAGAAGGCACTAAGATAAGCAGACTTTTAATATCTAGACGATCTCTCTCGGCTGGATTGCCCATGTGATACTGCACCCTGATGTGTTCAGTGGGCCGTAATGTACAGGCCACATTGATGATATAAAATTTATGAAGGCCCAGCGACATAAAATTCCTTATTTACAAAGGTCTAGATAAGCAACCAACATTAGTGAATGGTAACAACAGTTACTTTTTAAAGTTTGTGGCTATAATAAGACAATTCAAAATGGTTATGTCTTGTTTTACAATGATGTTTCACATGAACACTTTTAACCATGGACTCTGACATAGAGGACTCTGAAATTAATCCCACTGCCAGTTAGTAACCCCTGATCTAGAAGATTAAAGGAATGAATAAAATAAATAAATAAATAAATAAATAAAAATATATATATATATATATATATATATATATATATATATATATATATATATATATATATATATATATATAAGAAAAGGTGAGTTGTGTTATATAGTATCTAGCACTTTCCAATGACTTATATCTGGATATACAGGATCCTCCACTAATATTGGCATCCTTGGTAAATATGAGCAAAGAAGACTGTGAAAAATTGTCTTTATTGTTTAATGTTTTGATCTTTTGTTCAAAACATTCACAAAAAATCTCTGTTCTCATGGATATTAAGCAATTGCAAACACAGGTTTATCAAAAAAATATCTTTGTTAAATATAGATGTGCAACAATTATTGGCACCCTTTTAGTCAATACTTTGTGTTACCTCCCTTTGCCAAGATAACAGCTCTGAGTCTTCTCCTCAAACGCCTGATGAGGTTTGAGAATACATGGCAAAAAAGGGATCTGAGACTATTCCTCCAAACAGAATCTCTCCAGATCCTTAAAATTTTGAGGTCCATGCTGGTGGACTCTCCTCTTCATTTCACCACACAGGTTTTAATGGGTTTCAAGTCAGGGGACTGGGATGGGGATGGCAGGCCCTTGATTTTGTGGTCAGTAAACCATTTTTTTGTTGATTTTGATGTACATTCTGGCAGTCAGGTTTCATTTAATATCTGTTGATATTTGATAGAGTCCATAATGCCATGTATCCTAGCAAAATGTCCAGGTCCTCTGGCAGAAAAACAGCCCCAAAACATTAAAGAGCCACCACCATATTCAACCATGGCATGAGGTACTTTTCCATCTGGCTACCTCTCTGAGTGCACCAAAACCACTTCTGGTGTTTATTGCCAAAAAGCTCTATTTTGGTTTCCTCTGACCATATAACCCGATCTCATTAGAAGTTCCAGTAGTGTCTGGTAAACTGAAGACGCTTGAGTTTGATTTTGGATGAGAGTAGAGGCTTTAAAAAAAAAAAAAAATTAAATAAAAAATAAAAAATCTTTCCAAACAACTTGTGGTGATGTAGGTGACTTTGGATTGTAGCTTTGGAGGCTTTCTCACCCCAAGACACAACTAACTTCTGCAATTCTCCAGCTGTGATCCTTGGAGATTTTTTAGGCCACACGAGCCATCCTCTTCACAGTGCACTGAGACAGTGTAGACATGCATCCTCTTCCAGGTTGATTCATAACATTTCCATTTGACTGGAACTTCTTAATTATTGCCCTGATGGTGGAAATCGGCATGTTCAATGCTTGTGCTATTTTCTTATAGCCACTTCCCATTTTGTGAAGCTCAACAACCTTTTGCCGCACATCACAGCTATATTCCTTGGTCTTACCCATTGTGACGAATGACTAAGGGAATTTGGCCTATGTGTTACCTCATATTTATATCCCTGTGAAAAAGGAAGTTATAGTTGAACAATTTCCTGTTCTTAGTCACCCATGTGTACTTAAAAAAAATGTAAAATACCAATGAGAATATACTTCAAATATATTTTTCTCATATGAATTCCAATGCCAATAATTGTTGCACACCTATATTTTATAAAAAAATTTTTTTGGATAAACCTGTGTTATTTGCAATTGTTTGATATCCATAAGAGCAGAGTATTTTTGTGATCTTTTTTAACAAAAGATCAAAAGGTTAAACAATAAAGACAATTTTTCATAGCCTTCTTTGCTCATATATACCAAGGGTGCCAATATTAGTGGAGGGCGCTGTAGATGAGAGGTTTGCTAATACTGCAGGGCAGTGACGTGACATTTAACAGTCAACTGCCTCCATTTTCCCTTTCTTTTAATTAGATACTTAGGATGCTAACATAGTTTAATAATTTCATTACAGTTTCATCACCATTTATGTTTCACTAACATTATTAACAGGCCTACTACAGTAAGCTGAAGTAGGTCACGAGAGAGAGCCTCAGCCTCCTTCTAACTGTCTTTTTATGCACATATCCATGTTGTCAATCACACCACTGACTTGGCTTTCTCTCACTGTACATTGACTTTACTCAACAGAAAGCTTGTGCTCAGTAGGATATGCCAGAGCAGGTCTTGTGGAAGTGCCCGGACAGTGGAAACTTTACTACAGTATACATGATATGTCATTGGGTTGCTGAGATGCAATGAATTTTTTAAAAGTGGACATATTGTATTATTAAAATGAACTGTACACATTGTTCAGAGCTGCACAGAAATGTCTGGAGCCTAAGTCTCGAAAGCCCACTCATAGTTAAAAATGTGGCTTTATGACATGTTGGCATGATAAAGTATAACCGGGCGAGCGTAGTTTTCCTCTTAATCAAGCAATAACTGTATACCATAGCTTAGCACATGCAACAAATCCATATTACTTATAATTTGAAAAGAGTGAAACAATATAACACTCAATATAAAAAGCTGTAGTACTGTAGATAATTTATCATAAAAAGAAAAATAGATTGTTATTATTTTGTTTAAAGATCTTACTTTTGTCAATTAGTACTGCCCTTACTGCTACATAAGATATTTACACATTTCCCAGAAGACAAAATAATAACAATTTACACCAATAATCTTGTTCAAAAGTTTACACCCCTTGGCCTTTAATGTATTGTGTTGACTTCTTGAGAATCAGTGAATGTTTGCACCTTTTGTAATAGTTGTGTACGAATCCCTCAGTTTTCCTATGTGAAAAGATCTCAAAATCATATTGCCACTGTTGGAAAGGGGTGAAATATGCAGAAGATGCTGGAAAAGCAAAGAATTTTTCTGAACAACAGTGGGTAGTTTAACTGCTCAGGACAAACATGGAACTCATGAACAACTATCACAAAACATAAACACGGTCGTTGATCATCCAGATATGTAAACTTTTCAACTGGTTCATTTGTGTAAATTCAGTTATTATTTTGTCTTGTGGACTATATGTGAACATTTGTTAGATGAAATAGCTTATTCAGGGCAGTACTAAATAAAACAAAATGCAATTTTTATGATCCCTCATATATATATTTTTACATTGTAAACATTTGGCAGATTCTGCACAGTGTATTTAAACTTATGTGACCCTAACTGTACCATAATTTAAACAGTTATAATTAGTGGCATTTTTTCTAACAATACTCTGTTCCTCGTTATTTTCTAATATTTTTTTTGACCCACTGAGCAGAATGAAACCTGTTACTGCAGAATTGGAAGCTGTTAAATGACTGAAATGAATGAATGAATGAATGAATGAATGAACAGTAAACTTGGATGAATAAAGAGTGACTGTGAGAGTTCTATGAACCAGTGGACAGAAGAAGTTTTGTGAACTCTTCCTGTTGTCAACAATGAAGCCTTGTGCATGGAAGTCAGTCTTTTTTTTTATTATTATTATTTTTTTTATATAGTTTCCCTGTTTAAGGTAATATTGGGATATGTGGTTAAACTATTTTCATTTTAGTTACTTTATATAAGGGCAGAGCAAGCATTTTATATCTGCAGTGAGAGTGGGAGTCTTCTGAGCCCATAATAACACACATCATTGCCTGGTGGGATTATAAGTAGAGCAGTATGCACTGGGCAGGTTACAGCACGTGCTTTGCTCTTGGGCATTGTAGTACTCGATACACAGACTTCTGTGTCTTTCTACGCTGTGTGGTATCGTTTTATGTATGCATATCTAATTTTTCTGTTGTACAATTAGCTCCTAATTATATTGCCACAGTGAAGTTCCAGATAATAGCAAAGAGATGAAAATAAATAAAATCTATTTCATGCAATATGTATGCACAGTTGAATGCAAAAGTTTACCATTAGGAAAACCCTGTGTTAGGTTTCACAGATGTTCCCTCATTATCATAACAACAGTTGTGAAATACTTTGTAAATAATTCATGATATCTCTTCAGTGGTTTGCAACCCTCCTTTTTAGTGTGATATAAATATTCTCAAATAACCTCTTTTCTTTCTTCTGAACATCTTTTGGGTCTGCTCAAAGTTTAAATCGTACCTGGAGAATCAGGAAGTCCTTGCAAAACCTCTTTCCAGAATAGTTTTTTCTGTTGAGTTTGCTTTGTGTTTTGAATATGCTATCTTGTTGCTGAGGGTGACTCACCATTTATTCATTAAATTTATAAATTCATTACATTTATTCATTTAGCAGATGCTTTTATCCAAAGCACCTTACAAATGAGGAAATACAAGCAAAGTAATATATCATGCTGAGAACAATACAAGTAGAGGAGCAAAGTGCCCAGAGTAGAGGTGTTAGAGCCAGTGTAAGTGTAGATTTGTTTATTTTTATTTATTTATTTATTTATTGAGTGGGGACATGTTAGGGGTTAGTTAAGTGTTCATGGAAGAGGTAGGTCTTTAACTGTTTTTTGAAGATAGTGACAGATTCTGCTGTCTGGATTGAGGTTGGAAATTCATTGCACCACTGAGGGACAGTTACTTCTTGAAATCTTTTATTTATTTATTTATTTATTTGTACATATATTAAATAGAGGAACGTTTGATTTTTTGACTCACTTGACATCAGTGCCTGACCTCGCTTATGCTCTTGTGGCTAAATGTGCACAAAAGCCATATTCAAAATCTAGTGGAAAGCATTCCCAGAAGAGTGGAGGCTGTTATAACAGAAAAGGGGGGGACCAACTCTGTGTTAATGACCATGAAAGGGACACATATGGGTCTTATTGTCAGCAGTCCACATACTTTTGGCCATATAGGATATTTTAGTCGCTAATGCTGCACACTGGTTTCAAGTAATCATTTTCCCCAAAGCCTGAAAAGATTAATCTTTTGTTACATTTACATCTGAGAAGAACTCTAAAGAAAGGCAGATATCTTGACTGGATGTGATACATATGTACAATTTTTTACATCATTCCCTGACCGTATAGCCTGTGCACATACTGACTACAGGAGACCAGTCAATAAATATAAATTAGTAAAAACCCAGCTATGATATTTTCCTCAGACATGATGAAGCATTGGGTGCTAGACATCAACTGACTTAGATGTTCCAGTAGACATGCAATTATCCAAATTTTCTCTTCTTCTTCTTTCGTTCACTTGCTCTCTTTCCTTTTTTTTTTCCTGTAAGGTACCTAGTGCCTGACTGTCTCTGAATCTCAGCTGGTATTAATATCAACACCATGCTGTCAGAGAAGGTATTTCCCACGAAGTGCATACCAGCCATCTCTATCTCTATATCTTCTTCTCTTATCCTCTCATTCCCTCTCTGGTTCTATGTCTGCCTCATTAGCACTAGATATTTTTTTAGACATGCAGGCAGGTCTGCTCTGTGGATGTGGAGGATCTCAGATGTAGAGCATTAAAGATTGAGTGATAATAGATATTGTAAAGAACATGTGAATAGAGATGATCAGCTATCTGTAAGGGAGGAAAGTTTGAAAACTAGGAAGCTTTGGTTAGACAGATTTCAGCATTTTTAAATGCTGAAACTCTTTATTTGGTGAGACAGACAAGAAGAATCTAGAAACTGGGCATATTTGCAGACAATATTACTAATAAAGACATCAATGACAAAATTATTAATGGTCATACCCATAAGAGTAATTCAGTATGACTCTTCTATTCTTGTTGTCATATTTTGTTGGACACTTTTTATATAATTACATCAACTATTAAACAGGGGAGATGCACTATACTGTAGATGTTAGGAGAGCAGCTCCAGCCATGAGAATCAGTTATCTCTCAGTTCAATAAAATCTGGCTGTATAAAAGTGATCCATTTTATCTAGGATGTAAATTTAGAAAAATTAGGATGTAAATTTAGACATAGTAAGGTGAATTTATTCAACTATAGACAACGTTTGTTTTTTTTTTTCTCCGTTTTTTTTTTTTTCTCTCACTTTAATTAACCAAATATATCCAGTTTTCTATTGTGGAAGGTTCAGGAAGCAACAAACATCTAGTCAAAGCTTCTTTCTTTTTAACAGGTAGCTATCAAAACCTCATAAGTATCTGTCATATCTGTCATAGATTGACTGTATTGCATTATTTTGCTGCTACTGTTTTTTATAAAAACATTGTATTTAATTTCTTGTCTCACTATTATGTTTCACTATTATACACTTTACCTGGGCACTACTGCAATAACTGCTATGTCTATATTTGGTATAATTTTATCTGCTGAAGTCATAGCATGTTAGCATTTTTTTGCACTACCTGTTATATCAGACACTTCCATACTAGAACTCTGTACTTTCCGGTGCTACACTGTCACTTACTGTGCCTAATGTTCCTGTTTTAGTAGTTACTGTACTGTCTTATGTTGTTTGCACACATGTGCACGTGCACTTTATGTAGCAATGTGTAGGTCTTATTTAGTTCTGTGTCGTCTCATGCAGTTTGTGTATTGTTTTATGTAGCACCATGGCGCGGGAGGAACATTGTTTGGTTTCACTGTGTACTGTACCGGCTGTATATGGTTGAAATGACAATAAAGCCACTTGATTTGACTACTATTCCTATTATACATTCCCCATATACAATGTGCAAAAGTTAAAAAAGACATTTTGATACTGAAGATCTATTTTAATACTTTATGTATCTCTTCCCAGAAATGCCTTGTTACTAAGACAGTGTCCAGTTTCCTGACTTCCACAGCTTCCCCAGTAAAGCATGCTTTCTATCTTGGGGTAAAACATGATATTCGTACTGATTCGATATCTGCATCGGAAATCTGTGTGTCCTTAGAGCACTCCTCATTTGAGATAATGAAATTGCACCTCTTTTTCCTTCTTTTATTTCGAATTATACATTTCAGCTTTTTATTCATATTTCATGAATTTGACATAGTTCAACGATACACTCAGTACAATTCAGTGCAGTTTCACTGTTTTCCAATGGGTGGCAGTATTGCATGAGATTACCACACTGCTGCAATATACAAACAGTAACTACAGAATTATATTTATACTTATTTGAAATTGAAATTTTGCACTGTTTAGGGGTCCTAACTGAGGTGCTGTTGTTTGGGCGGCTTACTAATTAGCTTGCACTACACTTACACTTTGCATTGGTCTGGTATTGATTGTAGGACAGAGAAAGAGCTCAGAGATGCCCTGTGGTCATAGGGTGACATCCATCAGAGGTTGAGGCTCCATTAGAACTGTAATAGATCTTTTACGGTTTGTCAGTGCAATCAATGTGGATGAAAAATACTTGGCCAAGCGTCTATCCATGCCTATAAACCACTTGCCAAGTCAACCTATTGATCCAGCTTAGACTAAAAAGCTTCATTACAGTAACACTGAAGGGAGATTGGTTGCAAGGTGAAAAATCACGTTACTAGTTGGAATGTGAATTTGATATGATGGGTTTGCAATCAAATGAACTAAATGTCAATGGAGATGCACTCACCAACAACTTTAATAGAAACACCTGCAATTGTATCAAGCAATCATGTGGCAGCATTACAGGTCAGGAGCTTCTGATAATGCTCACATCAGAATAGGAAAAATGTGATCTCAATGACTTTGGTCAATGGTTCTTGGTGCAAGACTGGCTTGTTTGAGCTTTTCAGAATCTGGGTGACTGAAGATTGGAAAATGACCAGGTGACATTTTTCCAATTTCCAGCTGTCCAGTTTTGGTGAGCCTGTGCCTGCTGTAGTCTCAGATTCCTGTTCTTGGCTGTCTTGGAATCTGATATAGGCTTCTACTTTTGTAGCCCATCTGCCTCAAGGTTTGTTATGTTATGTTATGCTATCTGAGATGCTTTTCTGCTCACCATGGTTGTGGTTATTTGAGTTACAGTATCCTTTTCTGTCAGCTTGAACGAGTCTGACCATTGTCCTTTGACCATCTAATGTTATGTTATCTAGTTATTGACCTTTTGAACAGCTGAGCAGCATGAGAACTATTATTGCACAGGAGGAAATTGTTAAGTTACTCAAATTACTGAACAGACAATTATGTGTGCATATAAATGTTCTGTTGAACTACAAATTCTCAAATACTGTAACTTGTGTCCATGCGTCACTTTTGCAACTTTTGTTTCTTCTGAACAACTTTTGAATGTGCTCAGGTCAAATCATGCCTGGAGACTTAGAAGGTCATGGCATGATCAGTATTCTTTGCAGAATATTTTTCTGTTGATTTTGCATGTTTTGGATTGTTCTATTGTTGCAGAAAACCAAACAACCTTAAAGAGATTTAGTAACTGACCTAGCATTCTTCTTGAGCTTTTCTTCTGTCCAAGTATGCCTGATGAAGTCAGAGACACTAAGAAACTAATTTGGCTTTATTGGAATTATGCCCAGCATATTAACAGGACAAATATTTAACCTCAGTCTGTGTTTGTGTAATGTACAGCCTTTTTAATGAGACCCAAATACAGCATCAGGTCTTGAAGGACCGCAGAACCCTTCTCACACAGAGTGTTGCAGCAACCAGAGACGTTATGTAAGAAGCAGCTCTAAACACATAGTCACATAGTGTACTCCATATGCAATCTAAAGCTTAGTTCACATCAATAAATGATGTGCGAAACAGTTTGTAGTGCTAAGAAACCATTCACTCTTTGAGATCTGACCCAGCTATCACCTCAGAAATGCAGTGCATATACGTGTTCTGCTTTAGCATGGCAATATGAAAACGAAGAAAAGAAAAACAAAGGACCCAGCACACATAAGATGCTAAATATTTCCCGCACAATTTCTCTTTGAATATTACCTCTCAACCCATGTTTGAGCCTCCTCCTGCATTCTAAATATGGCCCAACCTGGCTTTCTTCAATCAAGCGTCTGTGCTCTGGATCGCCTTGGGCAGGGTGCTCATCATGGTGCAGTGTAAATATTATCATGTTATTAATCTTCCACTCTGAAGCGTAGTAAAGAACCAAGCAACCTTTTACAGGTCCTGGATCAACAGCCCATAAACAGCTGCTTTGCTGTCTACTTTTACAATTTTTGCGCAGTGAAAATTATTACTCTTGCTGGAACATTTGCTCTGTTTCGTCATTGCTCTCGGGCAGTCTGATCAAGTACTTTCCAGAACTGTTCAATTCCTGTTGCTTCTGTGTGCATGCCACATCTTTAGAAGGCCACCATTTCTTCTAAGTCTGCCTCCAGTAAAGTTGTTGATTTCACTTTGGAGCTTGACAGCGTTTCTGTAAAACCAAAAGCTACAGTACTGTTATGAACTTTGGTGTAACCAGTTAAATCATTTGTTATTTACGTTAGCTGTGTTAAAGCAATATTGCACGAGTAAGAGTGTTTTTATACTAAATATCAACATGGATGTGATTTGGCTTGGCTGAGTGGCATAACTAAATGTTGTTTATCCCAAAAAAGCAACGCTCACTTTATAGCATGTAGGCTAGCTAGCTCACAATGATTTGTACATTCATGTTAAAGGTGCTTCCAATGAAATTGGCTTCCCTTCTTCCTTTTCATCCTCATCTGACAAGTTGTCATATTTTAAGTAAAAAGTTATATTCATGAAAAATGTATCGTTTGCAATGTCCACTGATTATGTCACTTAACTTTATGTGACGAGCGGAGTGGATTCAAACAGTGAAACAGTGTGATTATACTAAATATAAGCACTCTTGTAACACCGCTCGACCAATCTAATTAGTGGACCGGAGTGTTATAATTAGTGAGAAATTTGTTTTTCTACATGTTCAGTAGCATTGCTGCCTCACAGCTCCTGGGTCCCTGGTTTGATCATGAGCTCAGGATACTCTCTGCACAGAATTTTGAATATGTTTCACCAGGTTCTCTGGCTTCTTCCCATGGTCCAAAAACATGCAGGTAGGCAGATTTGCTACACTAAATTGCCTGTAGGTGTGAAAGTGTCTGTATGGTACCTTGCAATTGACTCGTGTCCCATCCCGAGTGAATTCTCCCTCTTTGCTCGCAGTGTTCCTGCCACAGGCTCTGGATCTACACAACCCTGACCAGCATAAAGTGTCTACTAGAAATGAATATTTTCCCTTTTCAGTAAGTGTGCCATTCGGGGCCTGCCTCATAATACAAGGCGGCTTTTTTGGTGTGGAGTCTCTTAACCTCTGTTTTCTAAGAATTGCACAGGTTCTTGATTTGTTGTCTCCCACAGGTCAGGGTTGCACATAGGCAAATTTGGTCATTGTTTTTGAGTCAAATTGAGTTCATCATATCGGAGATATATGAAAATATGTGTAGTCTGACATGTGTATACTGTATGTGTAGCCTTTTAATACCTGCCTTCATTATTTTTTAAGCCATAGAGAATCGCTCACACAACACTAGAGAAGCCTGACTTTAGCTGAAGTGATAGTCATCTAAAAATCCAGATTTTCCTCAGGGTAATGATTGTCACTTTGGCCTTGTGAGTTCTAGCAGTAATATTTTCATCAAAGGTGCAAATTGTCATTGGTGCAGGACAGCTGAATTGTCAGTGGGGGAGATGAGGGAGATCATGAAAGGCTCTGCTTCCTCCAGGAAATGTGCTCTGAATTTGTCAGCTCTATGATTTGTAGTATTAATCCTCACCATCTTGATGTCTGTGAATGGTTAGTCCTGTCGATTGCTGAAGTTGATGTCGGCTGTGTGAAATTAAAGTCATCTGTAAAGACCAAGTCCTTCTCTTGCTTACAGTGGGTTCATTGCGTACTCACTTACTTGCCAGTGGTGGCTGTTTGCATAATTGAGTTGACAGCAAGGATAAAAAGGAAGCATGAGAGCAAACACCATTGCCTTACTTAGAGCTAGACTTTGAATAAATCTTTTAGCTGTCCTACATGGATTCCTCTACACATCATTTCATTTTATGTTGTATGTTGAGTGCTCCACTACGACGAGTTACAACATGACCAGCACAGAATTCTTTGTTGAGTAAATTGCTGATGGCCACTTTCATCCTCTTTATGATAATTTTGTTTATTAGGACTTTTCCTAATAATTGATTGCAAGCAGCATGATACCTTCATGGTTGTTCGTGTTTTGTAGGTCACTTTTTCTTTTTGCCAGGGTTACCCAAAAAGCTTTCCATAAAATCTGCAGGTGTTCTGGTTGTTTTTTCTTTCTTTCTTTTCAAGAGTAAATTGACAAGTCTCTTTGGATTTTTTTTTTTTTGTTTGGTTTCTTCATTGTTCATCATGAATTCTTTACTAGTCTGCAATCTGTTAGTGGGTCCACACTGGAGCTCTATCTGTTCTTTCCTGAGGTCCAAGGTTTCTTTATCTGCAGAAGGTGGTGATAAGACGCTGCATCTGCAGATGGAGTACAGATGGATTGTTTGATAGTAATATGTCCTACCTGGCTTTTAGTTCGAGGCTTTGATGAAACCATGCTGGCCTTAGATTCTTGTATGTGGACATGTGTTGCCTCCCACCAGTTTGTTAGTTGTGCATAGGTTGTGCATATCCAAACCATGTCTTCATATGATATCTTACTATCCTCTATTGTCTGTAGCAATTAGGGGTTTAACGCAATTCCACTATCTGTTTTATGCTAGATATAACTGTATATGTATCTATAACTGCTGTGGCCTAAACCTGAAAGGTGTATTATTATTATTATTATTATTATTATTATTATTATTATTATTAAAAGTGAAGGTGAACAGGAAAACATGAAAAAATATAAAAATTCTTTTAAAAGTATTCGATTCATTTTTTAGACTCCAGAAGTGATATGCAAGACTGTGCACAGTGTGTGGTTTGTGTAAGGAGGCTGTATGGATCAGTGGCTCAGCAAAGAAGTGTCATCTTTAAAAAGGAAACGGAAATCATATTTGAAGAAGTGTCCACACAATGAGCACAGGCACATTGTGATACAGAGGTTTGAGCAACTGTGAGATTGCTAAGACCAGGCCAAAACAGAGCCTTAAAGAAGCTGAGCAGGGTGAACTTCCATGCATTCACGAAAGAGACAAGCACGACTTTGCACTCAAAATATAGCCACCTCCTATTCGTTTCTGTATGTGTAACTATTTACTGTAGAACACATTATCTGTTCAAACCGAATAATGATTTTTTAAAAATGTACATCTCTAGTACCAATGTTTGCATTAAAGCCATAGATCAATGCATTTGTCTTTTTCTTTTTGCTGATCCACAATGTCCTATAGTCTGCTGTAAAAGTTGTTTGATAGCTTCTTCTTTGTCATTTGTTGGATTGTACCACTGCACAATGTTGACTTGTATGTTTTTCATCTCAGTTTCAAATGTTGCTGGGAGCTTTTCCCCAGTTGTGTGCAATATTAGATTCTTTGGTGCCTCAAAGTGTCACCACCTTCCCCATTGACAGTCCTGCTCTTCACCAGTGACATAAGCTATAATAACCTTGCTACACTTTTTGGAGGGTGTTTGTTATAATGTGAGATGCCTGATAAATGTGTTTATTGGGTTTTAAATCAGATTTACCTCATATGTTTGTTAAAGTTTCTGGTGAGCTTTGAAGTGATGGATTGTGTCTTTATGAAGCTCGAAAACAGCGTCTTGTTCGCAAGCAAAAATCACACATTGTATAATAATCCTGAGTAAAGATCAGTGGTCTTAGAACACATATATCGTGATGTGCTTCCTGGCAGCCGATTTAGCGCCACTGCAATCAGAAACAGCTGACAACAAATTTCTGACAGTGTCAGAAAGTTTTAATTAAAATCTCTGAGTGTGACCACTGCTATGATGCTTGTCTAAAAGCCCCCAATAGGAGGACGACAAAGGATGAAATGTTTGAGCAAGTGATCATTTAATATACTGACTAGCTCACCTGATATTTTGTGATTCTTAGGCATATATATCCTGATGAAGTTTGACTTGAGCTGCTGGTGATGCAGGCAATGAACTACTCGCTGTGTATTTACTTCCTTAGTGCAGTATGAAGTGCAGATCTATGCCATTCTCCATTCAGGATCTATGAAGTGAGCTGCACGTCTTGGAATTTATACTGGACCACATGTGTTGGTAGAAAAAAAAAATATAGATGCTTCGACATCTGAGCGAACCATATAGTAGTCATTTCTAACGGCATTTCCAGCAAGTACTAAAAATTATATGTTTGATCAGGGGTGTTAGCTGGACTGTTAATCATCCGGGGCTGAGCCCAGACACTTCTCCATCAAAAAACTTTAAAAAACATATTGTACTTCTATTTTTCTTGCATGTCAAGGCTATTTGCTTACAAAATGTGAAAGTTGGTCAAAAAGTTGGATTTAGCATAAAACTTGCCTTGGTTGTTTGTAGGATTACCAGACCGATAAAATCTAAAACTTTTAGGCTATCTAACATGAGTCTAAACTAGTTTGGTGTCGCTAGCCAAGGGGAGGCACAACTAAGCTATCATTGTATGGGTTTAGCTGCTACAGTGCCGTGCAAAGTATGTTAAATGTCCTATAGACATTTGCACACCTTGTTTTCCTGCTCAGCATGAGAGGATATATCAGTTTATATCCATTTTTCCCTTACACTAACTGACTGTTTGGCATTAAGACATGAGTATTTCCCTGTATTTTCCTGTAAACCATGTAGATAAAGGATGAAGATAAACTATTACACTCAACACATTCACTGAAGATACAAAATGACATCATCGTCGTCTTCTTTTACTGACATTCATTTACGTAATAATACTCCAAGGGGAGTATTATTCAGGGCTAAAGAAAAAATCTTCGGGGTTACAGCTCCGAATGGCCAGGTCAGGTTACGCCCCTGTGTTTGATGCTCTTATATATGACATGGTCAGCTGAGTGCATGCTGTTTAATTTTTCTAGTGAATGTAAGATATGGAAATTTGCTTTTGCACCACTGAATATTCATGAAAAGTTTGGTAATAAAGTTTTCAATCTTCATCTGAATGCCAAACACCCCCTCCACCTACCATCCCCAACTACCACAAGGCAGAAAGGAAGGCCTGTTCCTGAGGAATCTGAGCTTCAGTGTCCTTGTGGAAGTCTGTCTGCCAATCTTTTTCTGATAGAAGGGTAAAAAGCATGCCAGTGAGAAGCAAACAGGAAGTGCTCGGTCTTGTTTTGTTTTTTTTTGTTTGGAGCAAAAGCGTTGAGCTGGTATTTTGGCAGAAAGACGTAATGCAGTAGAAGAGAGACAGAAAGAGACAGAGAGATAGAGACAGTAGAGTTGGACATTATGATTTACTTTATTAAGCCAGTTCTTTCTAACTACCAATTTAAAGTGATTGAATTTTGTTGGTTTGATTCATGAACTCATTTGGTTCATGGAAAAATGACACAGGTTATCATATTTCATTATTTTATATTGTCTGTATTTATCTAGTTATGAATCTTTCATTTATGTGATTATCGAACCAGAGACCATGTTTACAATTAACAACCCATTTTAATAGCATATAGTGTAGCTATGCTAAAATAAAATCTAACGTATAGAAGAACACTGCATTACTGACCAGAACTAAACTAAATAACTATCTATTTTTGGCTAAGCAGCACTGTACACTACCATGCTAGTTATATGTACATGGCCACTATCTCTCTCAGCTTATAACAACAATATAAATTATTACAATGTAAGAGATTTTATGGAGAATATCTCCCTAAGAAAGATGAATCTTTTGGGATACAATATTTGTATCCTTTTGGTTTTTGTTATGTATTGAATGTAACTGAATGTGAATACAGTGTTCGGGTTGAACAGATAACGTGCCCTACATGAATACAAACACAGACATGAATAGTAGGCGGACTATTCTTTTTTTTTTTTTTTTTTTTTCTTTTTTCAAGTAAGCTTGCCAAAAAGCTTTAGACTGGGTGCATTGGGACTGAGATCCTGCAGGGTGAAACAAAAAAGTTGCACAAGCACAAGGTTTTTACTTTCATGTGGAACTTGAAAAGACAGCTTGTGGAAGCTTATGGACAGGTTTGCCAGGTTTCAGCAAAGTCTCACGCCAACTCAAAAACTGTCCAAAAAGACTTGAAAGTAACCAGAATGTTGAAAGCTGTTTTTTTTTTTTTTTTTTTTTTTTTTTGTCAGTGGTTTGCTCTAGCAGCCTGACCTAAATACTGCTTTACTCAAACTCCATATTTCTGTAGAAAGCAAATTAAAAAAAAAAAAAAATAGGCCTATGCTTATATTTATTGACCCATGCTAATGAAATACCACTTAAAGGACCTCATTTTGACTTGCAGCAGCACTGTGTCCCAGCTTGATAAGTAGATTCTGATAGTGAGTCCAGCAAACTGGAATGTAATAAACCCCAAAACCGAATTGAGGGGGGTGGGTGGATGGGGGGGGGGGGGGGGGGGGGGTCGGGCATTGTTCTTTTGAAACAGGCACTTTAGATGACGGTGTCTGGTTCAAGATTTGAGTGAAGTTATTTTCAACAGATTGTTAATTTGTGAGTTAAACATGACTTATTTATTCAGCAGCCCTGTTTGTTTTTCAGTGTTTTCCGATGCTTCCAGGGCATAGTGGTAGGGTTCTCATCAAAGAAAAATGAAAGAAAGAAGCAACCTTTTGGTACAGACCACACCCACTTTGGGTTTCTGAATTTGAAAACAGATATGAATATTTTGAGCACTTAACAAATAGACAGATATAGATACATTGTTTTACATCCCTAACATACAAGGATGTGCAAAGAGACTTTTGAAAAAGATTGTGTAATAAACTTTCCACCACTTGTGTGTTTTTAAACAGTTGACTTCAGTAGAACTTCTATCTTACTATATCTAAAATAACACATATTACGAAATAATACACAAAATTACTTTCACTTTCCTCTGTTCCTGGTTGATTTATTGCAAATGTGCAAGCATAAAGGGGAAATAACGGCCTACAGCGGGTGTCGTGAATCGAGAACTTTGTTTAGCAAGGCAGTGACTAAAGGAGGAGACAATTCCCGCTTGCTGTGTTTGTTCCTCCCTTTTGTTTGGCCAGCTGGTTTTTGAAATGATTTGTGAATGTATCACTATTTTATTTAATGTACTTTAGATGTTCTGCCTTTTCTCTTTAAAGCCATCTCTGTTTTCTCTATTTTCTGTCTGTTATTTGTCTTCTGTCTTGGCATTAGTGTCATTAATGGTAGCAATCACCTATATTCTGAAACTCTCATTTACATTATTTAGAAAGTCGGGTTTGCAGAGCTTCTTTACAGAGCCTTTTCAGCTATTGGTTACCGGAGGCTAAAAGTGGTCGGTGGAGAGAGAAATAGAGGAAAGGGAATATACATACGAAGAGAGGTAGAGAGAACGACAGGAGAGAGAGAGAGGCAGACAGGGAGGGAGGGAGAGAGAGAGAGAGAGTCAGGGGAGTGGAAGAGAAGGGACACACACACACACACACACACACACACACACACACACACACACACACACACACACACACACAAACACACTCACACTCATGCTTGGCCACTCTCGGTTCAGTCCGGTGAGACAGGCATAGTGCCTCCATCTCAGTGCATATCTCTGTTGATGTCTGTGTGTCTCTAATGCTGAGCTCAGCCTGTTTACCAAGATGGCTCAAAGGAAAAGGAGTTTTACTTTTGGAGCATATGGAGGGTAAGATAAACTACCATTTTTGTTTTCTAAATCACATGTTTTTAGTGTCTGTTCACAGTTTGTGTATGCTGTGGAGTAGAATAATGGCTGTCCCCAGTCATTGTCCAGAGATTTTTTTTTCCCATGCTGAAGGAAATACCATTCATGCTTAGCTTGGTTTAACATGACATTAAATACACTTGTACCAGTCTTAATGTGTCATCAGTGGCAAACATGGACGCTTCTAGCATATGCTTTAACGCAGGCCGTGATGATTGGCCATCATGTAAGGATGAAAGTCTTTAAAGCCCATCACAGCAGTAGGTATAATTGAGTCTGGATTAAATTAGTCTGCGCAGCTGTTTGTAGCAGATAGTGACAACCAGACAGACCTGCTAACTGGTCAGGTAGCGTAACACAATCACATGCTGTTTACCTTCTCAGCCAGTCCATCTGGTTAGATTATGTCCCTCTTGAGTTGTTTGTTAACTCACCAGAAGAAGGCACCGTTAAGTGGGATTTGAGATTGACACATGTACAGACAGCAGGAGACACTCACACATCAGCAGGCTCCAGGAGACCCTGAGCAAAATTCTTCTGTCTGCTCATCTATGGAGGAGTATCCCACTTGAGTCAACAGGTGCAAGGCTACCGATTCTGAATGCTGTCTCATCAAGGACAAGTCCTGTCTGTTCCTGTGCCTGTGGCTGGAATGCTGATGAGAGAACAGCCACTGTCCCAACCGACTGACCCTGAAATACAGAAAAAATTACTGCCTGTGAAAGGGCAACTCTTCGTTCATTGGGATTTTTGCTCATGTTGTCAGACATTGTTTTGGCAAAAGATCACCATATAGATTCTCTCCCTTACTTTTTCAAAAATTCAGTCTTTTGACCTTTAAATGGGTGTTTTTTATTTCCAGTCCCAGTGGGTGATAATCTCTGTAAAATGTCATCTAAGAAAATTGCATGCTGTTGTAATATATTTGCTTTCCAACGTACATGATGTGCAGTGTCTTGACTTAAAACACGTTGCTATCATCCACTTCGAATCTGAAGTAAAACAGGGAAGACAATTTTGTATTAAGGAACCTCCAAGGCAGAAGTGTCTTGATTCATTCACATATTTAGCATGCTTGCCATTTTCTGTTTCATATGGCCGGTCGTGCCTCATTTCATGAACTCTTAATGGAGCTACAGTGTGCCTAGGATTTGGCCTAGACCCAGAAATGCTCAACCCCCGCTTTCTATCTCTCACTGTAGCATAGCACCTATACCAGGGCCAGACAATCTGGGAACTAGCTGATTGGTTGACTCACACCAAGTCTTTGTCTGCTGTTACTGCCACAATGCCAGTGGTTAAAAAGCCCAGCCATGTGTGGACCTTTTTTCAGTAACAGCCTTGTGGAAAAGGACATTTGTTGTATTGAATCTAGTGTAGCCAGTCAGTCATTCTAAGAATTCAGCACATTCAGTTGACTTATTTCAGATGATTCTATTAAAAGGAACCCCAACTATGTTGGCTTATTAGATGGCTTATTAGATTAACGGTGACATCTGCTATATAAATCCACTATACAAAACACTCTAGATATCAGGGTTTTTTTAAAATACTAAACGTCCGTGCACTCGTAGGCCGCCATTGCTGTTTACGTTGCAATGCATTCTGGGTAGTGACGTCAAATAGTTGCAACGGTCTTGATTCTCCATTGGAACCCGGGTGCAACATAAGCGAGGAGGCTAATATAGAAAACGTTACTCAAAATGTACATCAAAATGAAGATGATCAGAGAGGTGAGGAGGCGAGAGTGGGGCAAAATCAATGATGTCTGTGTATCAACTGTAGCATTTGTTGTTCAAGGTAAACATATGGATTAAACTATCATTTTATGATGAAACATTCTAATATCAGTAATTTAAAGATTATCAAATATTATCTCGCTGTCATATACTTTATCCTGTTCAAATTTTCACGGCCGGCCAGCGCACCGTCACCATGTTATGAGCAAATCTACACAGCTTCTGTATGTCCGAAGGTACTCATATCTTTGGAAAGT
Organism: Ictalurus punctatus; assembly: GCF_001660625.3. Taxonomy (NCBI): domain Eukaryota; kingdom Metazoa; phylum Chordata; class Actinopteri; order Siluriformes; family Ictaluridae; genus Ictalurus; species Ictalurus punctatus. The sequence continues at coordinate 16,913,748 of NC_030430.2, forward strand.
TAAGATTATTGTGATTCGATTGATATAAACAGTTTTGAGATACAATCACAACCGCAGCTACAATCAATGTCTCTGTCAGACCACCGATATACAAACAAGCACTTATGAAATGGAAGCAACTCACCTCATATGAAGCCTCATAGTAATCCACTGATCCATAACATCCTGACAATAACAGCCTTGTTACACTGGCAAAGGTCCAAACAATCCAATTATGTAAAAATATTTAGTCCACCTTTCAAAAGAGACCACAACCATGCATGTGCTCTAAATGGTTCAAGACCAGCTTTAATTTTACTTGGCTAGGCGTTTTATGCTAATTTTACAGGAGATTTACGTTATGAGAATATACAGAAAAACACACTAACAAGATGTTTACAGGTTTGATTATATTTACAGATATCCCCTGTGTCACAGCACACAAGAATTAGAAAATTACAGCCAAAAGTAGCACACTGTGGCATTCTTTTCCTGCTACGGGGTGTAGTAGTAATTCTTTTGACAGCTCAAGTGCAACCATTTTACGTCATCAACGTAAAGAGTAAGAGTGCACTTCGCATCTCACGTAATGGCGGCCTCCATAGGTTAAAATATGTATTAAATATCAAGGATTTTTAAAGTAATGAAAATATTTCATGTGTTTCTAACAACGTATTTTAGTAGGAGAGGGCCGTTATTGGGTGTTAAGGCCTGGCAACCCTGTCCACATAGTCTGGGTTCCTTTTAAGGCAATGGGAAATACAGAATACAGTGGTGAAGAACAAAAACAATTGTTATGTACTGTTATTGTTATATACTGGCATATATTCGAATATCCAGTAATGGTAAAATGATTTAGACACTCTACATACAAATTGCAAAAAGCTTATCTTTGTTGTGCAGGGTTGAGTTAGTTGTGGCCCAATTTTGATACATATATGTAAATTTTTACCAGCTGACTTTTTTTTAATTTTTTTTACCAGTGTTTAATTTTTTATTACAATGTATTATCTAGTGCTCATTTGAATTTAAATGGTAAATGGTCTTCACTTACAGCATATAGTGCCTTTTTAACCTTAGTGGTTCTACAAAGCTCTGTACACTGTTCCCCATTCACCCATTCACACACACACTTGTACACCATGCAGTGTGCTAGCCTGCCATTGGGAGCAACTTGGGGTTCAGTGTCTTACAACCAAAGACACTTCGGCATGTGGTCTGGGGATTGAACTGCCAACCTTGCGATTAGTGGACAACCCGCTCTACCACTGAGCCACAGCCGCCCCTTTAAAATGCTGTGATTTCTACAATACTACTTTATTCTAATAAATAACCTTGACTTCAAAGTTGAAGGTCATTTTAGATCCAGCGTACAGGATTATAGAACTCAACAACAGAAATTTCCACTTCACTTATTTTTAGACTACACTTCATATCTCAGTGTTGTGCCAGAGACATGTTGATTTGACTGTTGATTGTTTTGATTTTCAGTTAAAGAGCAACAATTCATGGCGCTATGGGATTCCTGAAAGCAAAGCTACATTTCAGCTATTCTAAAAATGAAGTCAAACTCATCACTCAGTGTTATCTGAGCAGCACAGGCACATGCACATGACATTCTTCTTGTGCTTTTGTGTGACAGGTGGCAATGAGTCTCAGGGACGCTCGTCATGTTGCGCAACATGGTGTTATGTTGTGTTAAAAGTCAGTGACGGGGTCAAACGCTAATGCAGGCTGCTGGTGTAGTGTAACAGCATGAAATAAATACTGGATGTTTAGGAGCATTTATTTATGTGGCTGTCATACTGCATTTATTCATATGGCTGTTCTACTGACGAGTCTAGGCTATTACCACTATGTGTGAGTGTGTGTTATTTGTGTTAGTACAGTGCAGCATAATGTGTCCACTGTATTGAGGTATGAGTATGCATATTCACACTTCTTCATACTCAGTGACTGCATTCAGTTAACCTTATGAACCCTCAGGTCACGCTGCATATTATGGTCTAATATTTGGAGTGAAAATACACTTAATCCTCATGATATTATTGTGCTACTTAGTGATGCGTGCACCTTTGACCCAGGCCATGTATTTTATTTTTTTTAAATATTCAATGTATCTTATATGATTCATTTTAGTTATTAGAAATGTAAATAATGTTTATGGATGACAGATAAGTGCGTACAGATGTGACATATGGAAGAAAAATATGATTATGGTTAATATACACCAGATTGTTTATGTTCATGAGTGAAATTGAGCCAATACATACATTATCAAGCTGGAAAAATTATTACTTTTTTTTTTTTTTCACTTTTAGTAAGACTATAAATTTGATTAATCTGCCCCAAACAGAACATAAGGTTTAACCTATCTTTAATTATCATATTTATTCCCTAAAGATTAAATATTAACCTTTAGTATATGTGTTAAAAAAAAATTTAATGTGAAATGTGCCTGCATTTAAAAGTGAGATAAAATAAAGTTAAAAATTGCTAATGTAAGTAATCATTTGAGAGCTACAACAAAAATAACAAGCTCCTTACATTTGTAGCCGGAGAGTTAATCCCCTGTTTTTTTTTTTCAAGCTGAAAGGCTTCAGAAAACATGACATCATTTCCAGTAAGGGAACATAGTGAGCATCGATGCTCCCTGGTTTTTGTGGTGCATTGTGGGATTTTTTAGGGAGCAAATATTCCAGTACACTGGAAGGATTTTGTGATTGAGACAGCCCTTAAAATGGCCGACTCCCTGATCAGTGCCCTGACTACTGAACTAGGGAGCTGCTTGAGACATTTAGCAAATGGTTACAGCTAACAAGAAGTTTATTTTTGTGCTATTGTGCTTTCTATAGTTTTGAGAAACACCCAAAGAACCTGTTATGGGTGCTAAAGTTACAACTCACTGATATACTGCAGGTTAGTCACACAGATAAATTTATCTCAAATGGCTTGTAATTTAATTCGGTTTCACAACATGCCGAGCTACCTTAAGGAGGTTAGTAGCATACTGATTGGGTCTGCTAATGCTATAGGCAGGGTATCTCTGATTGGTGCCATAAATAAGGAAAGACGATACTATATAGCAGAAAATTTTTAGATTTTCACATTACCCGCTTTTTCCCTTTGCAGAGGTTCCAACATTGCTAATAAGAAAATCCTAGTAGGTGTCATGATTTCCCCTTGAGTCAGCACTACAGTATTGCAGCGTGCTCTGAACGTGCCTTCATTGTTTTCAGCTGTCCAGTGTTTAACCCATGATTATGTTTATTATATATACCCCTCGTATTTAAACTTTTCGGTACACTTTTCGGAGATATCATGGACAATATCTTTTTATTGACATTGATTTATTGACATCATTACAAACTGACTAGAAGCAACTCATCTGATGTTAAATTTTGTAGCTAATCTTTAAAATAGTAAAGGTAAAACTATTATGAAATAAACTATTCAACTATAGCAAATGTAAGACGTTTTAACAAATTCATTATTTAAAAAAAAACACAGCCATGATACTCTACACACAGAAACACAACAGTGTCCTGACTAATCTTATAACATACTTTCGGCGATTAAATAATTCATCCGTTTATACTGATTGAAAATGTCCGATAAGTTGATTTCCATTACTCGGGCAGACTGGAACTACAGTGTACTGTGAGAAAGGGTTAAATGAAACACTACAGAATTGCCATCAGTTTGTAGGCAAACCTATATATCGTGATACCCACTGTGTAGCATAGAGATGCCTTCAAGAATCATGGTATAATATTTTTGTTATCTTTTAATTGCAGTTGCAATTTACAGCTGGCTTTCGATGTGATCTTGGTTACTTCAGATGATGGTGATAGCTTTCATTATTAACAGAAATGAAACCGATCAAAGAGAAGCAAGATGTCTGAGTTCCTCTTTTTATTTATTCCTTTCATTTTTTTAGGTTTCGTGTGAGTCTCACGTTGTGTGTCTTTCCCTGTCTGTAAGATTCTCTCCAGATAACACGTGTGGACCCTGAGATGTGTAGCAATTATCTTGTTTTCTTATCTTAATATGAGTCATACTTTGATCTTAAATGTATTATCAGTATTTCTCGACAACTTTCTAGAGAATATAGTTTGCGTAGAATAGAAAAAACAGTTTGAGTACCAGAAAAATGTGCCATTTTTTAGTGCAGTAACTGATTCATTATTTTGTGTAACACATGATATGTGTAGCACATGATATGTCTCTGACATTATCAGCACTTCACGTGGTCTTGTTTATCTACGCTGTGTTCATGAGGAAAAAGAGATAACATTACTTAAACTACCCACAAGCAAAAACTGAATAGTGTTCACCACAGGAAGAAAATCCGCCCTCGTGTGTCACACCTGCTTTCAGTATCTCGTTGATTAGTTTGCATATTTAAACCTGCGTATGTCTTTGTCCTGTGCGAAGTGCCGTTCAGTGTCTATCTGCCTGTTCATACCAAACCTTTGTTCTGTGTTTCGTTATTCAGGTTTCTCGACTTTGTTTACTTTTTCGGTTTTCGTGTTGTAGTGTAATCTGCTTGCTGATCGCCTGCCCCATGCCAGTTTATGACCTTGACCTTACCTTTAATTTTTTTTTTTTTTGATTTGTCTGCCTTCCTCTCTAAATAAAGCTTTAACTGCAATTGTATCCGTCTGCACTCAGATGTCATGACAAACAGAAACTAACTTATCACATGGATGTGATTTGAATCGATGACAAATTGCTGTGGTATAAGAGGAATAAAACATTTAGGCATTAGGCAGTCTGACCAGTTTTATGGATTTTTTTTTTTTTAACTGGCTTTTTATTTACCTAGCATGATTTTGTGGAATGCCTCGTCAAGGTAAGAAAGGTAATAAAATATTTATCCACTGAAAAATATATTTATGTTTTCACAAGGGTAGAGGTGTCATGTTACAGGCAGAAAAATTAAATGTTGTTTAAAATAATATTTTTCAGCTGCTGCAGATTCTCCCAGAGAAATCACAATTATTTGAATGACACTTGTAGGATAAAGTATCTTGATAGTGGCAGGCTTTTCTCCAGATTTCAGTCACTCCAGTTTTTTTTTCTTTTTCTTTTCACTTTTTCCCAAATCACTTCACCATATAAGAGTGAAAGTACTCTGGAGCTAAATGTAATTAAAAAGAAGGCTTTCTTTTATATAATATATAAATAATAATAAATTATTGATATTTTCCTGCAACTCTGGGCAGCACTGTAATTCAGTGGGTAGTGTTGCTGCCTGAGCTCAGGTTACTGTCTGTGTGGAGTTCCTCTGCATGTTAACCAGACATGTGTTGATTTCCTCTGGATTGTCTGGTTTCCTCCTACTTCCTAAAAACATGCTGGTAGGTGAATTAGCTACACTAAATTAACTAAATTATCCACTGTAAATTAACCATGGGGGAGAATAAATGTTTGAGTGTCTACGTGTATGGGGCCCTGTTATGGATTCATCGAGGGTATCTTCACACCCTGAATACACACATTCTGTATCTCCTGCTACCTTGAAGTACTTACTGTAGATGAATGAATTAATACATGATATTTTCATCTACATTCCCATTAAAGTGAATAAAACTATTCACTTATATACATTTTCTGTATAGAGTATGCTTGACAGTTGCAATCTCTTCATCCTCAGAACACAGATCCCTCTTTGTTCTATTTCCCTGTGTGGCAGTGAAGCACTATGCTTAATGTATTTAATTAATGTCACTGCGGAAGCCAAGTAGGGCACTCCCTTCCTCGATGCCTCCATTATGTGGGCACAAAGCACTTGCTCCACTGGCCCAGATAAACCAGGTTAAGGGTTCTCTGAAGGCTATACATCATTGCTCATGCCATATGCCACTAGGCACTAATGACCATTTAATGTGTAGTCTCTACTGATTGCAGAGATGTGGAGCATACAAGTGGTAGATTTTTTTATGCAGTGATGCCTGACTTTTGGGAAAACATGGACTTGAAACATTGAACACTACTCTGATTTAGAGATGCAACAGTAATGATACTGCTATTATGTGTTGGTCCTGATACCATGCTCATTTACTCATACTAGTACTAATTGCTCCAGTACTTACATACAATAAGTAAGCCTACTGTACATTGTCATGTCAAGAGATAACACAAAATGACAGTGACCTGAACATATTTTGCAATGAATTATGAGTATAAAATCTGAAATATCAATGGGAGGGACTACAGCATCTTTGTAAAAGTAACCAGATGAAATAGCTAGCACTGGGAATTCACTGCTACCACCAACTCAGGCAAATGCTGAGTGGTGAGAAGAAATGTTCTCAAATAAAGCTAGATGAGTGGAAATTACAGTGATTACACAGTATATTGTTCTTGACAGTCATCATTTTGCTAGCAGTACATCACATCTGTCATGGACAATTCACCACCACGCCACAAGAGGGGACCCTCTTTTCAAGTTTGAACTCCTTTTCATTTATGGAATTAAATTTGTGGCAAAAGTATTGAACATAGATTTTCAAGAAATGAACAAAAATATTCAATGAGAAAGAAGAAAAACACTCTGAAACTGAAAACAGTGAACTCAGTGGCAAAAATTTAACATAGTCTTCAAATAAACAGCATTATTTGTTAACAGTTTCGAAGCTTCGTTAGAACATAGACCGCTGTTTATTTGAAGATTATATTAAATTTTTGCCACTGAGTTCACTGTTTTCAGATTCAAAGTGTTTGCTTTCTTTCTCATTGTATATTTTTGTTCATTTCTTTACAAGTTACATTCAATACTTTTGGCACAAATGTAATTCCATATTCGTTAAGCACATGGACACTCATGATAATGTGGAAGCGATTTGTTTATTTATCACTCAAGTACGTTCTGAGCCTTTGTTTCTCTGATTCAGCTTCGTGTATTGCCCGGCTTTGCTTTTCTGGTTTTTATCATTTTGATTATGCCCTTGTTTTTGTTTACCTCTGATCTTGTGTGTATCTATTCTTACCTCTCTTTGTGATCATGATTTTGGATCTGCCTTTTGGATTGTGTTTCATTTGACCTCAATTGTGCATGACCTAGATCTGCCCATTGTTTGTGGTATTTGGATTTTGGACATTGTTTGTATTCAACGTCTTGCACATGGTTCCTAATTATACTCTGGAGTCACATCGCAGTGTGAAAAACATTTGTATTGATGCATCCCTACTCTGATTATGTTTAATTATGTTTGAAGCTGTAGAACCAACATATTATACCAATTTACTACGAAACCCTTCAATTTTTATCATCAGTACACTTTCAAAGAAGCATGTTGCCATTTAAAATCATTTAAATGTCACATCAAACATCAAATATTGACATATCTGGTACAGCCAGACAGAGAGACATTGAACCACCAGGATAATGTGTGAATTGTCACAGTGATGACTACTGTAAACACACTGCATATGTTCAGCTTTAGAGTAATAAACCAAGATGTTTTTATATCAGTGTACCACAGATTCCCTATCACTTACTCTCACAAGGCATCTAATGAACTCTACAGCCTTTATTAAATCTCCCCCCACACATATGCACAGACAAATGTTGCTGTGGATCCAGAGGACCATGCACATGCACATTGGCACACTCATTCACACCTAGGGGCAGTTTGTGGCACATTAGGAGGTAGGAGGAAACCAGAGAATCAACATTCAGTACATGTACATGGACAACAATATTCCAATATTAACCTGATTAAGACAATACTCTGATTAAGAAACTGCCATGTAAACAGCAATTTTTAATTACTTTAATCTGATAAAACTCATACACAAAGTAGACACAATTCGAATTAAGACATGTGGAGTACTCCTGTTTTAGTCACATTATTGGCGTGTATTACAGACATGTACACACCTTAATCACACTATTAACGTCGTGTGTGTTTTCACCGCATTTTGCGACAGGACACGTACACACACTGAAGTGCTCACCCGTTTGACAGCAAACAAGACAGCACAGCTGCGTCCCAAACCGCGTACTTACCTGCTATATAGTAGAGGAAATACATGTATATAGTAGGCAAAATACATGTATATAGTAGGCGAAATACATGTATCTCAGCTACTATATAGTAGGTAAGTACATGGTTTGGGTCGCAGCCCACTGCTTCAAGCAGTCGTCTATTTGCACATACAGCATGACAAATAATTAACCGCACTTGAAGCGTTCATAGAAATTGTAAATAAATACACCCAAAATTGTATACAGTACCATAACGAAGCCGAACTGTATGTTGACGTGAAATTCTGGAAGGAACGTCGGACAGCGTGGCCTGGTGACGTAATGACATGTGCTGTTAATCGATCTACGTTCTATAACGTAAAATGGGAACATGAAAGGGGTATTCTAAAAGCAACTAATGTAAACACCTTAATCACAATTTTGTCTTATTCAGAATAAGGTCAATAATTAGATTACTGCTGTCCATGTAAACACAGTCAGTGACAGGGGAAAAACATGTGAAACACCACATAGACAGTAATCCAAGTTAAATATCAAACCAGGGACCATGGAGCTGTGAGGTGGTAACACTACCCAACAATTACAAATTTAGTACAGTATGGCTTATTGTAAGGCAATGAATGGCATGTCAAATGAATTTCTAATGTATCTTTTATTTTTAGTCATATTTTCTTTTCAAGGTCAAAGGTTTGTGCTATGTTGTGCTGTGAGGTTTGTGTTGCAGTCATTATGCAAAATAGTACAGGTATGATGGCAACTTGTGTCTTGTGTTCATGTGCATGAACTGTGTGGTGGCTGTAGATTGAACAGGAAAATATGTCAAATCTGAGATCCGGTGTTTCCAGGAAGTTGGACTGCTTGTTTATTTTTTTCTGTCTCACGACACCCAGTCTGTATATCGCTGTGATGTCCCAAGGCCTCCTTAATATTCTGACCCTGAGCACCACAGATTTTTGATGGCATTTTGAAAATTAATCCTGAATGTAATACTTTCATATCCAATATGCTGTACTTACATACAGTATTGTGCAAAGTTTTAATCTCTCTAGCATATACAGTAAGCAGATTACACTTTATGGCCAAAAGTATGTGGATATCTGACCATACAGTGCTTGGTGAACATCCTATTTTGGAGCGTTGTGCCCATTCAGCTACAAGAGCATTAGTGAGGTCAGGCACTGATGTCGGTCAAGAAGGCCTGGCAATGCAGTCAGCATTCCAATTCATCCCAAAGGTGTTCAACAGATTTGAGGTTAGGGCACTGTGCAAGATACCTGAATATTTTCAAACCAGCCTTAGCAAACCCTGTCTTCATGGACCTCACTTTGTCCACAGGGATATTATCATGCTGGAATAGATTTAGGCTTGGCCCTAGTTCCACTGAAGGGAAATCATAATGATGGATCGCACAAGACATTCTAGACAATCATGTGCCTCCAACTTTGTTTTTGAGGAAAGCCCACATATAGTATAGGGGTCATGGTCAGGCATCCATTATACTATTGGCCATATAGTGTACTCCCCAGAAATTTTTTAAACTTTGAAATATGCCTTTAGTTTCCCTAAGTGATATTTTAAGGGCAGTTACAGCTTCACTGTGTTAATATATTGTGATTTGAAGTGTGTATTTTAAACATCTGTCTTTCTGTGCTCTTGAGCTGTACACGTTATAGATATACTATTGCACATCCAATCAAAGACCTATAAAACATGATAGGATAGAATGGTAATACAAACTATATGCATAGTTCACTCAAACAGCACCCAGTGAATGGCAAATAAAAACACACCACAACAGCTGTAGGTTTGATTTCATTTTTTTAAAGCCCTGCTTGTGCAATGTTTGACAGTGAACAGATATTGTATACACCATTGTAGTGTCTGGGATCCAGTATCTTCCAATGTAGGCTAACATATGAAGTTGCTTTAAAATCAGCATTGTGATAGGGCTGCACAGTATATTGTGCTGTAATCATCACTGCAATATTGGCTTGGACATTGGCTCACTGAAATCTGAAATTTGGAAACACAACAATAAAACCAAAAACACAACAAAACCAAAAACACAAAAAACAAAAACACAACAGCAAATTTGGAAACACAACAACAAAACCAAAAACACAACAACAAAACCAAAAACACAAAAAACAAAAACACAACAGCAAATTTGGAAATACAACAACAAAACCAAAAACACAAAAAAACAAAAACACAACAGCAAATTTGGAAATACAACAACAAAACCAAAAACACAAAAAAACAAAAACACAACAGCAAATTCTAAAACACAACAACAAAACCAAAAACACAACAGCAAATTCAGAAACACTACAACAAAATCAAAAACACAATTTCACAAACACGAGGACAGCAAACCAAAACCACAACAGCAAATTTGGAAACATAAGAGCATTAACTCCAAAGAGTAGGTCCTTGCTGAATACTACATGTTCATTGCTTATTCTTGTACAAACTCAGTTGATGTGTTTTCATTTTTAATGTTGTGTTTCTGAATTTGCTATTCTGTTTTTGGTTTCTTATTGTGTTTTGTTCTTGTGGGCCACCGTACATTGTAAAGAACAAAAAAAACGCATTTCTTCATATAATGCAAGCTATGTATTTTAATATATTGTGATGCACAATGTAATCGCAATATATAACTGTATAATTGTAGTGTAGCACTTTGTCTTTCTCAAGCACCCTTTCTTTACAACCATGGTATAAACTGCATTCTTCATTCCCTAGCACAATCTTACTCAATCTGGTGTTATTGTAATAGAGACAAGTGAATTTAATTACAATTGCTGTGTTCGGTAATGCCCCGGTTTTCTTTAAAAGCCATCAGGGACCTGCTTCCTCAGTGCATAAATGGATTAAACACACAGTCATGTTTTCATAGCTGAGCTATCAGGCTCTTAGATGAGTTTAGCTATTGACCTTAGCTGCCTCTGCAAAGAATCAGTAAGACAAAAGCAAACATTACACAGAACATGTTTTTTGAAGTCTGTACTGAAGACATGGGTGTTGAGAACCTCTCTGTCTCTTGAGCACTGCAGCTTGTAACAGGTTGTGATGTTTGTCATAAATTCTAAGGTCTAAAGGTTAAACTATACCAGTGGTCACCAACCACCAATCTTCCTTGAGATCCACGTTCCTGCACATTTCATTTCCTACCAAAACACACCGGTTTTAATTAATCATGAACTTCTTAAGGCAATGTTTAGATGGTCAGGTGGGCACGTTTATGGCTGAAGCTAAAGTCTTCAGGAAGGTGGATCTCCAGGAACAGGGTTGATTAAGATATTAAGATATATATATATATATATATATATATCTTTAATATATATTCTTTCTTCAAGTGTCTCTGGGTTTTCTGTCTGTATTTGCAAAATGCGTGTACATGCAAGAGCAGCCTTTATGTTTTTGCTCCTTGGCCCCTGAAGGACATTCACTATTTCTGTAGCAAATGACATGATCAGACTTGAATAGAGAACACATTATAAATATCCTAATGCAAAGCTTAGAGTTGTATTATTGACCTCTATGAAACATGGCACTGTCATAGGAGAATCAACACTTGTCATATATCATTATGTACTGCTGACAGAGCAGTGTGCAATGGGTTTCTGTACAGGGTTTAGCGTCCATGCGCACTTCAAGCACGTGCGGTTGCGCGCTCTGAAGAAGATCGTGTACGTTGTCGCCACAGCGCCATCTGCCGGCGAGATCGTGACAGCTGACCTATTGATACTTTTATTCGTGCTTAATTGTACATTGGTATTATTTTAAACACGCTATCAATTTTGTATGCTAGTAAGATGTGATCTTTAAAACACACTTAAAGGAAGCTGGGTTTTTCAGAACAAAGAATGACTCCTTATTATAATAACACAACTTCTATAATACTATAACAAAGTAACTTTGAAATAAATTGTTTTCGTTAGGCTAACTAGATAAAATAGATAGACTGAAAATGTGCGATTTTTTCCTCCTTTCCTCCTCATATGCCATATCCAATCAGGAACATGAATGTGATATTTAATAAGGACCTGCACTGTCTGTTTTGAGGTAATGTTGATTTCTTTTTGATTTTGCTGTTGCATTTTTGGTTTGTCAGCATGCTATGCACTTAAAGACCAGAGTAAATAAAACATCATTGGGAACGAAACATAACATTCAACTATCATTAGCCTGTACGTAGACCAAAGCACATTCCATTTAAATCCCACTTAACATGGGAACAGGAATACCAGAGCTGTTGTCAGATGGTGGTAGATGAATCCACTTAATACACAGCCTAATCCAGGACAGAAACATAACTAAGATGACAGGATTCCCAGAACAGCCCACTCTCCGGCCTGCCTAGGAACAGGGGGCTGTCTGTTCAAAGCAAAATGCTTGAGAAAAAAAAGAGGTTTGATATGAAAAGAGACCACTTAGCAGCAGGAGTTCTGAAATATTGAGCAGCTGGATAACTTTTGTTGACATGACAGACAAGTGCGCTTGTATCTCTATACAGAAGTCTTATTGGCGTTTTCAGACCACTCGTACAGAATACAAAAATGGATTTCCTGCAGACTTCAATCCAAGGAATCGCTCTGTGTCCAGCGTACTGTTACTGCAACCATGGAAAGGATAAAGCGGATAAAGCGGTTACAAAAGAGGAATGAATAAATGAATGAAATTTGGCTATAAAACAAGCCAGCACTACTTGTCGAATATTATTGAATTATTTATTTAATTCAGCTTGAGTGTGGAGCACCATTTTATGTTGTATGATAATCCTGAGACGGTAATTAAATTCTCACGACAGATTTCAGGGATTTACATGGCTTAAATCACACTTTCAGTCGTCTATAAATCTTTGGTAAACCATTTCTTAAAATACAGCTGATCAAACGTCTTCATATCTTCAAATTTGTCATTTTGCTTTGACCAACAACAACATGCAATTTAGACTGAACTAAAATCCATAAAATCCAACCACCATTCTTTTCATTTATGACCATCATGACGTCTTTGACGTGTTACGAAGTCTGTAGTGAAATGTTTGCAGCTGCACTTGAGTGTTGACTGCACTTGACTTTATTCGAGTGTTGCACCACAACTCCATCTACTGGTTTCAAAAGCAACTTCTCTTATTAGAGACAGATGAGCATGAACAGAATATGATTTATTCACAATATCAGCAGCTGTGTGGGCTGTGCATGCTCTGGTTTTTGTGATGTGTTTATGCTGCTGAGATGTTTATGTAACACATGGACTCAGGTTGCATTTGTAATCATATAACTTTGCGACATGATTAAAGCGGAAAATTAAAAAAAAATTATTAAGGCAGAGAGCATAGAAGAGCAGTTACACACATCAGTGATTCATGACTACCCACAGCTCATTAGCAACTTTATTAAAAGTTTAAATACTTCAAAAGGTGAGCCAGAGGTTTGAATGAGGACATGTCTATCAGACTAGTGAGTCTAGCGGGAATTCTGCTACTCTTTTGGCACTTTAATTGGGAAAGCTGTCCCTGTACTCAGGGGCTGAGGGAGTGGGAGGGTACTGAGTCATGCATTAGCAAACTGAACCCCACTGTGTGTACAGTCAAATGACTTATCCCCAATAATTACTCCATATGCTTTACAGACAGCAACACACTGAGAGATCAGGAGTGTATCAGTCCCAGTTCAGAGACATGCTCTCCTGATCTCACACTAGCAGTTCAAATTGTTGATATCATTGAGATAGTAGCTGTAATATTAAGTAGAGTATGACTGAAATGATTTTAGAGATGTTACAGTCAAAAATGGCCTGAACCAGTATCAGATTCGACCTGACGTATATTTGTAATCCAGTGAACTGACGGTATAAGGTGTACTCCAATCTGAACGTAGGAATTGTTACATTTGTTATGCACAACAAATACAAATATTACATTATATAAATACTATATATTAAAAAATATTATATTATAGAAATATTGGCTACGTTATCTTACATTCAGATTGGAGCACACTTTATATATAATAAAGAAGGAGCTCACTTACATTTGTGAGTGTACTCACTGTAATCCACCATGTTTCTCACAGATTTGTAGGCCTGCATACATACATTTCATTGGTTTGCTACCTTATTGTGATCATCTGTTCTGTGTCAGTCTCTTGCAGTCCATACAGGATTTTGTGTTATTTTGGGATTGTTGCGGCTAAATGCTTGATTTTGCTGCAGATTTTTTCAAAATTTGTGATTCAACTAGCAGAGGTGTTTTTTTTGTTTGTTTGTTTGTTTTTACAGTAAACTCCTTGAATTGGCGAAATGTAGTGGTAGTGTCACAAATCCCAAGAAGCAATCATTTTAAACTACGCAAGAGGTTAAATATGCAGATATCAAGATAATTGAAAGGTATTACATTCATATTTGCATGATGAAATGTACATTACATCTCCCATGCATCAAAATCTGTTAAAAAAATTCCACTACATGTGCGATTTTGAATCTCATGCCATTTTATCACCCCAACCTGACCGAGCAACACATTCATTTGTGAGCAAAAAAAACAAACAACAACAACAACATAACAAGAATAGAGGATTTTACTTGCGTTGGCATGAAAATAGGTCTCAACTTGTCTTAAATGTCACGTCTCGAGACGTAACGAAGATAGGGACAGATGCAATTGCAGTTTAACAGTTTATTAAATGTGAGACACAGGCAGGTAAATCCAAATCGTGATCAGAAACATAATCCATAAACATGCAAAGGTCAGGCAATCGGCAAGCAAGTATACACGGGGCAAAGCAGGTATCAAGGTCGCGGTCACGGAATACAGGGTCGATATACAAAACAAGAAACATAAACTATAGCGGGAACTGGGAGCGGAGAAACCAGCTTGGACTAAGTGCACTAATCTAACATGGAACATAACATGGACAATAACTAAGACTATGACTGTGATAATCTATCGTGTGGAATCTAAACTAATCTAACCTACTATAATATTCCGCGCCGTGTGCTGGGAGACGCACGGTATATATACAAACACAATCAGCGTCTTAATTGCTGACGGCTGACAGCAATCCAGACGCACGCTAAATAGCAGCCAATGACAGACCAGGGAGGAGACATAACAGAAACATAACAAAAGCACGTGTCCAATGTACACAATGTCACGATTGTCAACATACGAAAAGCAGGTGCTCTCGCACCCTGCTTGTGCACGCGCGCCCACATGCTCTCCAGCGCACTGGTTAAAGGGGAAACCGTGACATTAAAGAACACAGTTTGCACATCCTGTGAGGATGTGAGTGGCATCAATACTACCTCATGTGAGATTTCATTAAAAAAAAAAAATAATAAATAAAATTTAAACCTCTAAAACTTAAACTTTTTATGTCCTTTCAGAGTTGACAAGACATTCTCCAGAGCTCGAAGCTTATGGTGAGTATTTAATCTCCACTTTATTTGCAATAAATTTGTTTGCACTTATTGGGAGTGAATAATGCTGTTTTGCTGTCTGTCGATTAGTCTTAAAGTTGCAACTGAAATGCAAGTGGCAAAGCCTGGATTTCTGCTTGCCAGAGCTTGCCAGTTTGATCCATACTTTCTTACAAAAATTACCTTTTGGCATCCTGTGATGCATATCTATCTATCTGTCTATCTATCTATCTATCTATCTCTCTCTCTCTCTCTCTCTCTCTCTATATATATATATATATATATATATATATATATATATATATATATATGTGTGTGTGTGTGTGTGTATAATTATTATTATTATTATTATTATTATTATTATTATTATTTTTATCACATCATAATTCCTGTAGTTCCATTTGTGTGATTCAAGAGTATTGATGACTGTATTATTATTCTAAAATGTGGGGAAAAAATAAAAAATAAAGAATGAGTGTGTATTTTATTATAATAATTCATGCAGTTACCGCAAGAAGTATTGTATCCAGTACAGTCTCCATCATGCAACATTGCATAGTTGTTTGGTTTGAATACAGTATATTCACATTGTACAAAACATGAGTGTCAAGTTTAAAATATTGCGATTACAACAAACAGCTGTAATTAGCTATCTAGGAAACAAAGAGTTCACTTACATTTGTGTATGTACTCACTGTGGTCCACCATTTTTCTAACAGATTTGTGGGATTGCATACATTCAGAAGGACACATGACCAAAATAATCACCTCACTGGTTAGCTGTTTTATGATAGGGACAGTTCTTATTTCTGCTCAAAAATGCTGCCTGCTTAGGAAGGTGCATTCTACACATACAGATTTTTCAGGTGAACAACTGGCTCTTTTTTCCATTATCATGATGTACATGAAGAAAAGAAAAGAAAAGAAAAAAACAGCCATAAGACTGGTGCCTTGTATATTTTTGGCATCATTAGTGCATGTGGCACAGATCATTATCAAGAGGTGGATTAAATATGTTGCTGTGCTATCTAATCAGATCAGCTCCTGACATTCTTTATAATATTTCTGAGGATTCCTAGATTCCTCACATGAACATTTTTTAAGGCTGTTCATGCTTTATTTTCACTTCTTAAATATCGATTTTCTAGTTTCTAAAATAAAGAATGAACAGATTATATGGTTGGGTATGTGTAAATAGAGAAGTCCTAACCAAAGAAAGTCTTATAAAGTCAATAAATAATATTTACTATTATTTAGTATAACCTAATTATTATAACCTTACTATCCGTTATTTGCTTTTTCTGTATATATTCTGTACAAGGGGGGCATGGCGGCTTAGTGGTTAGGAGGTTTGCCTCGCGACTCTGGGGTTGGGGGTTCAATTCCCAACTCTATGACGTGTGTGCAGAGTTTGCATTTTCTCCCTGTGCTTCGGGGGTTTCCTTTGGGTACTCCAGTGTCCTCCCCAGTCCACAGACATGTGTTGTAGGGTGATTTTCATTTCCAAATTGTTCATAGTGTGGGAATGTGTGTGTGATTGTGTCCTCCAATGGGTTGGAACCCCATCCATAGTGTCCCCTGTCTTGTTGCCCAAGTTCCCTGGGATAGGCTCCAGGCTCCCCTGCGACTCTGTGTAGGATAAGCGGGAAATGGATGGATGGATATATTCTCTAAAGTTTTTGTATGTTTACATAGTTGCTTATTTTGAACTTATGAAATATTCCTCTGTTGTTGTATTTTCTATTGTCTTATATTCAGTATTGTATCTTATCTTTTCTCTTCTTATCGTATCTTATCTTACCTTATGTTTACTTATCTTAACATCTTAAAATGATTAAATGTTTGAATTGTAATGAAGTTTTGTTAAAGAGTAATTTGGCAATCCTACTAGAAAATCTAAATATCTTCTTTTTTTTTTTTTTAATTCATCACGATTTCCCCAGCAGTCTGAAAGCAGAAACCACATCACACCACCCACCCACATCCTGAGCTAGTTTGTATGGCCCTGTGCATGTGTGAGCATGGCACTAGTGAGGCAGAGGCAGACAGAGAGCGGTCCCAATACGAGCCGAGACACTGCAGCCCCGCTGTCTGGTTGCCACAGTAACAGTAGACAGTTCTGCAGTGTTGGCAGGACAGATCGGGTGAGGTGCAAAGTAGGATGCATGCGTGAAAGTGTATGTGTGAGTTTGTATGCGTGCATGCGTGCTCACGCTGACAGGAAGTGTGTGAAGGCAGATGGACAGTGAGCTCATCCAGCCCTGAAGGTCAGCCTGCTAGAGCCTCTATCAGGTTTCTGCAGCACTTGGCACTGGCGTCTTTCCCTCTCTATGAGCCTCTCTAGCTTCTAGCTGTCCTGGGAAAAAGGAGCCTACCGCAGACCACACTCGACTCCTCCTCATCGCACTGACTGTCCGTCCGCTTCGGAGAGGATACAGGGAGTGCTACCTACATAGCATACTTATACCAGTGGATTTATTGCTGTAGTCGTGGTTTGTCAGTATTTTTGCTGTTAGTGCATGATGACCTTTTTTGCATGCAGAATATGATGCTGGTCAGATCACAACAGTGGCCACAGTGTCTGATATGAAGGAAAGATTCTGATATGGAAGATATCATTTGGAAAAATTCAGTAGTTATATTAGAGCCGAACAATTCACAGGCCTTGTTTTGAATAGGCAGAACACAATTTTACCCTA
The DNA here is from genome assembly GCF_001660625.3 of Ictalurus punctatus. NCBI lineage: Eukaryota > Metazoa > Chordata > Actinopteri > Siluriformes > Ictaluridae > Ictalurus > Ictalurus punctatus. The sequence goes on from NC_030430.2 coordinate 16,931,850, forward strand.
AGTGTTAATTCTGAAAGATGTTAATATAAAAAAAAAAAATTGTTTTAAGTTTAGCAAAATGTGATTAGCTTATATCTTAGATTTTCATTTGTTCATTTTGAAGACACTTTTATCCAAAGCAAGGACGAATGCAATCCAGATATTTTTTAGAAAAGCATTCCAAAGTGAAGTACACAATTCCAAAAGCTTCTCACAATTGCGAGGTCAAGCACTAAGCTATAGCCAAGGCCTTGTATCTCATTGAATGTATGATGTAGGCCAGATTAGTAGTCGACTGTGCTAATCACTGGGACTTGAGAAACACAAAAAACTCTATAGGTCTGACAAGAGAGGACCAACATGCCTTGCTCTCCATTCCGAATCGGGAGGCCAAAAAAGTTCTGGTGAGTTTTGCATGCAGCAATGTCATGTAAATGTTGTGACTTTTGAATTTGAATGGGAAGAACTTTGCTGCACAACAGAGGACATTTTTTTGCTGTAATATCTACAGCCCCAATTCCAAAAAAGTTGGGACGCTGTGTAAAATGTAAATAAATGTAAATAAAAACAGAATGCAATGATTTACAAATCTCATAAAGACATATGTTATTTACAATAGAACACAGAAAACATATCAAATGTTTAAACCGAGTACGTGTACCATTTTAAGAAAAAAATAAGGTAATTTAAAATTTCATGGCCGCACATCTGGAAAGGCACCATCAATGCTGAAAGTATATACAGGTTTTAGAGCAACATATGCTTCCATCCAGATTCCATCCCATCATTACGTCTGAGAAACTATGTCTCTCTAAGGTACCCTTTTTATGCCCAATCATGTTACAGATCTGTTGCCAATTAACCTACTTAACTGCAAAATGTTCCTTCAGCTGTTTCT